>NC_041390.1:370807250-370816829 GCF_002162155.2 Triticum dicoccoides
CGCCGCCATCTCCTCCCTCTCCGCCGCCCCGCTCCACTGCCCGTCGCCGGCCGTCTCCGCCGCCCAGCTCGCCGGTCGCTGCGCCCGCAGTACCGGGCCTCGCCGCCCCTGCCGGGGGAGCCCGTCGCCGGGGAGCGCCGCGCCCGCGCGCCGCGGACCTCCCTCTCCGCCGCCCGGAGCTTCGGTCGTCTTCCCCTGCCGGCGACGAGCTCTTCTCCGGCCGACGAACCTCGGGCTTCGCGCCCTGCTACAGTGCACGTCGGATCCGGATCTGGATGTGGATCCCGGAGGGTTGACTTTTTCCCAGGAACTCTAATTTTTTTGCATTCTTGCACCGCCCGTAACTTTGCATCCGTAGCTCCGATTTAGGCATATGATATATCAAAATGTTCGCCTCAACGAGTACATCATTTTATTCCATTGCATCATTTTCATTTGAGTTCATCTTGATGCCCAAAATGCTGTTAGAAGAAGGCTCCGTGAGTTAATTGTCAGATCTGCTAGTTCATCTTAGACTTTTGTCATTTTTGCCATGATTATTGTGTGCATGTTATGCCTGTGAGTCCTTCATATGTTTTGTTAAGCATTTTGTCTTCTTTCCAGAGGTGCAACCCATGCATTTTTATGATGTGTGTGGTGACTTGTGCAAGCTTGCAAAGTGAGGCACCCGGTAAATCTGTTTTCAGGGACTTAGTTGTTTTCACTAAGTCTGGGATATTTTAGTTCATGATGCCATATGTTCAGCTTGTTTCCTAGTGATCCGTGCCTCTTTTGAGGATGATCAGTTAAGGAGTTTTGTTAATCATGTTATGATCTATCCATCCATGTCTTTGTTTGCAATTATGGAGTACCATAGCTTGAGTCAATCGAGCTCTACTTTTGCTTCGTGGTGAATCTGGGCAGATCGTCAACTTGTTTGCGATTTTGCCGGCATTGTTGTAGTTGATCCGTGCATGCTATGCCATTGTTCTTGCCATGTCTAGATTGTATTTTGTGCCTTCTTAATGGATGTATGCCTGCCTTGCCATGAATTGCACCGTGGTGAGTGCATCGAGCTCGTTTACATGCCTTCGTGAGTTATATTTCAGCATGTCTCAGTTTTCACTAAGTCTGAAAACTGATTATGTTTTTGCTATGTTCGTGTGCCCGTTAGTATATTTTGTGAACCCTTTTGGCCCCAGGTCACTTTGGATCTTTTGTTAAGCTTGTTGAGTAGCTCCATGCCATGTTCTTACTTGTCTTATTCAGGTCATGTATCATGTTGTTTTGCTGCTCCGAAGAGGGCTTCGTGATCTGAAATTTCAGACAAGTGTTAATTTCACTAAGTCTGGAATCTGTTTTGCGTTTGCGTTTTTGCCATGCTTGTTTGAATCTCTTAATGGATGAATTGGCCGTGGCTCAGTGCTAGTCTTTTGTTAAGCATCTTTTGTGCATCCCTGCCATGTATTTTGTTGTCATGTTTGGTAGTTGTAGCATGTTCATTTTGTTGCATCTAGATGCCTACTTGCTGTAAATCGCAGACCGGTGTCATATCTTAAAACGCTTGCCATTTCCAAACCGTAGCTCCGATTCCGATGATCTTTATATCGTTTTCAAGCGATTTCATCCCCTCTATCCAGTGGCACACTTGATTTTCCAAGTTTAGGCCAGGGTCATGCATTTCCTGTCATATCTTGCATTTTGCATCCCGCATAGCATATCTTCATTTCATCATATTGCTTGGTCTTGCACGTGGTTGATTGTATCCTTGTTGCTTGTTTGTATTGTTGGGTAGAGCCGGGAGACGAGTTCGCTAGCGAGGAGCCTTTTGAGTTTGCTTGTGAGGATCCAGTCAACTCTGACAACTGTGCAGGCAAGATGATCATACCCTCGAAATCACTACTATCTTTGCTATGCTAGTTTGCTCGCTCTTGCTATGCCAATGCTATGATGCCTACCTTTTGCTTGTCAGCCTCCCAATTGCCATGTCAAACCTCTAACCCACCTTGTCCTAGCAAACCGTTGATTGGCTATGTTGCCGCTTTGCTCAACCCCTCTTATAGTGTTGCTAGTTGCAGGTGAAGTTTGGAGGTCGTTCCTTGTTGGAACATCATTTATTTACTTGTTGGGATATCACTATATTTCTATGTTATCTTAATGCATCTATATACTTGGTAAAGGGTGGAAGGCTCGGCCTCTCGCCTAGTGTTTTGTTCCACTCTTGCCGCCCTAGTTTCCGTCATATCGGTGTTATGTTCCCGGATTTTGCGTTCCTTACGCGGTTGGGTTATAATGGGAACCCCTTGATAGTTCGCCTTGATTAAAGCTTTTCCAGCAATGCCCAACATTGGTCTTACCATTTGCCACCTAGCCTTTTCTTTCACTTGGGTTCTGCAGACTCAAGGGTCATCTTATTTTAACCCCCCCGGGCCAGTGCTCCTCTGAGTGTTGGTCCCACAGAGCGATGTCCGAGGCTACCAGGGGAAACTCTGGGCTGGCTTACCCGACGTCTGGCTCATCTGAGTGTGCCCTGAGAAAGAGATATGTGCAGCTCCTATTGGGATTTGTCGGCACATTCGGGCGGTGTTGCTGGTCTTGTTTTAACCTGTCGAATTGTCTTGTTGTACCGGGTTGCCGAGTCTGATCGGTGTGTCTCGGGTGGAGGTCTATTCCTTCGTTGACCGTGAGAGCTTGTCATGGGCTAAGTTGGGACTCCCCTGCAGGGATTGAACTTTCGAAATTCGTGCCCGCGGTTATGGGCAGATGGGAATTTGTTAATGTCCGGTTGTAGATAACTTGAACCTTAATTAAATTAAAATGAATCAACTGAGTGAGTTACCGTGATGGCCCCTTTCCGGCGAAGTCCGGGAAGTGGACACGGTGTTGGAGTAATGCTTGCGCAGGTTGTTCCTCTAGATTCTCGCTCGTGCTTTGCCTCCTCTTCTGGCTCTCTTTTGCGTATTAGTTGGCCACCACATATGCTAGTCGCTTGCTGCAGCTCCACATATACTTGCCTTACCCTTCCTATAAGCTTAAATAGTTTTGATCGCGAGGGTGCGAGATTGCTGAGTCCCTATGGCTCACAGATACTATAATTCCAGATGCAGGTCCAGGTGATTTCGCTCCAGGTGACGAGTACGAGCTCAAGTGGGAGTTCGACGAGGACTCTCAGCGTTATTATGTTTCGTTTCTCGATGATCAGTAGTGGTGCCTAGTTGGGGTTCGATTCAGGGCCTTGTCGCATGTTGGGTTCTTTTCCATCTTGGCGCTGTAGTCGGGCCATGAGTGTTTGTATGATGGATATTATTTATGTACTTTGATGTGACGTGGCGAGTGTAAGCCAACTATGCATCTCCCCTTTTAATTATATTATACATGGGATGTTGTAATGGTTGCCTGACTTGCGACATTGCTTTCAATGCGGTTATGCCTCTAAGTCGTGCCTCGACACGTGGGAGCTATAGCCGCATCGAGGGCGTTACAAGTTGGTAATCAGAGCCTTCCCCGACCTTAGGAGCCCCATTGCTTGATCGTTTTTAGCAGTCGAGTTGTGTCTAGAAAAATGTTTTGAGTCATTTAGGAATTATATATCGGAGAGTTAGGAATTCTTTTTACTTCCTAGTCTCCTCATCGCTCTGGTAAGGCATCTTGACGTAGAGTTTTGACTCTTCTCTTCTCAAATTTCACTAAAAAAAAAAATTTAGGATCACGCGAGTATCTTGGAATTGTTCCGATGGCTTATGATGAGAATACTGACTTGGTGCCTCCTGTCACGGGTTTAGTGGAAGTGTCCCGGGGAGTTGAGCTCTTAGGTGTTGTCATCATAATTTTATCGTTGCAATTCTGGAATACTTGAGATATGTTCGCCGACATCGAAAATCTCTTTTATGCAGTTCGTTGGTGAGATAACCTGGACGCCACCCAGTACTGGGGCGGGAGTTCGGGAGTATCGCCATAACTTGTATAACGGATGCTTTTCGAAGGTTGAGGTAGATGGTTTCCGAAGTTTTCTTGGTTATGTGTTGAAGGATGGATACAGCTGGATGTAGGATTTGCTAGTTTGGGTGAGATATTATGCTTCCCCTGTATCCCCAACACCTGATTGCATAACCGGAAAAGTTCGGGAGTTTCATAGGTGGGAATTCTAGTAGCTCTAGTTCTTCTTCCACGGATATTGGTTTGAGATTGGGATTTCTTACCGATTATTCGTTCTTGATCCGTACCTTGTTGATTTATTTTTCTACCTTAATTCTACGTGGCTTCTCAATTTATGGATATGTGACCATTTGAAGAGGAATGCATTCGTTCATTTTGTTCGGATGTGAAGACTTTATGTTGCAATTTTCATTCCGTTGGTTTCAGCTTCATTTATCTGACTATGTGCTAATGGTGGTCAACCTCTTCAGGATGGCTCCCGCTAAGAGCACCAGTCAGAACCAGAATCAAGATCTGCCACCGCCTCCACCTCCTCCAGAGGCATGGCAAGCTGTGATGGCCGCAACCAATGCAAACACTCAGCTGATCATGCAAATTCTTCAAGAGCGCAATCAAGGCAGTCAAGGGAATCAAGGCAGCAATCAGAGTCACTTTGCTACACTCAACCAGTTCCTTGCTAACGGGCCAAAGACTTTCAGCAATTGTGTTGAGGCAACCGATGCTGACGATTGGCTTGTGGATCTGTGTAAGCATTTCGAGTGCAGTAACGTCAGACCTAATGACTTTGTCAAGTTCGCTTCCTTCCAACTCAAAGATCAAGCTGCAGAATGGTTCCAGCAGTACAAGGACTCCAGAGGTGGACGTGTTATCACTTGGGATGATTTCCGTCGAGATTTCCGAGCTCATCATATTCCGCAGAGCGTGGTTGAAAGCAAGCGCGAGGAATTCCGCAATCTGAAGCAAGGCTCTTTGTCTGTCTATGACTACAACAAATTGTTCCAGAAGCTTGCCCGCTTTGCCAAGCAGGACGTGCCTGATGAGAAGAGCATGATATACCAGTTCAGGGGTGGTCTCAGAGAAGATATTCAGCTCGCTCTTGTTCTCTTCGAGCCCTTGAGATACGATGAGTTCTACAACATGGCACTGAAGCAAGAGGCTGCTCAGTTGAGGTGATATGCTTCCAGGAAGCGAGTCAGAGATGTTACTCCTTCTTCCTCTACTCAAGTGGCCAAGCAGCAGAAGTTTTGGCTTCCTCCTCCTTCGTTCCGTCAGCCGTTTCAGCAGAAGAGCAAAGGTGGCAGTGGTTATTCCCACCCACCCAACCCTGGCTTTCAGAACAAGACTTTGTCTCAAGCTCCAAGATCGAGTGCTTCGTATCACCGTCCGCTTTCAGAGGTCACGTGCAACAAGTGCCAACAGAAGGGTCACTATGCCAACAAGTGTTTCAACCAGAGGCGTCTTCCTCCTCCTCCTGTGAGATCGGCAAGTACAGCTGTGATCAAGCATAACCCCAAGCATGCCAAGGTCAATTTGATGAATGCAGCTCAGGCAGAGGACTCGTCAGATGTGATCATGGGTAACCTTCCTGTTAACGATGTTCCTGCAAAAGTTCTTTTTGACACGGGTGCATCGCATTGTTTCATCTCGAGGCCATTTGTTTCTAAGCATGAGTTGCCTTTGCAAGATTTGCCTAGACAGTTATCTGTGGTTTCTCCGGGTAAATTTATGAATGCAAGCGCGTTTGCCCCAGATGTTTCTATCACATTGGGCGATTACAAGTTTCTCTCTTCTCCGGTGGTTCTTGGTAACTCGGATATTGATCTTATTCTCGGAATGGATTGGCTTTCTAAGCACAAGGCTCATCTTGATTGTGCTGCCAGGCAGATTCAATTGACTCATTAGTCTGAGGATGTAATTATCTTTGCCGCTCAGGATAATACTATCCGTCTGTTTTCTCTCAATGAGAAGGGTGAATTGGATGCCATCTCTCAAATTCCAATCGTTTGCGAATATCAAGACGTCTTTCCAGAAGAGCTCCCAGGAATGCCTCCGCACCGGCCAGTTGAATTCTTTATTGAACTTGAGCTTGGCACAGAACCTGTGTGCAAACGTCCTTACAAACTCGGACCTGAAGAGTTGAAGGAGCTGAAGAAGCAACTCGATGAGCAAGAAAGAATGGGTCTCATTCGGCCTAGTACTTCTCCGTGGGGTTGTGGTGTTCTTTTTGTGAAGAAGAAGGATGGAACGGACCGACTTTGTGTTGATTACCGTCCAGTGAACAAGAAGACCATCAAGAACAAATATCCACTTCCCAACATCAATGAGCTGTTCGAACAACTCAAAGGTGCCCAAGTATTCTCCAAGCTTGATCTTCGTATGGGTTATCACCAGATTCGCATTCGTGAAGAAGATATTCCCAAGACAGCATTCAGAACAAGCTTTGGTTCATATGAATACACTGTCATGTCTTTTGGCCTCGCCAACGCTCCTCCGACGTTCTCTCGTATGATGAACTTCATCTTCAACGCCTACACCAATGACTTCGTTTTGGTCTATCTCGATGACATTCTGGTTTTCTCCAAGAACAAGGAAGATCATGCCAAGCATTTGCGTTTGGTTCTCGATAAGCTCAGGGAACATCAGTTCTACGCCAAGTTCTCCAAGTGTGAATTTTGGCTCGATGAGGTTCTTTATCTTGGTCATATCATCTCTGCCAAGGGCATTTCCGTGAATCCCGAGAAGGTGTCGGCAATTGTGAATTGGGAACCTCCTCAGAACGTGAAGCAACTCCGCAGTTTTCTCGGTCTCGCAAGCTATTGCCGAAGATTCGTTGAAAACTTTTCCAAGATTGCGAAGCCTCTCTCAAATCTTCTTCAGAAGCACGTCAAGTACGTTTGGTCTCCGGAGTGTGATATTGCTTTCAACACTTTGAAAGAGAAATTGATCACTGCTCCAGTTCTGACTCCGCCTGATGAATCCAAGCCGTACGAGGTCTTTTGTGATGCCTCTCTCCAAGGTCTTGGCGCTGTATTGATGCAAGAGAAGAAAGTTGTTGCTTATACATCTCGCCAGTTGAAGCCTAATGAGAAGAACTACCCCACTCATGATCTCGAGTTGGCGGCAGTTGTGCATGCTCTGTTGACTTGGAGACATATTCTACTGGGAAGAAAAGTGGACATTTTCACTGATCACAAGAGTCTCAAATACATCTTCACTCAGCCTAATCTCAACCTAAGGCAAACTCGATGGGTCGAAATGATTCAAGAATATAATCCGAGTATTGAGTATACTCCAGGCAAGGCCAATGTGATTGCTGACGCTTTGAGCAGAAAGGCCTACTGCAACAGTCTGATTCTCAAGCCTTATCAACCCGAGCTTTGTGAAGCTTTCCGCAAACTTAATCTGCAAGTTGTTCCTCAAGGTTTCCTCGCCAACCTTCAAGTCTCTCCTACCTTAGAAGACCAGATTCGTCAAGCCCAGCTTCTTGATGCTATGGTGAAAAAGGTGAAGATTGGGATTGCCAAGAGTCAGTCCAAGTACAAGTGCTACCGCCTTGATGACAAGGACACTCTCTTCTTCGAGGATCGTATTGTTGTGCCCAAAGGTGAACTTCGTAAAGTGATCATGAACGAGGCTCACAATTCTCTCCTCTCCATCCACCCTGGGAGCACGAAGATGTATCAGGACCTCAAGCAAGCTTATTGGTGGACTCGAATGAAGCGCGAGATCGCTCAATTCGTGAATGAATGTGATGTCTGCAGAAGAGTGAAGGCAGAACACCAAAGGCCAGCAGGTCTCCTCCAACCTCTTGCCATTCCAGAATGGAAGTTTGACCACATTGAAATGGACTTCGTGACTGGGTTTCCAAAGTCCAAGCGTGGCAATGATGCTATATTCGTTGTCATCGACAAGCTCACCAAAGTGGCTCACTTTCTGCCTATCAAGGAGTCGATCAATGCAGCTCAATTGGCGGAACTCTATACCTCTCGCATTGTCTCTCTGCACGGTATTCCTCAAGTGATCTCTTCAGACCGTGGCAGCATCTTTACCTCCAAGTTTTGGGATTCTTTTCAGAAGGCCATGGGCACTAACATCCGCTTCAGCACTGCTTTCCATCCTCAAACAAGCGGTCAAGTCGAGCGTGTCAACCAGATTCTTGAAGATATGCTCAGGGCTTGTGTGATCTCCTTCGGCATGAAGTGGGAGGATTGTCTTCCTTATGCTGAATTCTCCTACAATAACAGTTTTCAAGCAAGTTCGGGCAAGGCCCCATTTGAAATTCTATATGGCAGGAAGTGTCGTACCCCTCTCAACTGGTCTAAAACCGGTGAACGTCAGCTGCTGGGTAATGACTTAATCACAGAAGCAGAAGAAATGTGCAAAGTCATTCGTGATAACCTCAAAGCAGCCCAATCCCGCCAGAAGTGCTACTATGATAGTAAGCACCGTGATTTGGCTTTCGAGATCGGAGATCATGTTTACCTCCGTGTCTCTCCTATGAAAGGTACTCGTCACGTCGGTATCAAAGGGAAGCTTGCCCCTAGATACGTGGGACCTTTCAAGATTGTCAGCAAGAGAGGCGACCTCGCCTATCAACTCGAGGTTCCTTCAAACTTTGCAAATGTTCATGATGTGTTCCACGTCTCTCGGCTTCGAAAGTGCTTCAAGACTCCTGACCGCACTGTCAACTTCGAGGGACATTGAGCTCCAAGAATATCTCTCCTATCGGGAGCACCCAGTTGCTATTCTTGAAGAGACTGAACGCAAGACCCGCAACAAGTCAATCAAATTTCTCAAAGTCAAGTGGTCACACCATTCCGACCGTGAAGCTACCTGGGAACGCGAGGATCACCTCCGTTCTGAGTACCCAGAGTTCTTTCAGTCCTAGATCTCGGGACGAGATCTTTTCGTAGTGGTGGAGTGTTGTAACGCCCCAGATGTAACTTTCCCAATTTGTACTCCAACTCTTGCTGTTTCCGGCGTTAAGTTATATTTATTTCTCGGGTTCGGGTTTCTTTGTCTCCGTGTGTTGTTTTCTTTTTCATGCATCTCATATCATATCATCATGTAAATTGCAATTGCATACGTGTTCATCTCATGCATTCGAGCTTTTTCCCTGTTGTCCGTTTTGCATTCCGGTGCTTCGTTCTCCTCCGGTGGTCATTTCTAGCTTTCTTTCGTGTGTAGGGGTTAAACATTTCCGGATTGGACCGAGACTTGCCAAGTGGCCTAGGTTTACTACCGGTATACCGTCTGTCAAGTTTCGTATCATTTGGACTTCGTTTGAGACTCCAACGGTTAACCGAGGGACCGAAAAGGCCTCGTGTGTGTTGCAGCCCAACACCCCTCAAATTTGGCCCAAAACACACCAAACTCTGCTCCATGTCCTAGAGCGTTCGATCACGATCGCGTGGCCGAAAACCGCACCTCATTTGGACTCTCCTAGCTCCACTTATGCCTATAAATAGCACCCCTTCAAATTCGGATCTTCTTCCCCGTCCAAACCCTAGTCAAAAAAAAAAGATCCACCGCGCCGGCCGGACACGTCCGATCCGACCGGACGCATCGCCGCAGCCAGCCAGGCGTCGCCACGTGGCGGACGGACCACATCCCCGCCGCCTCCCAGCCGCCGGCCCGTTCGGCCCGAGGCCGGCCCCCGCCTCC
>NC_041390.1:370817211-370828536 GCF_002162155.2 Triticum dicoccoides
CCTCGCCGCCCCTGCCGGGGAGCGCCGCGCCCGCGCGCCGCGGACCTCCCTCTCCGTCGCCCGGAGCTCCGGCCGTCTTCCCCCGCCGGCGACGAGCTCTTCTCCGGCCGACGAACCTCGGGCTTCGCACCCTGCTACAGTGCACGTTGGATCCGGATCTGGATCTGGATCCCAGAGGGTTGACTTTTTCCCAAGAACTCTAATTTTTTTTGCATTCTTGCACCGCCCGTAACTTTGCATCCGTAGCTCCGATTTGGGCATATGATATATCAAAATGTTCACCTCGACGAGTACATCATTTTATTCCATTGCATCATTTTCATTTGAGTTCATCTTGATGCCCAAAATGCTGTTAGAAGGAGGCTTCGTGAGTTAATTGTCAGATCTGCTAGTTCATCTTAGACTTTTGTCATTTTTGCCATGATTATTGTGTGCATGTTATGCCTGTGAGTCCTTCATATGTTTTGTTAAGCATTTTGTCTTCTTTCCAGAGGTGCAACCCATGCATTTTTAGGATGTGTGTGGTGACTTGTGCAAGCTTGCAAAGTGAGGCACCCGGTAAATCTGTTTTCAGGGACAGTTGTTTTCACTAAGTCTGGGATATTTTAGTTCATGATGCCATATGTTCAGCTTGTTTCCTAGTGATCCGTGCCTCTTTTGAGGATGATCAGTTAAGGAGTTTTGCTAATCATGTTATGATCTATCCATCCATGTCTTTGTTTGTAATTATGGAGTACCATAGCTTGAGTCAATCGAGCTCTACTTTTGCTTTGTGGTGAATCTGGGCAGATCGTCAACTCGTTTGCGATTTTGCCGGCGTTGTTGTAGTTGATCCGTGCATGCTATGCCATTGTTCTTGCCATGTCTAGCTTGTATTTTGTGCCTTCTTAATGGATGTATGCCTGCCTTGCCATGACTTGCATCGTGGTGAGTGCATCGAGCTCGTTTACATGCCTTCGTGAGTTATATTTCAGCATGTCTCAGTTTTCACTAAATCTGAAAACTGATTATGTTTTTGCTATGTTCGTGTGCCCGTTAGTATATTTTGTGAACCCTTTTGGCCCCAGGTCACTTTGGGTCTTTTGTTAAGCTTGTTGAGTAGCTCCATGCCATGTTCTTACTTGTCTTATTCAGGTCATGTATCATGTTGTTTTGCTGCTCCGAAGAGGGCTTCGTGATCTGAAATTTCAGACAAGTGTTAATTTCACTAAGTCTGGAATCTGTTTTGCGTTTGCGTTTTTGCCATGCTTGTTTGAACCTCTTAATGGATGAAATTGGCCGTGGCTCAGTGCTAGTATTTTGTTAAGCATCTTGTGTGCATCCCTGCCATGTATTTTGTTGTCATGTTTGGTGGCTGTAGCATGTTCATTTCGTTGCATCTAGATGCCTACTTGCTGTAAATCGCAGACCGGTGTCATATCTTAAAACGCTTGCCATTTCCAAACCGTAGCTCCGATTCCGATGATCTTTATATAGTTTTCAAGCGATTTCATCCCCTCTATCCAGTGGCACACTTGGTTTTCCAAGTTTAGGCCAGGGTCATGCATTTCCTGTCATATCTTGCATTTTGCATCCCGCATAGCATATCTTCATTTCATCATATTGCTTGGTCTTGCACGTGGTTGATTGTATCCTTGTTGCTTGTTTGTCTTGTTGGGTAGAGCCGGGAGACGAGTTCTCTAGCGAGGAGCCCGTTGAGTTTGCTTGTGAGGATCCAGTCAACTCTGACAACTGTGCAGGCAAGATGATCATACCCTCGAAATCACTACTATCTTTGCTATGCTAGTTTGCTCGCTCTTGCTATGCCAATGCTATGATGCCTACCTTTTGCTTGTCAGCCTCCCAATTGCCATGTCAAACCTCTAACCCACCTTGTCCTAGCAAACCGTTGATTGGCTATGTTGCCGCTTTGCTCAGCCCCTCTTATAGTGTTGCTAGTTGCAGGTGAAGTTTGGAGGCCGTTCCTTGTTGGAACATCATTTATTTACTTTATGGGATATCACTATATTGCTATGTTATCTTAATGCATCTATATACTTGGTAAAGGGTGGAAGGCTCGGCCTCTCGCCTAGTGTTTTGTTCCACTCTTGCCGCCCTAGTTTCCGTCATATCGGTGTTATGTTCCCGGATTTTGCGTTCCTTGCGCGGTTGGGTTATAATGGGAACCCCTTGATAGTTCGCCTTGATTAAAGCTTTTCCAGCAATGCCCAACATTGGTCTTACCATTTGCCACCTAGCCTTTTCTTTCACTTGGGTTCTGCAGACTCAAGGGTCATCTTATTTTAACCCCCCCGGGCCAGTGCTCCTCTGAGTGTTGGTCCCACTGAGCGATGTCCGAGGCTACCAGGGGCAACTCTGGGCTGGCTTACCCGACGTCTGGCTCATCTGAGTGTGCCCTGAGAAAGAGATATGTGCAGCTCCTATTGAGATTTGTCGGCACATTCGGGCGGTGTTGCTGGTCTTGTTTTAACCTGTCGAATTGTCTTGTTGTACCGGGTTGCCGACTCTGATCGGTGTGTCTCGGGTGGAGGTCTATTCCTTCGTTGACCGTGAGAGCTTGTCATGGGCTAAGTTGGGACTCCCCTGCAGGGATTGAACTTTCGAAAGTCGTGCCCGCGGTTATGGGCAGATGGGAATTTGTTAATGTCCGGTTGTAGATAACTTGAACCTTAATTAAATTAAAATGAATCAACTGAGTGAGTTACCGTGATGGCCCCTTTCCGGCGGAGTCCGGGAAGTGGACACGGTGTTGGAGTAATGCTTGCGCAGGTTGTTCCTCTAGATTCTCGCTCGTGCTTTGCCTCCTCTTCTCGCTCTCTTTTGCGTATTAGTTGGCCACCACATATGCTAGTCGCTTGCTGCAGCTCCACATATACTTGCCTTACCCTTCCTATAAGCTTAAATAGTTTTGATCGCGAGGGTGCGAGATTGCTGAGTCCCTATGGCTCACAGATACTATAATTCCAGATGCAGGTCCAGGTGATTTCGCTCCAGGTGACGAGTACGAGCTCAAGTGGGAGTTCGACGAGGACTCTCAGCGTTATTATGTTTCCTTCCCCGATGATCAGTAGTGGTGCCTAGTTGGGGTTCGATTCAGGGCCTTGTCGCATGTTGGGTTCTTTTCCATTTTGGCGCCGTAGTCGGGCCATGAGTGTTTGTATGATGGATGTTATTTATGTACTTTGATGTGACGTGGTGAGTGTAAGCCAACTATGTATCTCCCCTTTTAATTATATTATACATGGGATGTTGTAATGGTTGCCTGACTTGCGACATTGCTTTCAATGCGGTTATGCCTCTAAGTCGTGCCTCGACACGTGGGAGCTATAGCCGCATCGAGGGCGTTACAGGGGGAGCTAAAGTTCTTCCTTGGTCTTCAAATACGACAACAACGCAATGGCATCTTCATATCTCAAGAGAAGTATCTCAAAGATTGCCTGAAGAAGTTCGGTATGCAAGACTACAAAGGCTTCACAACACCAATGCCAGCCAAACATCATCTGGGTCCTGACGACAATGGTAAAGAGTTCGATCAAAAGGTATACTGCTCCATGATTGGTTCTTTACTTTATCTATGTGCATCTAGGCCAGATATTATGCTTAGTGTTTGCATGTGTGCTCGATTTCAAGCGGCACCAAAGGAGTCGCATCACTTAGCTGTGAAGCGAATTCTTCGATATTTAGCTCACACCCCAACTCTAGGATTATGGTATCCAAAGGGCTCAGAGTTTGATCTGGTTGGATTCTCGGATGCTGATTATGCTGGTGACAAAGTTGATCGCAAGTCTACATCAGGCACATGTCACTTTCTGGGACGATCACTTGTATGTTGGTCTTCAAAGAAGCAGAACTGTGTATCTCTCTCCACTGCTGAATCTGAATACATTGCTGCTGGATCTTGCTGCGCTCAGCTTCTGTGGATGAAGCAAACACTCAAGGACTATGGCATTCATCTGAAGCAAGTGCCACTTTACTGCGACAACGAAAGCGCCATCAAGATTGCTAACAACCCAGTTCAACACTCGAAGACAAAGCACATTGAAATTCATCATCACTTTCTCAGAGATCATGTTGTGAAGGAAGACATTGATATCATACATGTCAACACTGAAGAGCAATTGGCAGATATCTTCACCAAGCCCTTGGATGAGAAGAGGTTCTGCAAGTTACGGTGTGATCTAAATATCCTGGAATCCTCAAATGTCCTGTGATCAGGCACACATCCTAACCCTTATGCATATTGATGACTTAGATGTGCAACACACGAAGTGAAGTATATCTTCAATCAATAAAGACATACATTCTAATTGTGAATACATTAATGTGGAATTTGACTTCGGAGCGCCACGATAATTGTGCGCCGTGTCTGAGTCTAATACTTCCTATACGGTGGGTAACGCCACCACCAAACGTTCTATTTTGAAGTGTTTCACTCATGGCATTACCTTGCAATGTCTTCACATTTGGTTTGGCTTCGAACTCAACATATTTTCATGATTATCTTCACTATGTTGATTATATATATATATATATATATATATATATATATATATATATATATATATATATATATATATATATATGCTAGTGTTCTGTCCTCTACAGCATTCACTTATAGCTATGTCTTCGTGTTGAATCTTTTGAACTAAGTGAATGTGATCGGAGCCCAACTTCTCTATGCTTTCTATCTCAAACTCTATCTCTCCAAGTCATATGCTTTCTATTGAAACTGTCGAATGTCTTCTCTGCGTCCTTGTCAGCAGAAGATACAGAGACAACCATTAAGTCCGTTTTCAATGCTCATTCCTCCACATGAAATCCGGAGAAGTAGGAACGACCACCCGACAATCCAGGCGTGCGTGGGACGTGGAACAAACCCCAAAATTCCGCATACTAACCACGTGTTCCTCAGATGCGAATCGCCAGGGGCACCTGTGTAATAGCACAGTGCCGCCCCTGTGCCTATAAATACACACTCACAGCGGTCATTATCTCTTCTTCCACCCTCGCACGAACCCTAGCGCCACCGCTAGCTCTCGACGACGCCGGCGACGAAGCGCTTCGCTGCCACAACCTCTCCGACGTTGTCTTCACGCCAACCGCGGACATCGTCCTCTCCGCCGTCGCCGTAGGTGTCCTCCGTCGCCAAGTTAGGGCACGAAAGAGTGAACTGCTCGGCCTCATCTCCCACTCCGTCTAGCAGTTCTCAGTGTGGTAAATAAAACTCCCTTTTTACAGCACCGTTGATCCTATTGATCTGTCACTTTCTACCACAAGCTGTTTCTGTTCACACAAGCTATATCTCTCTCATACTGCATCTCATAACATGCCTAGTATATTCACTTGTGCTTCACAAAGTAGTTAGATTCCTCACTTGTACTGATCTGTGGATTCGTACAAATCTGGAACCAACTTCTTATCTATGAGTGAATGTCTTCGCACGATGAGGTCAATGTCTTCTAAACTGATTTATCTTCAAAATCTTCTGAGAATGCATATGACCTCTTCCCCTTCCCTCGCACCTTAATGCTGTCACAGGTACATGTCCGTGGGAGAATCCTTTGGTTCTCATAGTCTACATTCATTTGCAGAATTCTTATAGCATCACATAAATTCTCCCGAAGCCAGTTCCTGTTGGTCCAGCAAACGAAAACCTTTGAAGCCTTTGAACGTCTTGAAGCCTTTCAAGTTAAAGTTTATGGCTTCAGAAAAGGCAGCAAGGAAGGGTGGCAGAAAGCGTCGTGGTGAGACCTCCAGAGATCTGCCAGATGAACTCTCAGAAATGTACAAGACATATCCTGAAGAGGATTACAGTCAGCGCAAGACCCGAACCCAATGGATTCGAAGATATTGGGCAGAGCAATGGTTCAAATACAGATTTGTGACCCAGGAGTATGCTGAGAAAAACGCCATCAAGAGACCGTGGGGAGACATCCTATTCAAGAATCTTCTACCCAGGTCCAGAGATGAAGCCATTGCTCAAGGCTTCTATCCATGCATGGTCCATGGACCACAGCCTGCTGATGCACACTCGTCGTCACTGCTATGGTATCGTGACGACAATCTATTCAAGCGCAACTTCCAGTTTGCTCAAAACTCTGCGAAGCAGAACAAGAAGACTTTTGGGTTAGACTTCAACCCTGGTCCCTCATCTCCAAGGGCAGATGGCACACGACATGCAGAACCCAATGTCATCGGTCCTTTCGCCAACCTTGAAGGCCTCATCACCTACATCTTGGTTCAAGGGACTGCAGTGAATGAGCCTGCAGCTGACATTGAGTCTGATGACGCGCCTGCAGTGCCGAAGCCAAAGCAGTTGAAGAAGCCAAAAGCTTCAAAGCCGGCCCCTTCACCAAAAATCTCAAAGGCGAAGCCATTGGCGACTGCACCTCCTGAAGACGGTGTGCAGTCTGAAGACTTATCACGTGTCTCAAGGCCCCAGAAGGCCAAGATGCCTCTGTCTCACACTGGCAAAGAGCTAACAGCCGATGCCATTCTGCGCAACGACGACATTGATCTGTCAAGTGATGAAGATCTTGCAGATGACGCTCTTGAGCAACTCATCAAGAGCAAAGAAGAAGCAGAAATCTTCAATGACCTGCCTATCTTTGATGTCATCATCATCCACAACTTCATTGACGAGTGGTTTGACACGCCAAACATCAGCTTTGAAGATCTGCAGCTACCCATTGGCCTCAGTGTCGCCTTCCAAGGCGCCATTGCTTCAGAACTTGCTATTGCCCAGCGCATTGTTGAGCTGAAGCAGAAGATTGACTATGAAAAGGCTCAGTTCAAGAAGCATATGGCCAATCTCAGCGTGCAAGAAGTGAAGAACTTCAAGACAATGATGCACGAGCTCAAGGAAGCCTTTGTGAAGAACCGTGCAGAAGCTCAGGGTTCGCGTGAGCGCATGAAGACTCTGGCTGACAGATGTGTGCAAGCCTATAATGAGGCTGAGAAGTGCAAGGCACTTGGGCGTCCTGGCATCGACCCCAGAATGGCCGCAAAGAAGAAGAAGAAGCCTGCTACGGCTGAATCTGATGCACCAAGGCAAGAAGCAGTTCCGATTGTCTTCCCAACAAGAATGACTGGCTCGAAGACAAAGAGCCGGTCAATAGCTTCAGAGCTCAAGAAGACAAGAACTGCTGAGGCTGAAGCCAGGAAGAGGAAACACTCTGAAGACTCTCCTACTGCCCCCACCAAGAAAAAGCGAAAAACCAAGAAAGCTCGGGCTGCTCCCACAGAGCCCTTGATAGTTGAACCCATTTCTATGGTTCATCCTGACGCAGAACGTCAACTGACAGTTCATGAGCCTACTTCCACAGAGGCTCCTGAAGCTGAAGACATTCCAGCAGCTGATCCCATCGCTGCTGAAGACATTGGTCATCATGACAATGTAGAAGATGATGCAGTCCTTCCTCAGTTAGAAAACAGTGAACTCATCAGCATTGGTCGTCCACTAACGCCAATTGCACAGGATGCTTCATGGGTGGATCGCCCACAAGAGGAAGAAGACTATGAGGCCCAGCCCACTCCAACTCCACAGGCGTCATCTGCGTTCCGCAGGCTTCGCAAAGGTCCAAGGCCTCAAGTCTCTGCTGAAGACATTCCAGCTGCATCAGCCGCAGAAGAAGAAGTGCCACAAGATCCCACTCCCCTGCTCCACCAAGAAGCAGTTCTCCAGGAGAACGTGCCTGTGACCGACCCTCCAGCTAGTCAAGTGGAGGATGAAAATCTTGAGGCTGCCACAACCAATAACGAAGCTAATGTGGAGCCCTCCCAAGCAAAAGCTTCAGAAGACAGCGAAGCCACTGATCCCGCTATTTCTATTCCTGAGTCTGCTGCAGTCCCCAATTCAACTATCATGTTGAGCACAGGCCTCAGGTCCATAAGCCAATCCCAAGACTGCCAAGGTTTCCAGGTCCTGCATCAGCACTTGGCTTCTTCAACATCAATGGCTTCAGAGCAGACAACACGTTCTTCAATAGCTCTAGGAACCCCTACTCAAGGGAAAGGATATCATCTGATCGGTTCTGGAGCTATCCTCAGCGAAGCTATTACTCTTGCATTCTTTACAACCAAGGTCGCATCTTCCCACACAAGCGCCTTGACGTTGAAGCTATAGCTGGTCTGCCCTGTCTAGAAGAAGCGTTGGATTGCTTCAAGCAACTGGGTCTGCTGCAATTTGTTACTGCTGAAGAGCATTGGAATGAAGAGCTGCTGGGTCACATCAAAGGATACAGCAGAGATCCAAAGACTTGGGTCCTGGAGTGGATGACTGGCAACGTTCATCACGAAGCCAATGCATTTGACATCATTGAGCTCACTGGCTTGCCCACTCCTGGCGATCTATTCGAGCAAGGCTGTCAGCTGCATGCTGAAGCTATTGAGAGCATCTTTCAGCGGCCAGAACCTAATATGAGTCAAATGCTCAGCATGATGAAGCCATTGCCTCAAGATGCTGAGTATCCCACAGAGTTCTTCGTTGAAGACCTTGAGTACCTGCCCAGAACCATCTATCACATCATCAGGCGAACTCTCTGGCCTATCAAAGGGCACTCTCCAAATGCCAAGCTTCAGGGTGCAATGAAGACTTTGGTCTTCTATATACTTAATGGCAAATGCTTCAATGCACAGGACTTCTTCATACGCCAACTTGCTGCATCAGGCATTGATCTGTTTGGTTTGAAGTTCTACGCCCCTTGGGTCATGCGGCTGATCAAGCTACACTCCGCCATCTCTTATCAGCCCTCAACCCGTAACCATCGGATCTTCTTGCCTGACGTGGACATGTCTACTGAAGCCATATATTCTGAGTCTGCCAAGCAACCTCTAAGTCTTCAGAATGCAGAACATCAGAGTTTTACACAGAACGTTGAAGGCGTTGAAGCAGTTTCTCGGGTGTATCCTTTGGCTGGCACTACACGTGCACCACACCCTGCTTCCACTGAAGCCACTGACAGTGCCACTGCTTCAAGACCCAAGAAGCGCACTCGTGTTCTCAACGACCGAGAGCTTCTTGTGGCCCTACATCAGAAACAAGATAGGCATCATGACTGGCTGAAGCGTCAGATGAAAAGCCTCTTAGTGGATGTTAATCGCACTTGAAATCTTGCCACCAAGAATGCTTTCATTGCCCATGAAACCTATCGCTGCACATGGAAAGGGCTAACGATGATGCTTTCTGAAGCTGATCTTCAAGAGGATGGCTTCACTGAGAGATTCAAGTTTGACTCCACACCTCCTCGAAGGGATGTGCTGCTGGGAACTCCATCCCTTGAAGACTCTGAGTTCTCTTCCTCTGCTGCCACAGTCATTGCCAGAATTATTGAGGAAGAAGATGATGCTACTTCACCGCCACCTCCTTCAGCACCTCCAAGCTCTTCTGCACCGCCAAACAACATTAACAACCCTGCTACTTCATCTACTCCTCATGGGAACGAGTAGAGGCTCCATGTCTTCAAACCTTTTTGGTCATTACTGACAAAAAGGGGAGAAGCATATGAGATTGATAGTCTTCAAGCGGGTTCATATGGGCGGGTGCCTTATATTTTGCTTCGTGCTTACAACTCTCGTTTTTTGCTACATTTGGTTCTTATGAGTTGTAACACTTAAACTAGATGGTCGTCTGCTACTTATTTGCCACCTTGTTTTGCGAAGATAAATTCCGCATGTGCGACGATAAATTCCGCACTTAGATCATTCTGCAGTCGTCCATTTTCCATTATGCGTGGCATTATCTTCATATACTTTCACATGCATAGTGGATTGTCATCCTAAGTTGAAGTGGATCTCCACAAGTACCACCTGCCATGTGCATTTGCATTCCAAAAGCAAATTAACTTATATGCACATCTTCAGGGGGAGCCCTTGCAACTTATGAAGACAATTCCGTATTCTTTACAGTTTCACAGATTATATTCCCCGTTGAGAACTTCAACTAGTTTGTCATCATTCACCAAAAAGGGGGAGATTGTAAGTGCATCTAGTGCCACCCCTAGTTGGTTTTGGAGTATTGACGACAAACCTAGTTGACGGACTAATGTGTTTGTGAGAATTGCAGAATAACACAGGTACAAGTCCCTCATGATTTGGTTTTACTACCAGAGATGACCCCTAAAAATGTATGAAGATATTGAAGTCAAAGGTGGTATATGAAGATATTCACATTGAAGACTATGACAAGAGAAGACACGATATGAAGCCTATGGAGCTCCAAGACTTAGATCTTTCGTAGTTCTTTTTCTTTTGTGTTGAGTCATAGGAACCACCGTACTGTTAAGTGGGGTCCAAGAGAACCAGTCAGAATGACTGAAGTGATGCCTAAACCAAAAACCTATGTCTTCGAGTGAAGACAATGAGAGCGAATCTTGTCCAGAGTCGGACAAGTCAGCTTTGCTTGTAGCCCAAGTAAAGTTGTCGTGTGAGTTTGAAATCTGACCGTTGGAACACGTGTCAGTTCCTTAGTGACCCCGGGTCATTTCGGACAAATCAGGTTGGGTTGCCAAGTGGCTATAAATAGCCCACCCCCTACAACCATAAATGGTTGGCTGCTCAGATTGAAAGCACGGCTTTTGTCGTTTGAGAGCAACCCACCTCGAAGCCTTTGAGAGAGAATTCCTTGCGAGGATAAAGACCTAACCACCAGAGCCAGAGAGAATTGGGCATCACTTAAGTCTTCTTGTCTGTGTGATCTAAAGACTTATTACACTTGAGGACTGTGCATCCTCCAGCCGGTTAGGCGTCGCGTTCTGAGCATCCAAGAGACATTGTGGATTGCCGGTGAACGAAGTCTGTGAAGGTTTGGGAGTCTACCTTGAAGACTTACCAGAGTGATTGGGTGAGGTCTATGTGACCTTAGCTCAAGGAGAATACGGTGAGGACTGGGTGTCCTGAGCTGCGTGTTCAGGACTGGGTGTCCGGGACTGTGTGTCCTAAGGTTTAAATACCTAGCCGCTCCAACCAGACGTACAGTTGTCACAGCAACTGGAACTGGTCCAACAAATCATTGTCTTCAACGAGTCACTGGTTTCATCTTCACTTCACTTTACTTACTGTTCCTCCTTGTGAAGTCATTGTATGTTTGCTCTATCATTTGTCTTCACTGAGTGACTGCGTGTTCTGTTTGGCTTCACAATATCTTCCTACCTGATCCTTACTACCTAGCTGCTATTAGTCTTTGTGCTTTCACTTCATTGAATACTTGACTATGGTTTGCCTAGTGTAGTCTACCTTCCGCTGCATGGTAATAGGTTTAATTTTATCGTTTGTCTTCAAAACTCCCATGTTCTGAAGACTTTCATAAAAATCGCCTATTCACCCCCC
>NC_041390.1:370828761-370836331 GCF_002162155.2 Triticum dicoccoides
ACACCTAGCACTGCTCATTGGCATGTCATGCATCATCATGCATATGTTTGCATTATATTTATTGTTTCTCCCCTCTCTTCTCTCGTTAGACACCGAGACCGACGCCGCTTCTACCTAGTACGACTACGGTGTTGACGACCCGTCCTTCTCTGCCGAGCTTCCAGGCGAGCCCCCCCCCCCTTGATCAACCCGATATCGCCTATTCCTTCTATCTACTACTTGCATTAGAGTACTGAAGCATGTTACTGCTTTCAGTTAATCATATTCTGCTGCATAGCCTGTCTTTGCTACTTCTGTTGTTACCTTTACCTGCAATCCTAAATGCTTAGTATAGGATGCTAGTTTATCATCAGTGGCCCTACGTTCTTGTCTGTCTGCCATGCTATACTATCAGGACATGATCACTCGGGAGGCGATCACAGGTATATACTCTTATATACGTAATATATGATACATGTGGTGACTAAAGTCAGGTCGGCTCGTAGAGTACCCGTGAGTGATTCACGGATTGGGGGCTAAAAGGACATTTGTCCCGACGACCCTCTGGGTGGATCTTTGTGGCGGAGTGACATGGCAGGTTGAGACCGCCTAGGAGGGAGGTGGGCCTGGCCCCTAGTCGGCGTCCGTGGTTACATCAATTAACATGCTTAACGGGATCTTGGTATTTGATCTGAGTCTGGCTATGAGCCTATACGCACTAACCAACTACGTGGGAACAGTTATGGGCACTCGACATCGTGGTATCAATCGAAGCCTTCTTGACGTCAGCGACTGAGCGGCGCGCGCCGGATTGGACTGGAACGCCTGCTCTTGTATTAGGGAGTCTAGGTCTGCTTCCGGACGCACTCGCAACGTGCAGGTGTGCAATGGGCGATGGGCCCAGACCCGCGCTTAGGATTTTGACCGGCGTGCCGACCTCTCTGTTGTGCCTAGGTAGGGCTGCGCCGTGTTGATCTTCCGAGCCGGGCATGAACCAAGAAAGTGTGTCCGACCAGAGGGATCGAGCGTGTTGGGTAATGTGGTGCACCCCTGCAGGGAAGTTTATCTATTCGAATAGTCGTGTCCCTCGGTAAAAAGATGACCTGGAGTTGTACCCCGACCTTATGACAACTAGAACCGGATACTTAATAAAACACACCCTTTCAAGTGCCAGATACAACCCAGTGATCGCTCTCTCACAGGGCGACACGGAGAGGATCGCCGGGTAGGATTATGCTATGCGATGATACTTGGTGAACTTACCAGCTACTCTCTTCTATCTGCTTCAAGATGGAGGCTGCCAGAAGCGTAGTCTTCGATAGGACTAGCTATCCTCTTATTTTGGCATTCTGCAGTTCAGTCCACGGATACTACCCATTTCATTGATACCAATGCATATGTAGTGTAGATCCTTGCTTGCGACTACTTTCGATGAGTACTCACGGTTGCTTTGCTCCCCCTTTACCCCATTTTTTCTTTCTTCTCGGATGATGCAACCAGATGATGAAGTCCAGGAGCCAGAGGATCCCGAGGATGTTTCTACATGGAGTTCGGCTTCGAGGAGTAGTTAGGAGGTCCCAGGCAGGAGGCCTTGCCTTTTCGATCGTTGCTATTTTTTGTGCTAGCCTTCTCAAGGCAAACTTGTTTAACTTATGTCTGTACTCAGATAGTGTTGCTTCTGCTGACTCGTCTATGATCGAGCACTTGTATTCGAGCCCTCGAGGCCCCTGACTTGTATTATGATGCTTGTATAACTTATTTATTTTTAGAGTTGTGTTGTGATATCTTTTCGTGAGTCCCTGATCTTGATCGTACACGTTTGCGTGTATGATTAGTGTACAATTGAATTGGGAACGTCACATTAATGCACCATGGCGACTCTTAGGGAATGGTTAATAGTATAGTTGGATGTTGGCTATATGTTGTTGTTATGTCATCTATAGTCAATTTTATAGGCAAGACATATAATAGTTAGCTATAAATATATACTACTATGACTCACCTTACACTCTCACAGAGTTTCTAGGAGCATTGCCGCAGCTGGCTGTTAATCTACATCCCGTTTATTTTCTCTCTCCTCCAACTCAACAAGAATACATTATTTAAATTCTTATAACCCACTTACATTATCTTATTATACTTGCTCTTACCACCTTGCCGATTGCCACATGCAAGACTGTGAAAACCAAGAAAAGATGATGCATTATTTCTGGAATTATGTGTTAACTAGTGAAATGTGTTAACTAGTGAAATGCTCTTACCACCTTGTCTATTAGTGACCCTGGGTGAAGAATAAGTAATTCTTCAACCGGGTCGATCGACCGAGCGATGGTGTACATTTAACTAAACGGTCAGCCAATGTAATTTTACTTCAACACAAACGTTAGCTGGTCGCCCACCCCCCAGATGTCAAAAGGAAAAAAAAACTAGCCCACTCCCCCGGTTCGTTCCTCTCTCCCTCCGGCCCCGATGCTTCACATCTCGTCATTGCGGCGGAGGCAGCGGCAGCGACGGCACCGGACGGACGACCCGGCGGCGAGGACTACCTCTCTCGCATGTGGAGTAGTTCCCTTTCCTCTCTCATGCGGTAGCAACTCGGAGGCGCCGTGGGCGGTGCAAGATCCGGGCGAGCTTGGCAGGACAACGGCGTTCTCCGGCGTCCCTCTCCAGCGTCGACGGTATTATCGCCAGTAAGACTAGCCTCCTCCTATTCTTCCCCTATCCTCCTCCATAAACTTCTGAATTTCTGGGGTTAGGGTTATTGGTTTTTGGGAACGGTGTGGGGAAAGAGGAAGAAGACCAAGAAAGGAAAGGAAAATGAGAAGCTCGGGTGATGGAGGTAATTCTGGAGAAGGGCTCCTGGTGGTGGAGATGGATATCATAGCGGAGGAGATGAAGGGCGTGTCGATGACATAGAAGAAGAGGAGGAGCTTAAGGCTGCGGAGAAAAAGGAACAACAGCAGAGTATCAGACTTCGATCTAGCTGAGCTCAACTTTTGTTTTCACGGGACATGTGGTCCTCTCTCTGATTTTGCTTTTGTCTAAATTTCACGAATTTTAATCCTGAAGTAAAAAAAATGATGGTTCTGACTTAATTGAATGTTAGTGGTGATTTACATAAAGAATCAGCCTGTACCTAGCTGACAATGCTAATTATCTGTAAATTTGTGTTAATCGAAATTTGCACATACATACGAGCAATATTTCTTCACTATAAGAATATTCACCTTGCGAGGATTTTTGTTGTATGCTATTCTTAAGATATGATTTGTATTGGTGATGCTAGCTTTATGTTTTTTGAATTTATTAGGCAAACCAATAATTGAAATTCTGCCAATAAATCTAGGAGCAGAAGAAGATGTATGCAAGGGACTTGGAGACAAGACAATGGTGCGCAGGCGGGAAAATTATTGTTCTAATTGGTTAGGATTGGGGTTCGACTGCTATTGAGTTTATTATATCAAAGTTGGTTGCATCAGTCACTTCAGGAGATGGTCATGTGCGCTAGGAAATTAGCTTGATTTGGAGATACTACAATGAAGCATAGCTAGCTGGACTATGTAGTTGCCTAATTGGAATTCACAACTAGTGCCTTCGGCAATTCCAACAAATCTGGGATTCAGTATAAAGCAAACAAATTTTCTTGTTAGCAAACATTGTTGTATTTTGGAGTTTATTAAGCCATCGACAGAAAATGAATAACGCGATTCAGATTAAGGAGTGTTTACAAGTTGTGTGCTCATACAAGTACAGGCTTTAGGTGTACGTGAATCTTTAAGCTGATCCTTTCTAGGACAATTTCTAAGACTGTTTTCCTTTTACCCAAAGGTTTGAAGCTTTGGGCGCCTGCGGCCGGCTCGACAGGTGGCATCAGCAGGCGCCGGCCGGCCTCGGCACTACTGCGGGTGGTTATATGGTGCGCGGAGCACACCAGTGGGCTTCAACGTCAGGGTACAGTGGCGAGCTAAATCCTGAGTCCAGCTAGGCTTTTTTTGGTTCAGGTTTTGTTACTGTTTTCCATTCGGGATTTTGTGGTTGCCAAACCTAGCATTTGCAGTTGTTTGTTTCAGAAATTCATGTCCCAACATCAAATTTTGATAAGGAAATCCTGCCAACAAATCGATGTTATGGGCTTACTAGTCAGATGAATACTTTCTATTTTATTCAGGGATACATTCAGCATGCTTGTGAGGTACACATTTTTCACGTCCAGTTAGAAGTGTTTGCTTGATTTGTCGCCCAAGTTTCCTATTCTAATCATGCTCCTTCACTTCAATACAACGCTGGCATGTAGGATGAATAGCTATGCAAATTATCATGCACAAATTAAAAAAAAATAGCTTCGCTCTTCTTCTGCATGTCTCCAAGGCATAATTTCTGATCTATCATGAGATAATGATTATTTCTTCTTCTTTCTTATCATGCGGCTAGTTGCTATGAAAATTTAACACATACATCAGCCTTTTGTCATTGAAACAAAATCATATCTGCCAAGTTTCTACATTCCGTCGAAGCTTGCAAATTTACCATCTAAGTTGGCACATTTATTGAAACAAACCATAACCATGGATTTTATATGGAAGATCAACATATCATCTTTACATTAGATTCATGTATACTGTAAGGAATTGATTTTGTTCATCTTCATTCCATTTTCCTATCTTGCAAAGTTGTCCATTCAAGTATGATCAATTTCTACTCTGTGACTTAATACATTTGTAACAATGGCATAGTGCCATTGACATGCTTTTCTTTTTCGTCCCGTTTAATATTGATTCATCTACATGGTTATATGCATGCCTTTGCATACATTACTTATCCAGTCTGCTATTGATCATTTCTATTTTTCATCCTGGCAGTACGCTGATAGCTTATCCAGTCTGCTATTGATCATTTCCATTTTTCACCCCGGCAGTATGCCGATAGCTATAATTGAGTCAATAGTTCCAAAATGTTGCTTCATAATTATTTGTCTATTTGGGCAGCACATGGATGGCTTCGGTGGGTGCCATGGCCTTTCCATTCTGAATTGAAGTTGGTCCAAAAATGTCAAACTCTGCCATGGAACACAAAAGATATAACTTACCTTCATATGGTTGATTCTTCTTAGTCTTCCTTTTGTGAAGCTGTGTAGCAATCTTCCTTTTCCTATCTGTAATTAGATTTTCTTAGGAATACTCTCCATTTTCTTAGGAACACGACGTTGTTTCGATGCCTCCAAATGCAGCAGCAACAGAGCCGGAAGAATATCGATGGCAAGGTGAGCGACATCTGGCAGATTGTGAACAGAGGCCACGGAAGGTGGCTGGAACCCCAACGTGGCCCCAAAATCAACCACCAACGGGCAGGCAGAGAGGAGGTGACTCGCTGACTGCAGCGGGGCATGGCGGAGTGGGCAACTATTCCACGCTCTAAAATTCAGGTTTATAGCAATGAAAAAGGTGATTTTGTTCCTCAATCATGCTTAACATTTCTTTAGCAAACAAGCACTAGCAGCCTGTTTTCAGATGTGCTTCTTGTTGGTTCATGTAGACATGCCAATGAAGGCCTGGTAAAGTAGAACAGAAAAAAAAATACAGTATATTGGTTTAATTGTTCTCTTGTGTAGACCAAAATTAGCGAGTAAAGGAAATACGATTTTGCTTCCAAATTCTTTCTGCGAGCTTATCCCAGGAATAATGTTTTGTTCCTATTTGAATTGGAACGTGTGACTTCCGGAGGCTACTCTTCCATCCGATGTTGCTGTTCAACAGCTCTCAAAGGCACAGAGCAAATCAGTCGGGCTTCGACCAGATGTCCATCTCCAGAACCTTGATTCCTAATCCTACAGAGCTCTATTCTGGCAAGTAGTACATGTAATTAGTTCTTGGAGGGTATGCAGATTGAATTGCTATATTGCAGTCTGGACTACTGCAATTTTTTGATAACCATGATCTGGATGTAGATAATTTTGAGAAAGCATACTTCTTTCCATGTGCATATAGGCTTTATGGGATTAGTCTCTCTATCATCAGTTCTTCCAGTATTTGATTGAACCCTCTTAAATTCTAATTTAAGCAATTTATCAATCCATCTCATGAGAGAAGATCTGTGTTTGGTTCAGTCAAATGTCTTACATTTCCTTCAAACCTACTACTAGTGTCAAAGACGCTCTTATATTGTGGGACGGAGGGAGTATCTTATTTCTGTAACATTCTGACCTATATATGAGAATTATGTAGCTCCTTTATTATGACAGTAATGATTCACTAAGCTTCTGTTGTACCACACGGTCCATTTTATTTCCAGTTGTTGCCACCTCATCTAGATACAACACCCCCTATTCAGTGAGCTCCTAGGCATGCTTTGTGTTTTTAGATCAAACTGTTCTTCTGCAACAAAATTGAATTGAAGTGTTGGTCTGGAAAAAAATTTAAGAAGAAATGAACTATATGCTCATTTTCTACCATCTACACTACTATAGCAATTGGTACATGCCAGCGAGCATAATTCAGCATGGGGCACCATTCTGCTTTTCTTAAGAAACAAAGGGTTCTCCCTGGAGGGTCGTGTAATCAGTGTGCTATCTGAGGCCATGTATAGAGTTATAGTTCTGTTTTTCTTAAGAGCTGACCCTGTAAATTCTAGCTCTGTTTTCTTAGAGCTGATATGTAAATTCTTCAATGTTTAAATAAAGTTCAGCCTCAGGCCCTTCAAGATAACACTACTCCCCAGACTAAAAGGTGATGTTGTGTTTATATGATAGCAATAAGGTTCTCTTAGGAATGTCATTCAAATAAAAATATAGTGTATAATTGAGGACAAAATTCCAGAAATTGTACCACCAAAAAGATTCCTACTGAGATTTCCATTACATCATCTTTTTTTGTGAAATTCCATCACATCAAATCTAGATAAAAATATAAAGTGAAAAGGAGAGAAAAATTGAATGCATCACTATCTGTTGTTTCTCTAGGAGCAGAAAAGATCCTTTTTTTAAGGAACCAAGTATCATGTGATGCAGCTTGTGCACATAGAGGTAGTTTGATGCTGAGGTAAAGTTACCGTGCGAGCCTATTGTGTCTTACGGCAGTGGTTCGGGTGCGCAGACTTAGTAAGCGCCATAACCTTTTTTTAAGATAGTTTCTCATAGGATGTAACTTAGTGGCATGCATAATGTAAGACTACCTCTCTCCCTTTCATGCGGCTAACGAATGGTTTCCTTCCTCCCCATAGTAATCTTACCTCAAGTGTTTTTGTTTCTTACATTTCAAAATTCTGGACATGGGATAGGCTGGGGTGAGAATTCCTCATCTAGGGTGACGAATAGCGCGATCCTATATATATATATACTATCATGATATTTCAAAGCAAGTTCCATGAAAAAAATTACATACGAGTCCATAGTTTTTGTTATATTTGTGAAATACGTACATATTTGTACGTAAAAAAGAGCATACTCAAAAAAGGTATATACTACCTTAAAATTAGTACATATACTACCTAATCATTGTTATATACTATATACTACACGTACGTACTCTCGGTTTCGACAGATACTACATACAACATACACAATGCAAATGGTGGTAACTACCACTGCTTGTAGAAA
>NC_041390.1:370836873-370963060 GCF_002162155.2 Triticum dicoccoides
TTTATTTTACCATCAATACATCGTAATTTTACGTTCCGTAAGTTTTGTTTTATTTCCGACGTAAAAAAAGGACCGTAAGAAAATATATAATCACCGTAAAAAATATTTTATGTTATGTAAAATTACAAACATAAAAACATAGTCTAAAATATACATAAACTGTAAATTTTCTTGTCTTATGACCTATATTTTTATTTTCTTATGTCAAATTTTACGTAGTGAATCAATAGGAATGTAACTATTTGAATTCGAAATGTAATTTAATTATGAAATGATCGTAAGATTACCTTGGATGAAGAATAACTTATTCTGCAGCCTGGGTGATGAATAGTAACACAATAGGGTCACGCTATTCGTCACCCTGGGTGAGGAATACTTATTTTTCACCCCCCTCTATTTTACCATCAATGCATTGTAATTTTACGTTCCGTAAGTTTTGTCTTATTTCCGGCGCAAAAAGGGACCGTAAGAATATATATTCAACGTAAAAGATATTTTATATTATATAAAATTACAAACGTAAAAACATAGTCTAAAATACACATAAACTGTAAATTTTCTTGTCTCATGACCTATATTTTTATTTTTTATGTCAAATTTTACGTAATGAACCAATACGAATGTAACTATTTAAATTCAAAACGTAATTTAATTATGAAATGATCATAAGATTACCTCGGGTGAAGAATAACTTATTCTGCACCCTAGGTGATGAATAGTAACACTATATATATATATATAGTGAATTATAAATTTTAATATTAATTATTTTATTTAGCTTAATATGTGATTAGGTTAATATGGGATTAGATGAAAAGTGGTAGACAGGTATGCTTTTTATCATGAATTGTATTTACTGTTCACTAGGTAGTGCATTATTCATAATAATGTTTATTATTTAGTATACTATTTGGAATAGTATTTCACTATTCATAGCAATATTTAATTCATATTACCTTCACGTTTTAACTTGATTATATATTTGATACAGGATCTATTCTGGGCTGGCGAGGCCAACAATTCGTCCGATGATGTACGCAGTAGTGCAAAATCCTACTCAGTATTTCCTCTGTTTTTATTTAGTCTGCATATTAGGTTTTACCATAACAAATCTATATGATGTGAAAGTACATTTAATAATGAATCTAGTGGTATTGAATTTTTATTGTATATATTAATATTTTTGTTTATAAACTTAGTCAAAACTTACAAAGCTTAACTTTGACCAAAGCTAATATGCGGACTAAATAAAAACGGAAGGAGTACTCACCATATTTATCATTATGTTGCATCAAATATAGCTAGTTGCGTTCACTTAGCAGTTTTAATTGTAAATTAATGGGGTAAATTCTTATCGTCTTCCCAGGCAGTTCCACCCGAAGGGAACACTTCTCTACGGCCACAAGGTTCTCATTCAAACGCCACTCTGGACTACACACGCAAAGGTTTCTCCTATAGGATCCCTAGCATAAGAACTCGTCCCATGAATTCATAAATAAAAATACCAAGTGAACCAAGAAACTACATCATCTAGTGAGTTGTAGAAATCACTATTTTGTTCCGAATCATCATATTTGTCATCTTCTAACCACATTTCTTTTACTAATTCTTTCTCCTCCTCATAACTTTCTAATAATAACTTATTATTGATATCCCATTGCTCTTCTTCACTAACAACTTCTTCTTTTTTGAACAATATTCTTATTCTTATTATTATTAATTATATCATTTTTATTAATAATAGCATTTGCTTTTCTTTCTGCGGATGCTATAATTTTATCTTCCATGGTTGAACTACTTGTGGCAAACTTTTTATCATTTTTTAGTTTCTTTATATATATAGTCGAAATGTTGTATTGGCACCCAAAACTTCATTGATGCAAGTTACCCAAATAGAGACTACTAAACACAGTGTGAGACAAGCATGTCTCCCAAATGCATGCTACCAAACAAAATCTCAACTTGACATGTCTCGACACATACAAGGTTTACCAAGGGGTTGTTTGATTACCAATACTAGCGATTTCTAGAGGTTACATGGGAGAGTGAGATGCATGTTGTTTAGTTCCCTGCATATGGGTTGCGTGCATTGAGAAAACAATTTCCAGTCGGTGTTTGGTTACATGCATGCATCGTAACAACTATGGTACACATGAACGGAGAGGGTACAGTAGTAAACAGTAATAAACTACACACGTGACAACACACACAAGTTTACATGAACAAGACACACGTACCAGCACACCCACACGTCCGCATGAACAAGAAAGACGCAGAATCGAGCTCCTTTCCACGGAGACGGAAAAAAATGGAGGCGAATATTATGGGATAGGAGAAAGGCCAAGAGGAGCAGAGAGTGAGATAGAGAGAGGAGAGAGCGGAGGGGATAAACGGACAAGAGGGAAAAGCTGAGAACAAATCCAAGCCAACCAACCAATCCCAATATCCATAGACCACACTGACTCTCCATTGGACCACAGCTCTCCTTCCCCAACCAAAACTAAGAAACCCCTGCAACTCTGCACTGCAAGAACACCACCATCCCACCTCCCAGCGAGAAAATCTTTTTTGTACGAAAAAAGGGGGCGGTCAGATTTACTCCACATCACTCCCCATGCACCGGCCCTGAGGAAAGCGTTCCAGTCGACTCTCCATTCTTCCACGATTCCAGGAAACCCTCGCCGATCCAAGCAAATCTTGTTCACCAGAGCGCCAAGAAGTTGTTGCCTCTTGGCTTCATGACAGCTCCTTGAGCTGCTGCTCGTTATCCAGCTTTTTCCTTTGGTAATTAGCTACCTGCTCGTCGTCGCACAAAGGCCTTGGTGCCTAGTCATGTCGGCGTCGCCGTCGATGAGCGGCGGTGCCGGGGAGCGGACGCGGACGGTGGTGTGGTTCAGGCGGGACCTGCGCGTGGAGGACAACCCGGCCCTAGCGGCGGCGGCGCGAACAGCCGGGGAGGTGGTGCCGGCGTACGTGTGGGCGCCGGAGGAGGACGGGCCGTACTACCCTGGGCGGGTGTCCCGGTGGTGGCTCAGCCAGAGCCTCAAGCACCTGGACGCCTCGCTGCGCCGGCTCGGCGCCACCCGGCTGGTCACCCGACGGTCCACCGACACCGTCGCCGCGCTGCTGGAGCTCGTCCGCAGCACCGGCGCCACCCATCTCTTCTTCAACCACCTCTACGGTTCGATTCCTCCTACATCTCTCACTCTTGCTTGTGGTTATTTATTTATTCTCTAGGTCTCTCTGTTACTCCTATTCCTACTTTGTTAAGATTTCTTCTCTTCTCTGTTAAAAAAAGAAAAAAAAAGAGAAAGGAACTAGATCCACTCGAACACGATCCAATAGAAAATGGAGGGGAGGGGAGGGGAGGGGGGGAATCTTTGCATCAACAGTACCCTCTCTCCCTCCTGTGTGATGTGTGTGCCAATCAATCATATTCGTGGATATTTCATTTCATACTACTAGCTTAACCTGTACTCCACACGTCAAACAACTCCAAGTTTAGCATCAAACACTACTCCCTGAACACTCGGTCTTTAATTCCCAAAAGTTCTTGTACCCACCAACCTAGTATTTATTACTACTAGTCCGGTTTAGTTAAAACTTACTACTCTTACTAGTACTAGTTGTTTTAAGAAAAGAAACAAACTTTTTTTCCTTTTTGATAACAAGCACCTTATCGTGTGAGCTGACACAAACAAATGGCCATGTGTTGCTCACCAATCGCTGTCTGCGCTACTCTGCTGCCCGCCGTGTAGACCCGCTGTCGCTGGTCCGGGACCACCGGGTGAAGCAAGTGCTGGGGGCCGAGGGCATCACCGTGCAGTCCTTCAACTCCGACCTGCTCTACGAGCCATGGGAGGTCCTCGACGACCACGGCTGCCCCTTCACCATGTTCACGCCCTTCTGGAACACGTGCCTCTGTATGGTCGACCCCCCCGCGCCCATGCTGCCACCCAAGAGGATTAATTCAGGTCTCTGCACTGCTTTTTTTTTTCTTCTTCCTTTTTTCGAGGAAGAGGAACAATCACTACTAACCTATATAAAACAATAACGACAGGTGAATTGTCGAGGTGCTGCTCATCGGACGACCTCATCTTCGAAGACGAGTCGGAGAGGGGGAGCAACGCGCTGCTCGCACGCGCGTGGTCGCCGGGGTGGCAGAACGCCGACAAGGCTTTCACGGCCTTCATCAACGGCCCGCTCATCGACTACTCCGTGAACCGCAAGAAGGCCGACAGTGCAAACACCTCACTGCTCTCCCCCTACCTGCACTTTGGCGAGCTCAGCGTCCGCAAGGTCTTCCATCAGGTACGGATGAAGCAGCTAACGTGGAGCAACGAGAGCAACGGCGACGGCGAGGAGGGCTGCAGCCTCTTCCTCCGCTCCATCGGCCTGCGAGAGTACTCCAGGTACCTCGCCTTCAACCACCCATGCAGCCACGAGAAGCCCCTCTTGGCTCATCTCAGGTTCTTCCCCTGGGTGGTCAATGAGGTCTACTTTAAGGTCTGGAGGCAGGGTAGGACCGGCTACCCTCTTGTCGACGCCGGCATGAGGGAGCTTTGGGCCACCGGCTGGCTGCATGACCGCATACGTGTCGTCGTCTCAAGCTTCTTTGTCAAGGTTCTCCAGCTGCCATGGCGCTGGGGGATGAAGTACTTCTGGGACACCTTGCTGGACGCCGACCTTGAGAGCGACGCGTTGGGCTGGCAGTACATCTCCGGGTCTCTGCCTGATGGCCGTGAGCTCGACCGCATTGACAACCCGCAGGTACATCATCTTCGGGTCATACTATATGATACAGTATGAAGATAATCAGAATAGCTAGCTAGCACTCTCGATTGATTTGATTTTTTGTATATATTGCATTTCTCAGTTTGAAGGCTACAAGTTCGACCCATGCGGGGAGTACGTCCGGCGATGGCTGCCGGAGCTGGCGAGGCTACCAACGGAATGGATACACCACCCCTGGGATGCACCCGAGTCTGTGCTGCAGGCTGCAGGAATTGAGCTAGGTTCCAATTACCCTCTCCCCATTGTTGAGCTAGATGAAGCCAAGTCCAGATTGCAGGACGCCCTGTCAGAGATGTGGGAGCTTGAGGCAGCCTCTCGTGCTGAGATAGAGAATGGAATGGAGGAAGGCCTGGGAGACTCCTCAGACGAGCCACCCATTGCCTTCCCCCAAGAGCTGCAGCATATGGAAGTGGACCGTGCCACTATCCATACACCAGCGATGGCTGGCCGGAGACGAGCAGATCAGATGGTGCCTAGCATCACCTCTTCCTTTTTCAGAGCTGAAACAGAAACAGAACTTTCTGCGGCTTTTGAAAGCGAAGTGACTAGGCCGGAGGTGCCATCACAGGTGCATTTCCAGCCTCAGACTCGGATGGAAGTCAGGGATGAAGTTGCCAGCGACGACACTGCTGCCAGATACAACGGCGTCCAGCAGCAGCAGCAGTATACCCTACACCGTCACCGTGTGCAGGGCGGCATAGCACCATCCACTTCAGAGGCATCAAGCAGCTGGACTGGGAGAGAAGGTGGGGTAGTACCCGTCTGGTCGCCTCCGGCTGCGTCAGGCCATTCAGATCCCTACGCTGCGGATGAAACTGACATTTCCAGTAGGAGTTATTTGGACAGGCACCCGCAGCAGTCACATAGGTTGATGAATTGGAATCAGCTCTCCCAGTCATCGTGACCTCAGATGCATGGTAAACCCAACTAGAATTTGCTTCTCAAGTACTCCTATGTACTTGTACGTTATATCTTTTTTTTTTTGAGGATTTACTTGTACGTTATATCAATAGAGCATTCTAGTACATGCTTACTAACGCCTTATTTATTTTATTTTGTTTTTTTGAAGCTGGATGAAACAACAGCGGGCTGCCAAGTGGAAAACTTTTGCCCAGATGCATGAACGAATTTAGTTGTGTAGGGAGTTGGAGAGTGACGTATGTACATTATATTGCCTTCTGTTCACCTATAGCCTTGGTATGCAGGAAGAACCAAGTGATGCAGCTTCATTCATGGGTGCAATAAGTTATGTAAAACTAGACTTGTAAAACTTCTGTGGTAATAGTATAGATTGATAGTTGTCAAAAGGATGTGCACCGTTTATCAGATAAAGGTTATGTCTGTAATGGTACATTACCTTTGGTTCTTGCCATCTTTGCAGACCAAGAAGTCACCACATAGCTTGACTCGGAAACAAACCTTTGGCAAAGTGTATACTGATAGGAATGATACAATGATCTGAAACACGAACAAGCCAAAAATGATACAACGATCTGAAACACGAACAAGCCAAAAGTAAGTTAAAACGAAACTGCACAAGCCTCACCGGAGACAGCATAGATGAACATCAGAGGACCATACGTTTCTTTCTTCATGGCCTTACAATCAAAATGGGTAGTGGTGTAACTGGGAGCTGCTACAAAATAGTACTGGCGACAGGGGGGACGCGATCCATTCAAAATTAACACAAGTGGACAGAGCAGGGCCCCACAATCCTATCATTAGCTGGGACCAGGAGCATATTGGGCACATCTGCCACTGTGTTCTGGCATAGTGAGAACGTTAGCAAGAAAATGACAAGCAACTCATCTGGTCTGATGATGATGGAACCATCATAAGACGGTGCTAAATTGAAACGAGAAATATTACCCTACGTTGCCAGAATACAATAAGGATTGTGGGCATGAAACCCGTGTTAGTATTTGGGGTGTTCTGTTACAATTAGTATGGAAGATGATGTTCCCTCCTCTCCTCATGATCAAAGTTCAAACAATCACAACAGCTCAAAATATAATACTACTCAGAAAGGCTTGACCCACACAACAATAGCTCAAGAGTAGAAGACAATACAACCAACATGAAATTAACTGGAATCGACTACATGTTTAGTGAAGCTAGTAATAATTCAGTTCACAGTGGGGATCGACAGATGGTTGATACATTACTCCATGAATACACACTCTTCCAGGTCAAATATGGCCCCATTTTCTCAGTACCAACTTCAACTTCCGTCGGATAAAATACTAGTCAGTATTACGTTGTTGATGCTAAGTAAAACCTTTCTCTGACGAGCATGTTTATCTGTCTTTCTTCTTACTGTCAACGTATGGATACTTCTGGTAAATGAATATGCTTGTCATAACAAGTGGCAGTGCCACCAGGCAATGCAGTGATGGCGGCTTCCCATCAAATATAAACTGGAGTAATGCAGTTACGAGGAGAGCCGAGACAACCACAAAACCCTGATAAGAAAAGAAAAAAAGGATAGTTCAATTTTTCGGACCAAATGAAAGGAAAGTGTATTCCATTTAGTGGTATTTCAAGCACTTGCCTTTTTAATACCTCCTGCATATGATGTGACAAGACCAACAAGAATCCCACCGACAGCATTCATTAACACTGGTATCTGAGGAAATGAGTGAAGATTACTATTGAGGTTTAAAGATTCATATAACGTACAGCATTTTTCATACTTTCCACAAATCATCTTTTGAATTGAAACTATGTACATTTGGATATATTACAGATGCACTTTTAAATTATTGCGAAGATTTTTCCAAGTGTTCCTATATACAGTTAACTCAAGTAAATAGCATGAAATTGTACCACAAAGGGAAGTCAATGGTCCTTCCTGCTCATGAATGGCCCAAATCATCATTTGAAATGAAAGTGTGTGTATTGGATATGTTAGCGATGCTCTTTAAATCAGTTCAAAGATTTCTCTTTTACCTCAAATGATTAGCATAAGATTGTAGTATCACAAAGGGAAGCGGTGGCCATATGACTCGCAAATCAATGGCCCATTTCTAAAGACTACAAAAGGGGCACCGCATGTATAAATTAGGAATCAAGCAATATTAGTAGTAGTTTAACAATCTATTATGTCCTTGCTCCCTGACACATTTTCTACTCAACGCCCTATGTCATGCCATCTGGCCATCTCTATTGAAGTAGTTACCCATATTCTTCCACCGTCATAAACAATGGCAGTAGCAGAGACTGAAATCCCTTTGGGTGCAAAGTGGAAACAGATTGCAGATGAAGTTTTTGATACTTAGCCAATCCCATAACGGACTATTTAAAAAAAATACATGACTGGCACAGTGTTCAAAGTCAGAATACAATCCAAAAGGGAGGACATAACTTCATGGCTTCATCAAAAAGGGAGGCAGGAACTAGTTCAGGTGTACTGTCAGGTTTTGTCGCACTTTACTTAGCCATCTCAATTCCGGTTTATTTTATGCAACTAGAATATATTATGATTATGATCTTATGGGTTTGTAATGCATTGTACTGATTTTGTTTTGCTCAAATTGACCTAACAGCAAGAGGAAACAAGGCATAACAAAATAACAAAGAGCTCACCACTGTCCATAAAGTCCATTCATGGAAAAAACCATATATTCTCAGGGCTTCTCCGTCTGGTGACTGAAAGGTACTTGCCAACAAGCACATACTCCCAATAAATGACATCTCGATAGTCATCATGTAAGATGTATGCTTTTTAACCTGCAATTGTTGAAAAAATGTTAATGGTGGCGATAAACTCCTTCCTGGAAAGTAGAATGACGAGTCTAACCTGAGATGCCCACTGACATAACGAAGAGGCCAAACCAGACAACACAGATGCAACAGTAACAGGAATGATTCCATAGAGTAAGACATAATCAGAGCTACCACCACTTGCACCTTTCCTGCTACTCTCCCCAATGCTTAAAAGGACAGCCGCAGTGATTAAGAGGGCTAATGCTAAAATTTGTTTGGGTGATTGTTTTTGCCTGCAAAATGACCCCAAAAGAAATCAACCAAATGAGTATGAAATCACTCCAGATAGATATCTATCCGCAGAGTGAATAGAAAAGCAATGATACCGAGGGTACTACTAAGCACCCGCCAACAAGTTATTAAGAGAACGCAATTACACACGTTTATTCGCCCGTAAAATAAATTGCCAAGATTTGTTCTGCCCCACATGGATTAAACCAATGTGATATGTGGAACACAAAAGACAGTACACTTACTTCTATAAAGAAAGAGGCAACTCCTTAAATGTATGAAACACAAGCATTAATCAAGGAATCAGCCGAATCAGAATTCTGACAATTAGCAGGGAGGTCAAGTCTGCTTATTTCATCCTTTCTCAAGGAGTACTACACAATAGCAACACAGAAATGGGCATAAATATATCAGCCCAAATACCAGTGGTCGTATAAAATAACTTGGATCCATTGCCGCACTAACCCTATATTACCCAGGGTTGAGGATAAAACACCTTCTGAGAATTTTCACTTTATAACCCCACCACCAATTACAGGCAGTTTGTCAAAATCCTTGAGATAATTTACAGCTGAAGGCCAATATTTCTTCAGGCATGATTATGTCTTTCTTTTTTGCTGGCTTGATTTCATCTGTTGAAATAGTGTCATGGTCCATTCAAAAATATATCCAATGTTCACACAGGTATCCGGATCATCACCTACGTTCCGGTTTAAATTCTATACCTAAAGCAGTGGTCATAGTTTCATAGATTGTTACCATAAAAAAAATACTTGAAGGCTTAACAGTATAGCGTGTTAAATTTGCGATGCTGTGGTAGGACTAGGGTTCCTACCAGGCCTCCGGCGCAGATTGTATGGGCAAGGACGAGGGGGACGAGGGCTTGAGCGGGCGCGCCGGCGGACAGGCGCCGTCGCGGCTAGGGTTTAGAGGCGGCGGCGGCTAGGGTTTAGAGGCGGCGGCGGCTAGGGTTCCGGCTCCTCAGGGAGCCGGGCAACAGAAGATGATAATATCTTTATTGCCTGATTTCAACGGTGTCTTACAACTAGTATTTATAACTTTAGCCTAAGATAACTTGCCTAAAATAACTTGCCTAAGATAACTTGTGGGCCAAGCCCCTAATACTAATGGCCGGTGGGCCTCTTCCTAGTATAGACCAAACCGGTCATAACATCTCTCCCCGCCTGCGCAAACAGCTCGTCCTCGAGCTGAAAGTCTGGATAGTGTTGGTGAAAATCCTCACGCTGCTCCCAAGTAGCCTCCTCCTCCGGAAGGCCCGCCCACTGAACGAGGACGAACCAGACGCCACGACGGAGCTGTGCCTGCAACACCTTTGCCGGCTCTGGAAGAATGCGACCATCGGCGGTTGGCGGAAGCGCTGGAGGAGCCGCCGGTGGCTCGCCACGAAAAGGCTTGAGCAGCCCCACATGGAAGACGTCGTGGATGCGAGCGCGGGCTGGAAGTTGAAGACGATAGGCCACCTTCCCAATGCGCTCCAAGATAGGGAAGGGCCCGGCGTAGCGAGGCCCGAGCTTGCGCTTGGCGCGCGGGTCAAGCGACTGCATAGAGCGGTGGAGAAGACGCAGCCACACCCAGTCACCCATCGCGAACTCCGCCTCGCGATGATGATCGTCGTAGTAATGCTTGGCCAGCTGTTGGGCCTGAAGGAGACGCTGACAGACCTCAGCAAGCATCTCGTCGCGGGTGCGGATAAGGTCACCCGCAACCGCTGTCCGAGCCGTCTCCGGGTCCACCGGTAGTATAGGCGGGGGTGGTCGACCATAGACCACCTCAAACGGCGTAGCACGCAGGGCGGAGTGATAGGAGGTGTTGTAGCAGTACTCCGCCCAAGAAAGCCAGTCCACCCAAGCGCGAGGCCGATCACCTGTCACACAACGCAAATACATGGCAATGACCTTGTTAACCACCTCGGACTGACCGTCTGTCTGAGGATGGAACGCCGTACTCAGGCAGAGCTGGACACCCGCCATCCTGAAGAGGTCGCGCCAGACATGGCCCGTGAATACAGGGTCCCGATCACTGACGATCGAAGTAGGGAACCCGTGTAGACGGACAATGCCGTCGAAGAAGGCCCGGGCCACGGACGCCGCCGTGTACGGATGGCCGAGTGCGATGAAATAGGCGTACTTGGAGAAGCGGTCGACCACCGTGAGGATGACCGACTTGCCGCCCACCTTGGGAAGGCCCTCGATGAAGTCCATGGAGATATCCGCCCAGACCTGAGACGGCACCTCCAAGGGCTGAAGTAACCCAGCCGGCCGCAGGGTCTCCGTCTTGTTGCGCTGGCATGTCTGACAAGACCGAACCCAGTCGCGGACCAAGGCGCGATCGCCAGGGATGTAGAAATCGGCGCGAAGATGATGGAGGGTTTTCTGCACACCCTCATGACCTGCCGAGTGGGCGAGCTGTAACACCTGGTGACGGAGATCATCATGCGCCGGAACAAAGATCCGGCGCCCATGGAGAAGCAGGCCGTCAGAGAAGCGCCACGGCTCCTCCAGGTCGCCGGCCGTGAGCTGCTGCCGAAGAAGGACGGCGTCGTCGGCCGTCGCAGTTGCGTGGCGAATGTCGGCGAAGAGACCGAACGTCGGCCCGGAGCGGATGCACAGGACCGCCCCGGCGGACTCGTCGACGGAGGGAGTGATGTCGAAGTCACGACGGGACAGCGCGTCAGCCACGGTGTTAAGGCGGCCCGGCCGATACTCGACGGAGAAGTCGAAGCCGAAGAGCTTGCTGATCCACTGGTGTTGTGGCACGGTCGACAGCCGTTGGTCCAGCAAGAACTTCAGGCTGTAGTGGTCCGTGCGAATGTGGAAGGACCGTCCCCACAAGTACGGCCGCCAATGACGAACGGCCTGCACAAGGCCAATGAGCTCCAGCTCGTATGCCGCCAGCTTGAGATGGCGAGGAGCGAAAGGCCGGCTGAAGAAGGCGAGGGGTCCATCGCCCTGATGAAGCACGGTGCCGAAACCAGCGCCCGAGGCGTCACAGTCCACCACGAACGGGCGGTCGAAGTCGGGCATCTGAAGGACGGGGCCCGTCGTGAGGGCCCCCTTGAGGGCCTCGAACGCCGTCGTCGCCTCGTCGTCCCAAGCGAAAGCGTCGCGGCGAAGCAACCGCGTGAGGGGCGCCGCGATGAGCCCGAACTCCCGGATAAATTTCCGGTAGTAGCCGGCGAGGCCGAGGAACTCGCGGAGAGCCCGCGGCGAGCGAGGTGTCGGCCATGCGGAGACGGCCGCCACCTTGTCGGCGTCCATAGCCACCCCGTCGGCGGAGATGACATGGCCGACGTAGGCGACGGTAGGTGTCCCGAACGAGCACTTCGAGCGCTTAAGGTGGAGGTGGTGCGCCCGAAGCTCGTTGAAGACGATGGCGACGTGCTGGAGGTGCTCGGCCCAGGTGGCGCTGTAGATAAGAATGTCATCAAAGAAAACAAGCACAAACCGCCGTAAGTAGGGCCGGAGGACGTCGTTCATCAAGGCCTGGAAAGTCGCTGGGGTGTTGGCAAGGCCGAAGGGCATCACCAAGAACTCGAAGTGGCCATGGTGGGTGCGAAACGCCGTCTTGGCGATGTCGTCGGGATGCATACGCACCCGATGATAGTCCGACCGGAGATCGAGCTTGGTGAAGAAGCGCGCCCCATGGAGCTCATCCAAGAGCTCGTCGACCACCGGTATAGGGAACTTGTCCTTGAGCGTGAGCGCGTTCAGGGCGCGGTAGTCGATGCAGAAACGCCAAGTGTCGTCCGACTTGCGGACGAGCAGCACCGGGGTGGTGAAGGGTGACGTGGAGATCCGGATGATGCCCGCGGCGAGCATCAGGGCACACTGGCGCTCCAACTCATCCTTCTGCAGCTGAGGGTAGCGGTAGGGCCGAACCGCCACGGGAGGGGTACCCGGCATGAGGTGAATATGATGGTCGTACACCCGAGCAGGCGGAAGACCCCGTGGCTCGTCGAAGAGGTCGCTGTGCTGCTGCGGAAGGGAATCCAGCAGGGGTTGCTCAGCCTCCGAGGACGCGGCGCCCCCAATGTCGTCCCACCGGATGCGGCGGCCCAGCCGCCAGAACGTCATTGTGAGTGCGTGGAAGTCCCATAGGATGGGACCGAGGGTCCGTAGAAAATCCACCCCGAGGATGAAGTCGAAGCAGCCGAGGTCGATCCCTGCGCAGGTAATGGAGAAGTGTTCGCCACCAATGGAGATGGGAACGTCACGGGCGAGCCCATGACACCGGAGGCGATCGCCGTTCGCCACCGTGATCCGCAAGCGCTCCCCGCCCGTCGTCGGAAGGGCTAGCCGACGCATGGTCGCCTCGGGCAAGAAGTCATGGGTGGAGCCAGTATCCAGCAGTGCCACCAGCCGCTCGCCATGGATCGTCACCGGCAGCAGCATGGTCCGCTCGCCACGGATGCCGGCGAGGGCGTGGAGGGAGACGACGCACGCCGTCGCTGTGGGATCCGCGGGCGTGTCCGCGGCCGCCTCAGGTGGTGGTGTCGCATCGGCCGAGTCGTCCGCCTCGGTGTAGTCGACCGTCTCCAAGTAAAAGAGGCGGGGGCAGACATGGGTCGGCGTGTAGGGCTCATCACAGTTGAAGCAGAGTCCCTGACGGCGACGCTCCTGCTGCTCGGCCGGTGACAACCGGCGGAAAGTCCGCGTGGTGGCCGGGGGCGTGGTCGTCGCGACTGGAGGTGGCCGGCCCGGTGCTGGGGAAGTCGGCGCTGGTCGACTGGGCTGGCGGCCGCCCCGTCCGGGCTGTTGCTGCAGTGCCTGGGCCCGCTGCTCGAAAGCTCGGGCGTAGTACATGGCCTCTGGAGATCGGGGGAATCCCGGAGCTCGACGTCCACGCGAATATGGTCCGGCAGGCCACCCACAAATAACTCGGCGCGCTGAATCCCGGAAACGCTCGGCGCGTGGCACGCCAGGGCCTGGAAGCGGTCGGCGTAGTCCTGAACCGTGGAGGTGAACTGTAAACGGCCGAGGGCCGCCAGGCGGCTCCCGCGGATAGGAGGCCCGAACCGGAGAAGACAGAGCTCCCGGAAGCGCTCCCATGGTGGCATGCCGCCCTCGTCCTGCTCGAGGGCGTAGTACCAGGTCTGCGCCGCGCCGCGAAGATGATAGGACGCGAGCCAGGTACGATTCGAAGCGAGCGTCCGCTGCCCGCGAAAGAACTGCTCGCACTGGTTGAGCCAGTTGAGCGGGTCCTCCGTGCCCTCGTAGGTGGCAAAGTCCAGTTTGGCGAAGCGAGGGGGTGTCGGACCGCCGTGCCCGGGGGTTGCTGCAGTCGGCGGCAGCGAGTGTGCTGGGTCGGGGATCTCCGGGGCGTAGGTCGCCGAGCCGGAGGGACGGTCAAACCGGAGGGAGGGCGTCGGGTGCTCCGGCGCCGTGGTATACACCGGGCCCGGAGACGAGCCGGCCGCCCACGCGGGAATTGGCGACGGTGATGGCGGAAACTGCACCTGGTGCAGGGGCCGACCCGTGGGCCTGGGCGCGGGTGGTGATGTAGTTGACGGTGGCGGTGCCTGGAGGAGCTGCGGCGCCGCAGCCAGCGTCGAAGTAGCCGGCGGAGGCGCCTGGAGAAGCTGCTAGGAGGGGTCCCCCAGCGGTGCGGTGGCAGCCGGCCACGCGGGCCAAGGGTGCCCCGCGGTCGGGTAATGCTGCAGCAGCAGCGGCGGCGAGGGCGGCCCTCCGTAGGGTGACTGGAAGGCCGGGGCGGCCCATGGGAGCGGCGGCGGCCCGTAGGCGGTGGTGGCGGCGCTCGGCCGCGGGGGCTGGTTCTCGGCGAGGTAGAGGCTGATGCCCTTGACCGCCTGGACGAGCTCCCGAAGGGTGCCCGAGACCTCCTCGGGCGAGAGGATGGGGGGCGGCTCTGCCGCGGTGGCGGTCGGCGCTGTCGGGGTGGCCGTCCCGGATGTGAGCGCCGACATGGACGCGGACGGGGCTGGCGGCAGCGTAGGCGAGGCGGTGGTGTTTGGCAGCGACGGCGGTGATGGAGGAAGCGACATGATCGAGCTGGTGTCTCTGAATACCAAATTGGTAGGACTAGGGTTCCTACCACGCCTCCGGCGCAGATTGTATGGACAAAGAGGGGGACGAGGGCTTGAGCGGGCGCGCCGGCGGACAGGCGCCGTCGCGGCTAGGGTTTAGAGGCGGCGGCGGCGGCTAGGGTTCCGACTCCTCAAGGAGTCGGGCAACAGAAGATGATAATATCTTTATTGCCTGATTTCAACGGTGTCTTACAACTAGTAATTATAACTTTAGCCTAAGATAACTTGCCTAAAATAACTTGCGTAAGATAACTTGTGGGCCAAGCCCCTAATACTAATGACCGGTGGGCCTCTTCCTAGTATAGACCAAACCGGTCATAACATGCTGCCTTTCCATGGAGCTATGCTCAAGACAAATCAAACTTAATAGCATCAAGCTACAGTTACCAAAATAAGCAAGAAGTGGTTGTTCATGCAGCGTGATGACATTACAAATCGAATACTATTCATTCAGAAAGTCCAAAGTATTGCTATGCCTACATTTTCATGGTTAATGCATCACAGGATCTTCAATGTTGTCACTTGTCAAGACTTAACAGTATGTAATTCAAATAGGGTAATCAGCATACCCCAAAATAAGATATGTGAAGAATGCTGTGAATAATAGCTTGGTCTGGTTAAGGATTGAAAAGGTCAGGGAATCCAAATTCTTGTATGATATCTGCAACAGGCTATTCTGAAGTGCATAGATGGCAGCAGGAAGTCCTGATGCAGTCAGTGATCCAACAAGACTCCAATTACTGAATTGCGCCTTCAGACTACCCTCTGCCACCAATAAAATGACCGCGCATATAACCTGTACACATGTATACAGAATGACAGAATGTCACGGTAAAGAACAATCTAGGTTATATAATTATTATCATACCTTTAAGAATTCAATTGCAAGAACTAATGAAGTCACTATGACTCCTTGCCTGCAGCAATATAAGCAACAAAATGGGTTAAGCACATCCAGATAGTACTTTGTTCGACTATTTCGTTAGTAGAAGGAAATCCACGGTCCAAGATCATGAAATACACAACCTGGCTCTAAGGAATTGTTAAAGGGCAATGCCCAAAACTTAACTGTTAACTAGTGCTGTTTTACAAGAGTATTACATCATTAACAAACAGAGTATGTGTCCATTGATTCATCAATTGCCAACAAAGCCATTTCTGGCACCATAGTGACTGAGGGATCTGGCAAGAACTCAACTGATGCAGTTTTACATATTACATAAATATTAAATTATTAAATATTAGCGAACTATGTGTCCATCTGATTCATCAATTGTTAAGAAAACATGTCTGGCAATTTGATTGACTGAGACAAAGTGTTAAAAACTGCTTGTTTAAAAAATCACTGACCACAGGTAGTACTGGTTTCAGATCATCAGCCAGTGGGAACTAGTTTTCTTCTCAAAGGTTCTTTTTTGTCAAAATTTAAACATTAAATACCGAGTTTTGATTGACTTCTGGGTAATTATTGACAGGGATTGTCTGTTTTAATTCAGGCATTCAAAGAAATTCTAAGCATTTCGGGCATAGAATCATTTCCCAGGTAGTCACCAGGATCAAGAAATTTTCCTATTCAAGCACTTATGAACGAGACCTCCTGATCGACCCCCATAGACATCAAAAAGCACAGGCGAAACCTGAAGGGAGCGCAAATGGGCCGGCCCCATCTAGCAAGCACAATTGAGCGTATTTTTGTTTTTTGTTTTCCCTTTTTTGGAAAAACTGGCTGTTGGATGTTTTTCTCTTCGGTTTTCTTTTGGGGTTTTTTCAAAAAATGTTCGGTGTGTTCTAAAAAAGTTTCATGTGAATTAAAAAAATGTTCAGCATCTAATAAAAAATGTTTAGTTTGTATTAAAAAATGTTCACCACACACTAAAAGAAGTTCACTGTATATAAAAAAATGTTCAACTACAACAACAACAAAGCCTTTAGTCCCAAACAAGTTGGGGTAGGCTAGAGCTGAAACCCATAAGATCTCGAAACCAACTCATGGTTCTAGCCCATCAATAGCTAACTTCCACACACCCCTGTCCATGGCTAGTTCTTTGGTGATATTTCGGTCCTTCAGATCTCTCCGTACGGACTAATCCATGTCAAAGTTTGGTCTAACCTGACCTTCCTTGACATTATCAGCACGCTTTAACCACCCACTATGCACTGCAGCTTCTGGAGGCCTACGTTGAATATGCCCAAACCGTCTCAGACGATGTTGGACAAGCTTCTTTTCAATCGGTGCTACCCCAACTCTATCATGTATATCATCGATCCGATCCTTTCTTGTGTGGCCACACATCCATCTCAACATGCGCATCTCCGCTACACCTAACTGTTGAACATGTCGCTTTTTAATCGGCCAACACTCAGCGCCATACAATATTGCGGGTCGAATCGCCGTCCTATAGAAGCTGTCTTTTAGCTTTTGTGGCACTCTCTTATCACATTGAACACCAGAAGCTTGGCACCACTTCATCAATCCGGCTTTGATTCGATGACTCATCTTCATCGATATTACCATCCTTCTGCAGCATCGACCCCAAATATCAAAAGGTGTCCTTCTGAGGTACCATCTAGGCACCTACCCATCAAAGCTAACCTCCTCCTCCTCCTCATCCCTAGTAGTACTGAAACCGCACCTCATGTACTCAACTTTAGTTCTACTAAGCTTAAAACCTTCTGATTCCAAAGTTTGTCTCCATAGCTCTTAACTTTCTATAACCCATGTCCGACTATCATCGACTAAAAGAATAGTTTGGTTTGCATTGAAAGATGTTCATCGTATATTAAATAAAAGTTTGATGTACATTAGGAAAAAGTTCATAGAGAAAACTATCAAAAAGGAAAACAACGCAAAAAATTAGAAGTAAAAAACCAAACCAGGAAAAAACGAAAAAAAAATTAGAACAAAAATGAAAATAAATAAATAAAAACCAAAACAGAAAAAGGAAAAGAAAAACACTAAGACAAAGGACGCCGATAACTGCCACACGTGTGGCATATACGACATGCGCCCACACACCGTGTGTGGTGTGAGCAGGAGGCAGCCCACACGGGTTGTGTGTGGGCGGACATTAGAATTGCCCACACGTGTGGGCGCGGCTACTTCGTGCCACACGCCCAACAAATACTACTCATCTCCACCCCGTGCGTGTGGCACAAAGCAAAAATGCCCACACGTCCTGACGCAGCTACGTTAGGTACCCCGCGGGATGACGATTTAGTTGCCATCCTGGTTGGCAGATGTAGTCATCCGGGATGGCAAGTGTAGTTGTAAAAGCATGGCAACTCTATCTGTTTTGGTTAACTATAGTTGCCATGTCTAATTTATGGTAGTTGCCGCGTGTAATCAAACCGTAGTTGCCGTGTGTGATTAACTACTTGTCACATATGGTCAAAACAGTAGTTGCCATGTGTGTTTACCTAGTTGCCACGTGTGGTCCAACCATAATTGCCATGTATTGTTAATCACAGTTGCCATGTGTGTTTATCTGGTTGCCACGTACGCGCAACTGCAGTTGCCGTGTAGCAAAGAATCACAGTTGCCATGTGTGAGTACCGAGTTGCCACGTTCGCGTAACTGCAGTTGCCATGTAGCAAAGAATCACAGTTGCCATGTGTGTGTACCGAGTTGCCACGTTCGCGTAACTGCAGTTGCCATGTAGCAAAGAATCACAGTTGCCATGTGTGTGTACCGAGTTGCCATGTTCGCGTAACTGCAGTTGCCATCCACAAGGTAGTAGTGTCGTGTGGGCGAAAAGCAGTTCGCCCACACGCGCATGACCTAGTTGGTGGCTATGTGGGCGAAAAGCAGTTCGCCCACACAATGCAGCTGGCAAACAGCATGGTGCGGGCGTGTGGGCAAACTCTCCAACGCCCACACGCCAGCCCCGTCCTACGTGGCACACCAAATCCACCTTTTCGTGTCAAGATTCGTGCAAAAGACAATGAACGATGATCCAGGCGTGTGGGCGAATTGGGTAACGCCCACACGTGTGGGCGTTAGTGTTTTCGAAGACAAAAACCACAGCAGAAAGTAAGAGGAAAAAAACAAACAAACAAACAGATGCGGACGCGCGCAGCAAAGCCCCGGACTGGGCCAGCCCACTGCACCTCGCTGCAGGCGAAGCCACGACTAGTTGACGCCCACGGGTTTGCCCTTACGAACTCTGCATCTAGGCTTATGATTTCATAGAAGAGGATAACATCTGAAAAGACAGCTTACACATCACTGTTTCATGAATAATAAGATCAGACTATTGAGTTAATTATGATTTTATCACCAGATCCCTAAAAAAACATTGTATTACCCAGGCACTGTCAGGTGCCAAATAACAAAATCTGATGGCATATATATCCACTCAAGACTCAAGTAGCATAACACCCTAAACATAATGAGCATTCTGCTAACCGGATGCAGCCTGAAACAATCATAAAGCCATAAGTCATCACAAGCGCATAACAATCTGCATTCACCCAACCAGTCCAGGCTAGGCTGTTATACCAATCTGTTGAACCCATGAAGGTGATGGTGTCATTCGTTCTCATCATTACCTAGTCGACACCCTGTTGCTCAACTCTATAGCCTAGTACATGTTTTTGGCAAATATTTTCCCAAACACCAGCACATAAAATTCCCCAAATCGAACGGGAACAGCACGAAGGGACTGACATACAGCGATAGATGCCGGAGTAGCCAAGCATTAGAGATGAGAGAGTAACTTTGAGGGCGAGGTGATACGAAGGTGCGCGGCGTACCCGACGCAGCGCTTGGAGATTAGGGGCTGGGCGCCGTACTGCAGGGTGAGGAGCGTCAGGCAGAGCGCTACCTTACGCCGGCTAGGCGCGGCCGCCGTCGGAGATGGCTTAGAAGCCGAACCCATTCGCCCTCGCCGTGCCCGGCTCCGATCGAAAACAAGTTCGGCTGGATTGCCACTTCAGCGGGTTACTCTAGGCACTGGAGGGGGACGATGGCTGGCCGCTGCCTATGCGGCGTAGAGTCGATACGGAAACGCGGTGCCGAGGCGAGGTGGAGCCTAGCAAACCAGGGGTAGAAGGGAATTCGGAAGCGAGGTCGGATTTGGAGGGAGAGGGAAATTGGGGATCTGGACTTCTGGACTCGAGAGCATCTCCAAACGACTGCTCTAGAATAAATAGAGCATTTGGAAAAACTATTCAATGTATCAAAAAGTAATTTCAGGGCATCATAAAATTTTCAACTCCAACAGCTGCCCTAAAAAGGAGCCCTACAATGGGACATCCAATCTATAATTTGATCATTGCAAATTAAATTCAAATACTCAAAGTTTTAAAAATGCAAACTTAACATAATTGGATTACAAACATGCAAACTTAAACCACGAACAACTACTCGCCATTAAGATTGTCCTGGTCAATGTCGGCATCCTCATTGGGTTGAACCTTGTCATCCGACTCAACCCTTGATCACCCTTGACGGGGGGCCCGCCTTGTCCTTCTTTGCTGGCTTGTTGCGTTACACTCAGAAATCGTACACCGCTTGCACGAGGTGCGGACTTTCCGCGACGAACCTTGCCATAGCCGCCCTCATCGCTCTTCGAGATGTCGCGCTGCTCCATGACAATACGAATTCCCTTCTTCTTAGGCTCGACTTAGCCTCCAACACATTATGCAAAATCGCGAGCGGCGAGCTTCGTCGGGTCAAACGTTCCAAGCCAATGCTCGGTGGCGTAGCGGGCGGACTGCCACAGCCAAACGCCGCGGTCGGCAGCGGCGCTAGTGATCGATTCACACGAGGCCGTGGGACGGCGAAAGGTGGATCCGACGACAGGGAGGTGCAGCGGTGGCGGATTTGGTGGCAACGGAGTCACTGGAGGGCATGTGGCGGCACACAGCTGCGTAGGGGAGCGGCCATAGTGGCAGACGGAGGGGCGAAGGAAAACGAGGGACTCGGTGGCAGCGCAGGAAGGAAAAGGACTGCGGGTGCGCGGCCGCGCAATGTTCCGAACACACGTGAATGTGGTTTTGATTTTGCTGTAACCGTACGTGATGTACTTTTGCAGCACAATGGTCTGTTTTCTAGGCTGCCTCAAAATGTGACTACATAAATTTGCATATGGGACAACTGTTGGAGCAAATTTGCATATGGGAGAACTATTGGAGCCACGATTTTAGATATAAAATGCACCCCAAAAGAAACGGTTTTTTGGGCCGTTGACCTATTTAGGGCTGCTTTCTAAGGTGAGCATTGAATATGGCCTTTTTTGCATCCTAGACAAAGCACGGCGGTCCAGATTGCCGGAGCATCTGGGCTCAGGAGCCAAATCGCCATACAAGTTCTGTCCGAATCTGAATACCCGTTTGGTCTCTGTTACAAGAAAAACTTTAGTCGAACTTTCACTTATGGAATTACTCTATATTCTATTGCAGTGCAGTAAATAAACTGAGGAAATTTTGAAACCAAAAGGTATCAGGTTCCCATCCTGCACACTGTAATTATTATTTTCAGCGCTAGCACTAATCCTGGAAAATTCCTAGCTCTTTGCAACGCTCTCATAGAACAAGATGTAGCCATGATCGCTGTTGCCAGAATATTCGCGAGAAGAACCATAGAACGTTTGCAGGGTTGACTCCTGAATTTTGTCAACACTGTCATCGTCAAATGACAGCCAGTGGTCGCCGCTTTTAATCTGGCTTACATAATGTCCGTGGTTGGCAGCGTTCCCAACGTGGACTACCACAGCAAAGAGTGAGTATTCGCAATCCACATCATCAGAGGCACTGCTCAGCTTCAGCTCCATGGGGTATACCACTCGGTATGACAGTTTCTTGTGCTGACTCAGCTGTTCAATGAACTTGAAGCGCTTTAAGTGGATCACCAATATTTGTGGCGCCTTTTTTATCTTCATTCTCTTCTGTGCTTCTTGCAAACTGCACAGTGCACCACAATTTCAGTGTTAAAAGGAAATAAAGCAGCACAAACGGTCTTTTCACTTATGGTAGTTCTCGACGCACTTTTCTGTCTAGGGAGGACCAGGTTGACAACCTATTGAGCAGAACATACTGAACAAACAGACATCTGAGGCACTGAGCAATCATTTTAATAACTAAATATATACTCCCTCCGCTCCGTATCTAGACAAATCTAAGACAAGAATTTTGGGACGGAGGGAGTAGATTATATACATTAAGGATTATGTTCCTCGAATTTTGTTCCTCGAATTTGATGCGTAAAGCCTCTATTGTTGCTCTGAGAGACAGAACATTAAGGATCAAAATGACAATGACATAGAACATTGTTACCTGCAGCAGTTGTCACAGAAAAACTTGTCCTCGGCATTTAAAATCTCGGTGGAAAAGAAACTCTTCAGGCAGCTTGTTAGTGAACTATTCTGTTCAATGTCGATGCTCAAATCTAAAAATGTCTCATCCTTTGCGGTGACAGTCTCACACATCAGGCACTTTGTTTCATTGGTCAAAATACCCTGCAAATGAAAATGGTGATTATAAGCACAAAATTCTTGGAAGAAACGCATTCTTGCATTTTAGCGACTAGTCACCTGAAAATTCTTGTGGACCCATGTAACCAGCGGCTCCCTTCGAACTTCATTGGCTAAATGATAAACTTCGCCATTTGCCACCCCTCCAGGGGATGTGCTTTCAGGAGAATCCTTCACAGTACTAAACTCTTTTTCCAGAATATCGACAATCTCATTCAACAAAAAATTCAAAAATTCATGGGCATCCTACAGAGAGCAAAGAGGAGTTACTTATGGAACAATTACTCTTTTATATCCCTAATGTTAAGAGTTATATATACTTAGCCATGTAATATAGTCATCGCATATTCGTATAAGGGGTTTTCTGCATATTTAACACACATGTACGTGCATATATATCGGCGTACGGCCTCATGGAAATACAAGTTACGTATTTCCTCACATTGTATTGGAGCTTAGTGTTTCCTGACGGTCAATTACATCTCATTTTCGGTCTCCAATCAAATTCTCCGGATTCTCCATACCACGCATCCTCCAATGGCCACATCGAGCCAATCCTTAGGTACATCCCCGTGGATTGTTGATCCGGGAGCATCTTTCCATATGACTCCCGATTCTTCCGCTCTGTCATCCATTAGAGTTCTAGATTATTGTATTCATGTTCTTGCCGCATATGGTACTTCTCTTCCTATCGCTAGTCATGCCACTCTTAGCACTTCATCTTTTCATGTTGCTCGTGTTCCTCGACTTACATTGCAACTCTTTTATATTGACCAGATTACTCTCTGATCGTCGTGTTATTCTTGTTGTGCCCTCCCTCCCTCCCTCCCTCCCTCTCGGTTGCTTCTCACAACATGCACAAGTAGACAAGCTGTTTTGGTGACTTGCAGGCAAATCTTTTATATTTTTGATGCACTAAAAGCTTCACTTTTGGTGCTGCGATTGCTGCAGCTGGCTGGGTCAAAAAGTTTGACTTAGGACAATCCTAGAACTTCAATTATTTTGAAATGGAGGGAGTACCATCACTATAACACTGGCCTATGCTAATGTGAAATCTATAAATGTGACGGTGCCATATGATCTCTTATCTTATAGCTTACCCTTCCCAGTATATATATACATTGTATAGAGGTTGCATCAATTAATTCGGACCGGAGGGAGTAAGTTATATTATTTCCAGATTATGCCACATTGACTATCATAATGATTTGGTTGCAAATAAACAAGGTGATCTGATAATTGTCTGATTTGTATTGTATTCTCTTATTGTTATCTGTATATACATTACCTTTTGTAAGTATATATATACATATATAAATGTATTTCCTTCATATGTAGGTGCTTTTGTAGGTTCATATGTAGGCCTTGCTGCTGGCATTGCGGCTGGCAGGAATGTGGACCCAGGAGCTGCGGACGGTCGCGGGCCTGCCTCGTGCGGTGGCCCTCGTCTCCAGCGGCGCCCACCTCCCTCAATCTGCGGTGGAGGCTCCGGCGTGGCAGTTGTTGAGGCAACGTGGTCGATTCCCCGGCGGCGGGTGCCTTTGGCGGCGCGCCGGCCTGTGTCGTGTGTTAAGAGTTTGAGTTGTGCACTACATGCATAGTTTAAAAAGGCGCGCCTAAGCGAGCGCTTAAGCACGCCTAGGCTCTAGGCGTTGGCAAAACGCATTGCGCGTAACTATGCTTAATCTGCGCATAATTGCGCATAAGCATACACTTTGGTCAGTAAAGCGCAAGGCGGTGGCAAAACGCACAATTTACGCCTAGCGCTTTTTTGAACTATGACTACATGTAATCTTAAACTACATCTATCTCTTCCCTCCTGTATCTATCTTGTACGCTACGGCAAGGCTGTTTTGCCATCAATAAACAAACGCACACGGGTCTCCCAAGGGAGAGTAGGAACGCTTCTTAACCAAATCTTACATTGTGGTGTTTGTGTGGCGCCTCGCAGTGGACCCTTGCTGGCACTGCTCCAGCCCTGGCGGCCTCTAGACCTGCGTTCTCCAGTGTTCGTGGCTTGTCGGTGTCCTCTGCCGGTGCAGCTCTAGCCCCGGCGATTCGGTAGCCGTGCTCCTTCCAGCTCACACAGCTCGTCAACGTCCTGACGGCTATGCAACTCGGATCTACACTCTGCAGTCCTAGCTTGCCGGCGTCGCTGGTCGTCGTCACTTCCCCTGCGCCGATTCTCTCAACCTCGCCGCACCACCGACCCTGTACACCTCCACGCCTCGCTTGATGCCAGATCCCTTGTCGTGTTTGGTGGTGCCAGGTGCCACCTTCCGGCGGCCAACCCCCCTCCAGACATGGCGGCTCCGGCCTACAGCAGCTTCCTCATCTCAGATTCTGCATCCGGAGGCTATGGGATTGCACAGAATCAGGCCAAGGAGAAGTCTCTGCTCGGCTTGCCAATGCTGGCAGCGGCGACGCTCGCGGGTGTCGTTTTCCTTCTTGGAGGCGCTGCCACGGCTTTCATCTACGCCCCTTTTCGAGCTCAGGGGAAACCTATGTCCGGTTCTATGGACCGGATGGCGGCAGCGGTGTGGCGTCGTTCTCCTTCTTGAAGGCGCTATCTTGCTCGCTCACAGTGTCCCCTGAGTTGGTTTTGGTGATGTTGGACGTCTTGCTAGTTCGGCCTGCCTCCCTTGTTCGGGGCTTAGTGAGTCCAGCTGTGTAGTTTCCTCTGTTCAGGCCGAGCATCCCTTGTCCTCTACTCCGGGCACCATGCTCACGCTTCCTTGCATTTGTGCCATGTGTTGTACCCTTATTTGTACTCATTCTAATTCCTTCTATTATCTGTATTCATTCTAATTCCTTCTATCAATGAAAAGATACGCAAGCTTTGCATATTCATGAAAAGATAATTGCTTAGTCAGTGTTTATATATGCATACATTAGTCAAGCTTTGGTTTTCATCTCCTTTGTATACAAAAATGTATTCCACGGTCTACGTACTGGTTTGCCTGGTGAATGATCATGTGAATGACGGGTAGCGCGCAGCTAATCTAGTTACCAAATAAATAAATACCTGAGCATTAATAAGCTTTGTAAGCTATCTGCAAGTTACCTGGTGCATATTACTACGAAACAATTCATTCTGTTTCCTCACTCTATGGACAAAACGTTTTGGAGAAATAACACCAGTCTTTTTCTTCGATAGGCTTATCTGCAAGTTATGAGTAACCGTTGTTACTAGACGAACAAAAATGTGCAGAAGTTTCAGGTAACATGTGCAAACCAAATAACATCATGCTCATGAAATCATAAATATGGAGAGTCATTAGCTACTACTCCCTCCGTTCCTAATACTTGTCTTTCTAGTCATTTCAACAAGTGACTACATATGGAGCAAAATGAGTGAATCTACACTCTAAAATATGTCTACATACATTCGTATGTAGTAGTCATTTGAAATGTCTAGAAAGACAAATATTTAGGAACGGAGGGAGTAGAAACTAATAACATGTCTGCTGTCTTACCTTGGTTGCAGGTGAGTTAATCTAAGAAGTCATATTTTTACGAGTTAAGACAGTTATACGAAAAAATTATTAAAATTTTCAGCAAGCACCATGCAAAACTGACAGCTGAGACAAACCAAATTAACTATGGTACTATCTAGTATCTATGACTATAATGTGTCCAATCACTGCCCTGAAAGTGTAAATAATGAGAAACCACTATTTATATTCTACTCCCTCCGTTCCTAAATATTTGTCTTTCTAGAGGTTTCAACAAATGACTACATACGAAGCAAAATGAGTGAATCTACACTCTAAAATATGTCTATATACATCCGTATGTGGTAACCATTTGAAATCTCTAGAAAGACAAATATTTAGGAACGGAGGGAGTATAATATAGTTTTCTCAGGTTCAAGTACTCTTCCCCAAATCAAACACATACATGCGCGAGCACACAAAAAACTGCCATATAGTGAGGAAAAATCCGGATTGTCAAGAAACAATGTAATTTTATTACTCCCTCCGCCCCATAATATAAGAGCATTTTTGACACTAGTGTAGTGTCAAAAACACTCTTATATTATGGGACAGAGGAAGTACTTATTAGTGCTCTTAGTACTCCTCCATCACTCAATATAGGACGTTTTAGATACTGACACGGTCTCAAAAGTATCACTTTAACTGCTGCCTGCTGCTCTCACTTGTTATAATATGTCATAATTGACTTTTTTGTAAGAAAAAAATGGACGCCGATATCCACCACATGTGTGGCATAATAGGTATTCGCCCACACACCGTGTGTGGCATGAGCAGGGGGCAGCCCACACGGGCTGTGTGTGGGCAAACAGTAGAATTGCCCACACGTGTGGGCGCAGCTACTTCGTGCCACACGCCCAACAAGTACTACCCATCCCCACCCTGCGCGTGTGGCACGAAGCAAAATATGCCCACACGTCCTGGCGCAGCTAAAATAGGTACCCGCGGGATGACGATTTAGTTGCCATCCGGGATGGTAGATGTAGTTATCCGGGATGGCAAATATGGTTGTAAAAGCATGGCAACTCTCTCTGTTTTGGTTAACTATAGTTGCCATGTCTAATTTATGGTAGTTGCCACGTGTAAATGTGTAATCAAACCATAGTTGTTGTGTGTGATTAACTACTTGCCACATATGGTCAAACAATAGTTGTCGTGTGTGTTTACCTAGTTGCCACGTGTGGTTAATCACAGTTCCCATGTATGTTTACCTGATTGCCACGTACGCGCAACTGCAGTTGCCGTCTAGCAAACGAATCATAATTGCCATGTGTGTTTACCTAGTTGCCAGTACGCGCAACTGCAGTTGCCATCCAACAACGTACGACTGTCGTGTGGGCGAAAAGCAGTTCGCCCACACGCGCGTGGACTAGGTGGTGGCTGTGTGGGCAGAAACTAGTTCGCCCACACAGCGCAGCTGGCAACCACGTGCTGTGAGGCGTGTGGGCGACCTCTCCAACGCCCACACACCGGCCTTGTCCTACGTGGCACACGAAAACTGCCTCGGTGTGTCAAGATTCGTGCAAACTTAACTGTACGGTGATCCAGGCGTGTGGGCGAGTTGCAATGTTGCCACATGTGTGGGCGTTAGTGTTTCCGAAAAAAAATCTAGAATGAATTGCTGCTACCACTTTATTCTTTTGAACAAAATCATCATAACTTATCAATCACCAAAAAATATAGATTATCAAAGTATATTTCAAAAATTTGTGGATCCCAGTTCATGTGAACATCTAGATTATTTTTAGTTTCGACATACTGATGGTCAAAACTACGAATGATTGATTACTTGATTTGTTGGAGGACCTGCTATCTTTACACCACAGATACAAAAAGCATGAATGGATTCTTCAGTTTTTGCTACCTCTGCCCTACTTTCTGTCAAACCACAGTTTATAACCCTCTGATTAATGGAATCAAATAGCTCAGTCATTAAGTTGGTTCTGCTATCCATTAATTTCTATCAGAATTCTAATTACTTACCATAATCTCCTCTAAGAATCACCAAAAAAAACTAAAAAAACTGACTCCCATTCCCTTCATGACTTGACGACACAGTGATTTGAACCGTGTATGAGAAAAAAATCAATCTATTGGTAAGCATATATTTTTAGTAAAACCAATAATCTTCAAGATTACCATCTTTAAATTTTATGATGACATGGAATCCATGTGTGCACTGACTAGTTAGTGATAGAGTGGGTACCCTAATTGATTTTTTAGAGCAACAACCTATCAAATGTAGCAGTATATCAGCTAATAACAGTATTTGTATTTTCACCTGCGCAAAAAGATCTGCCAAGCAGGTCAACAAATTTTCCTCAGCATCTCCTGGATTCCTGTAATTTGCATAATATTCCAGCAACTGCTCCCGAAACGGAATACAATAATAAAGTGCCTGAAATAAAAGTATAATTTGGACATATTTAATATAGTACATGACACACCGATAACTGCACAGTACTTGTAGCAAGCATGAACGGATGGTCTGGGTAAAGAACCAATAATTTATTAAAATAACAAATGACAACAGGAACCAAAACTGAACATGGATAACAAATAATTGAAAACGGATAATATTTTTCATTTGTATAAGATGATCCTGATCAGAAAACAGTGAATGCTATCAACAGTACTAGGCAAAAGGCCCACAATAATACATCTATGCTAACAAATAGGCAACACAGGGATGTTAACCGTTGCTTTGTGTCAGGAATAACACTTCCCTTCAATTATATGGAAACAACCCCCTTCCCTGTTAACTGCGACGAAACATTAAACAGAACCAGTGCTATTGCCGGACTCATTTTCTTCATTTTAATGGATTTGAGAATATCAATAATCCACAATCAGTAATGCCAAACAGATATGTTGTCTGATTTGTTTCACAGGATCCATTAGACTAGTCATTCATCATGCACTCTTGAACATGGATAAGAGGACTAAGGGCATATCACCCTGCTGTAAATGTTTGCTAATTCTTGCATATTTCAAACAAACCAGGGGGGTGGGGGGCATATAATGCAAGAGCACAACAAAAGTGCCAGGATTCCTGGATTTGGAATTTTATTATATGGGAGTAGGAATACCGACATTGCAACTCTAAAGGTAAACCTGCTTGGAACAGTTAAAATTAAGGAATAACTAATATTGAAGCATATGGAGCGAAGAGTACAAGTCATAGTTGATTCAGTGAATTATATTTTTGTATCAGGTTTTAGTAGCCGCTTAACTAGCTCACCATGTCTAAGCAAATGCCCACTGCTCGTCTACAAAAAGAAAACAGGGGTACAGGAGTAGCAAACCAGTTGGCATCAGACAGCAAGAAGGGCGGCTGGTGACGGCGCCGCCAACCGGTGGTGCCTCCAAGGCCACCAACCAGAGGAAAGCCCGCCAAGGTCACCGTGGCCGGCTGGAGGATGAGCTAGCGGAGCCAAGAGCCCGACCATTGCGGCCATCACGTCCACCTCAATCCGGAGACTGATCATAGCGGCAGGGCCCAGACACTGAGACTCATGTGGGCAGGGCGACAGTGGCGGAGCTACGTGAGGGCAAAAGGTGGCCATGGCCCGCCCAGCCTAAGAGCAAAACACTCACACTATGCATGAAGTGATGGCCAGCTCAAGAGCAATTCCCTTCAGATTAGCCTGCCCAGCCCGCCCAGTTTTTTGTTTCAAGCTCCGCCACTGCAGGGCGAGCTTAACAAATTAAACGTACTGGCTCGCAAGTTACACGAGTCAAGCCGAGTTTGAATCTGAGCTCGTTATGCTAACGAGTCAAGCCAAGCTAACTCGTTATCTTAACAGACTCTAATGAGTTGAGCCGTGGCTCAACTTGAGTTGAATTCCAGCCCTATCATCCACCATCACATCACCTGAGGAGAGGCACAATTACCTAACCATATCTATCAATGACAATGCCAAATACACAAAATTCACTAGCTAGTCCCTTGAACTGTGCCTGCCGCAAACAATCAACGATACCCTAACAGTTTCGAAAGGAACGACCTAATCAAAATAGAATGCGAATACCACCAGATTGGCACGGAACATGCAGCTAACACCACGGGCCGGTCAAAACGACGTAGTAGAGGGGATTGGGTTACCTGCAGCACGCTGTTGCAGTAGCAGGTATTGCCAAAATTCTCCAGGCCGAAGTAGTGCTCACCCTCGGGGAACTGGTCGCCGAGAGTTTTCTCGAGCCTGGAGACGCCCGTCCCGACGACCGACCACCGATCCAGAAATCCAGAGGCGGCGCTGGCGAGGGACCGGAGCCCCGACCCGACCGCGGAGCGGGACTTCTCCGCGGCCGGCAGGGCCTCCGCCGTCGGCGATCGCGCCGGTTTAGCCATCCAGGTTTTTTGGACGCCCTCGCAACCAAGCGCGCAGATGTAGCCTGTTTCTGTTAGCCGATGCTTTGCTTTTTTCAACAGGAAGGCCTTTGATGTGCATCTAAGATTTGACCTTGTTCCTAACGGAAACGGAATGGCTCTAGTTGACTTTGGTGCCCAGGTCTATGGCCCGCCCAGCCCATTGCAGAAACACTGTGTGGGGTTGAGAGTAGATGAGAGCAACTAGTTAACGAGCGCTTCTTTGAAAGCCTCGCAACGATCAACGTCACTTGGCGTGTTCTCAGCCATTCGCCACGTGTTGTGTTTTATGCGATCCCTCCGATTTTTTTCACATGCGTTTTCGGCTTTTTAAATGATTTTTTTCTGGATTTTTTCGACATTTTGGTTTTTCATCGATCTTCCTTAGTTTTTCAATTAAAAAAATTTAAAAAAAAATATTTTGCACGAAAAAACGTGTTTTCTTTTTTTTCGCGATAGAGCATGGTTTTGCTTTTGCGAAAGTCATGGCCGTGCCTCTCGAAAATGAAAAAAAAAACGTGTTTTCTGGTTTTTTTCTTTCGCGAGAGTCACGGGTGTGCTTTCGCGAGGGTCACGGCCGTGCCTCTTGGAAACAGAAAAAAATGTGTTTTTTATTTTTTTTCTTTCGTGAGAGTCACGGTTTTGCTTCCACGAGAGGCATGGTTATGCATTCGTGAGAGTCACGACCGTGCCTCTCGGGAAGGAAAAAACACGTTTTCTGTTTTTTCTTTCACGAGAGTCATGCTTTTGCTTCCGCAAAAGGCACGGTTGTGCTTCCACGAGAGTCACGGCCGTGCCTCCTTGGAAACGAAAAAAAATGTATTTTCTCTTCTTTTTTTCGCGAGAGTCACGATTTTGCTTCCGCGAGAGGCACGGTTGTGATTTCGTGAGAGGCACAGACGTGCCTATTTCGGAAATGGAAAAAACCCGTGCTCCCGGTTTGGTTTTTTCATTCGGTTTTTTTGTCCAGTTTTTCTCGTGAAAAAAAGTTCGTCAAAACCTATCAACATGGGATCTAGTTTTGAAGATCTCGACGCGAGGAATCCAACGGTGAAAGTGGTTCGAGATTTGGACGCACGGTTTAAGAGATAAAACGTTTTGAATAAATGGATCTACAAAAAAGGGAAAACTCTCAGGTTGCGACAAGTGACGCGCTGCATGTGCGCTACTTGTCGCAAACAGGGGGAATCGGAGTGATCTTTGCAGCGAGTATTCCTTAATTAGTGATATCGAGAGTAGACTAGGCCACAGAGGGCAAAACTAGCGGACCTTCCTTTCTACTGGGCCAAATTCGATAATGTAGCTTATCGTTCAAAAAAATCTTTTACTAAGAAAGCACTCTTTTTCTTAAATATTACTCCTAGAAAGGATGTTGGAGTACCCCCCCCCCACCCTCCTGGGGGCCTTTGAGGGTGACAGTGCCCTTCGCGCCGTCCATTCTCAGGTGGCGTCCAACAGGGGCCTTTCCGCGCTGTCCGATATGCCAAGACCACGCGTGCCCGGGCGACCCGCCTCGGTGGTCCCTGACGAGTGGCACACGGGTGCGTGCCCGGGGCCACCATCATTGGGCGGCGTTGGGCGCGTATGCGATGGCCTCTTTCTCGCGGTGCTTCGCGCGCGACGGGCCAGGTAGACCTGCCTGTTGGGGTGTACACCCCGTGTGGGTGCGTCACTCGTGCCAGCGGGGTCGTGCACGCTCGCGTGCGTCGGCTCGTGCGAGAGGGCACTCTATGGGGTGGTCCGCTCGCTCGAGTCGGGTGCCTTCATGTCGTCCCACCCCGGCTGGTTCGCTCACGCTAGTCGGGATGTGCGTGGCGCCACCAATGCCAGTTTGCACGTAGGGCCCCTTTGCCCGAGTGGGTTGCTCAGGCAAGTCGGGTGCTTGCGTGTCTGATGGCCCACAAGTATAGGGAATCGTTGTTGGAAATACGCCCTAGAGGCAATAATAGAATGATTATTATTATATTTCCTTAATCATGATGAAGGTTTATTATTCATGCTATAATTTTATTAATTGGAAACTTAAATACATGTGTGAATACATAAGCAAATACCAGGTCCCTAGTAAGCCTTCACTAGACTAGCTCGTTGATCAAAAGATGGTTAAGGTTTCATAATCATAGACACGAGTTGTCATTTGATAATGGGATCACATCCTTAGGAGAATGATGTGATGGGCAAGACCCGTATGTTAGCTTAGCATATGATCATTCAGTTTATTGCTCCTGCTTTCTTAATATCAAATACATATTCCTTCGACCATGAGATCATGCAACTCTCGGATACCGGAGGAATACCTTGTGTGCTACCAAACGTCACTTCGTAACTGGGTGATCATAAAGGTGCTCTACAAGTATCTTCAAAGGTGTTTGTTGAGTTGGCGTGAATCGATATTGGGATTTGTCACTCCGTATAATGGAGAGGTATCTCCGGGCCCTCTCGGTAATACAACATCACAAGAAGCTTGCAAGCAAAGTGACCAAGGAGTTAGTTACAAGATGATGTATTACGGAACGAGTAAAGAGACTTGCTGGTAATGAGATTGAACCAGGTATGGAGATACCGACGATCGAATCTCGGGTAAGTAACATACCGACAAACAAAGAGAATTACGTATGTTATCATAAAGGTTCGACCAATAAAGATCTTCGTAGAATATGTAGGAACCAATATGGCATCCAGGTCCCGCTATTGGTTATTGACCGGAGAAGCGTCTCGGTCATGTCTACATCATCCTTGAACCCATAGGGTTCGCACGCTTAACATTCGTTGACGATATAGTACTATATGAGTTATGTATGTTGGTGAACGAATGTTGTTCGGAGTCCCAGATGAGTTCACAGACATGATGAGGAGCTCCGGAATGGTCTGGAGGTAAAGATCGATATATATATATATATATAGTATTTAGTCTCCAGAAGAGTTTCGGAATGCGCCGGATAATTATTGGATTACCGAAAGGGTTTCCGGAAGGCTACGGGGGTAGTTGGGCCTAATGGGCCATAAAGGAGTGTCGGTGTCAAAATCGGCGGATCTCGGATAGGGGGTCCCGAACTTTGCGTCTAGGCCGGATGGTAACAGGAGGCAAGGGACACGAAGTTTTACCCAGGTTCGGGCCCTCTTGATGGAGGTAAAACCCTACGTCCTGCTTGATTGATATTGATGATATGGGTGTTACAAGAGTAGATCTACCACGAGATCAGAGAGGCTAAACCCTAGAAGCTAGCCTATGGTATGATTGTATGTTGTGATTGTTGTCCTACGGACTAAAACCCTTCGGTTTATATAGACACCGGAGAGGGTTAGGGTTACACAAGGTCAGTTACAAAGGAGGATATATCCATATACGTATTGCCTAGCTTGCCTTCCACGCCAAGTAGAGTCCCATCCGGACACGAGACGAAGTCTTCGATCTTGTATCTTCATAGTCTAACAGTCCGGCAAATGGAGATAGTCCGGCTGTCCGGAGACCCCCTAATCCAGGACTCCCACAGTAGCCCCTGAACCAGGCTTCAATGATGATGAGTCCGACGCGCAGTTGTCTTCGGCATTGCAAGGCGGGTTCCTTCTCCGAATACATCATAGAAGAATTTGAATACGAGGATAGTGTCCAACCCTGCAAAATAAGTTCCATATTTCACCGTAGAGAGAATAATGTTTTTGCATATCTAATCCACTAGCTTGTTTTGGCAACATGACGTTACGTCATGGCCCGATGATCATTCAAACTGTTTCTTTTAACCAGCCCCGCACATAACGCGAGGCAGTTTTTCGACACATCTTGTCAAAGCAGAGATCGTGTCCCCTTATTACGGGATTCTCATCAATACGGGCGTGGGTAACCCAACCGCGCCATCAATTGCGGCGCTTGGGGATAAGCGAGTTTTACCAGGCAAGTGGGGACGCTTAGTTTTGTCTATCCATATAAAGGGATAATGATTCACCTTTCTATCCATGCCTTCTTCCTCCTCTGCTCATCTGCTCCCGCACACTCGAGCTCTAGCGCCCAAGTCCTCACTTCCATCTCAACCTTCTCCAACCATGTCCGGAGCGGGAGGCAAGTGGATGGTCTCCTCCGTCACGGAGGGATATGTAACGCCCTCGATGCAGCTATATCTCCCACGTGTCGAAGCACGACTTAGAGGCATAACCGCATTGAAAGCAATGTCGCAAGTGAGGTAATCTTCACACAACCCATGTATTACATCATGGAAAGAGATACATAGTTGGCTTACAATCACCACTTCACACAATTACATGAATAAAGCATTACATCAACCAGATACAATCAAGGTCCGACTACGGAACCCAAAATAAAAGAAGACTACCCCAAATGCTACACAGATCCCCGATCGACCCCAACTGGGCTCCACTACTGATCAACTAGAACGAAACAACACAAAGGGCAAGATCTCCATCGAGCTCCTCCTTGAGCTTGGTTGGGCCACCTGCAAACTGGTTTTGGAAGTATCTGTGAGTCACAAGGGCTCAACAATCTCACACCCTCGTGATCAAGACTATTTAAGCTTATGGGTAAGGTAAAGGTATGATGTGGAGCTGCAGCAAGCGACTAGCATATATGGTGGCTAACGTACGCAAATGAGAGAGAGAAGAGAAGGCAAAGCACGGTCGAGAAACTATGATCAAGAAGTGATCCTAGAACAACCTACGTCAAACAAAACTCCAACAACGTGTTCACTTCCCGGACTCCGCCGGAAAGAGACCATCACGGTAACACATGCGGTTGATGTATTTTAATTAAGGTCAACTTCAGGTTTTCTACAATCGGACATTAACAAATTCCCATCTGCCCATAACCACGGGCATGGCTTTCGAAAGTTCAAAACCCTGCAGGGGTGTCCCAACTTAGCCCATCACAAGCTCTCACGGTCAACGAAGGATATTCCTTCTAGCGGGAAGACCCGATCAGGCTCGGAATCCCGGTTACAAGACATTTCGACAGGTAAAACAAGACCAGCAAGACCGCCCGATGCACCGACATCCTGATAGGAGCTGCACATATCTCGTTCTCAGGGCAACACCGGATGAGCGCTCCATACAACTAAAACCAGCCCTCAAGTTTCCCTGAGGTGGCGCTGCAAAGGACTCTAGTTCGGACCAACACTTAGACAAGCACTGGCCCGGGGGGGGGGGGGTTAAAATAAAGATGACCCTCGGGATGCGCGACTACCAAGGGAAAAAGGCTAGGTGGCGAATGGTAAAACCAAGGTTGGGCCTTGCTGGAGGAGTTTTATTCAAGGCGAACTGTCAAGGGGTTTCCATAATAACCCAACCGCGTAAGGAACGCAAAATCCGGGAACATAACACCGATATGACGGAAACTAGGGCGGCAAGAGTGGAACAAAACACCAGGCATAAGGCCGAGCCTTCCACCCTTTACCAAGTATATAGATGCATTAATTAAATAAGAGATATTGTGATATCCCAACAAAATAACCATGTTCCAACATGGAACAAGCTCCAATCTTCACCTGCAACTAACAACGCTATAAGAGGGGCTGAGCAAAGCGGTAACATAGACAAACAACGGTTTGCTAGGACAAGGTGGGTTAGAGGCTTGGCTCAATGATATAGGAGGCATGATAAGCAAGTGGTAGGTATCGTAGCATAGGCATAGCAAAAGAGCGAGCCACTAGCAAGCAAAGATAGAAGTGATTTCGAGGGTATGGTCATCTTGCCTGAAATCCCGCAAGGAAGAAGAACGAGTCCATGAAGAAGACAAACGGACGTAGTCAAACGGGTCCTCACAAACGCGACATTACCGGAACCAACCCGAAGAAGCAACACCGGAAAGAAGCACACAACATAGTAAACAACAAACACATGAACATGGTAAGATATGCGGAATGCGGTATGCGATGCATGTGCATGATTTGCAAAGGAATGATTGAACCTGGCCTCAACTTGGAAAACCAAGAGTGCCACTGGAAAGGTGAGGTGATTTCGGTTCAAATCGATATAAAGATCACCGGAATCGGATGCACGGTTTGGAAATGGCAAGCAAAACAAATATGGCACCGGTCTGCGATAATTAGCAAGTGACCAACTAAATGCAACAAGATAAATATGCTACAGCAATCAAACATGGCAACAAAATACATGGCAGGGATCCACTCAAGATGCTTGACAAAAGATGAACACTGAGCTACGGCTAATTCATCCATTAACAGGTTCAAACAAGCATGGCAAAAGTGCAAATGATGACAGGTTTCAGACTTAGTGAAATTAACACAAGTCTGGAATTTATCATCAGGAAGCACACTTTAGAGCATGAAAACCACATGCTACAGGAACTTAACATGGCAAAGCAAGGCATGAAATGAAGCTACTCAAAGCACTTAACAAAAGTCCCTTAGTGACCTTGAGCCAAAAGGGATCAGAAAATACAATTGCAAGCATGTGAACATGGCAAAAACATAAACAAATTCAGACTTACAGAAAAACTGGAGCATGCAAATCAGTTAACGAGTAGGCATGTTTACGAGCTCGATGCACTCACGACAGAGCATGGCATGACAAACTAAGCATACACCCATCAAGAATACATGGCATAGAAGCTAGACATGGCAAGAACAACAACATAGCATGCACGGATCAATAGCGACATCATCGGCAAAATCGCTAACAAGTCAACAATCTGCTAGGATTCACGATATAGCAAAAGTAGAGCTCGATTGACTCAAGCTAGGGTGCTCCATAAATGCAAACAAAGACATGGATGGATAGAGCACCACAATGTTAACAAAACATCCTTACTGATCATCCTCAAAAGTGTTGGCGTTCTGGGAACGGGGGTCCCCAGACTTGAATGCCTGCGGCCTGTGGCGTGGCTTAAAAGGGGGCCCAGCACGGCCCATCTTCGTCAACACAGACCCAAGACCCTCGCGAGGGGCCAAGCCTCGCGGGGCGGACAACAGGGAGCTTCCTCAGGCACGGCCTCACCAGGCTGGCTCGCGAGGAGGCGGGGAGATCAAGGCGGGGTACCTCACGAGGTGCCCATGACGCAAGCCATGACGACCAAGGGCGCCAGGCGGGTGCCAGCCCGCGCAGTGTCCTCCCTTCCTCTTTGGTGCAAAGGGGGCAAGCATAGCCGCGGAGTACTGAGGCATCAGGCAAAGGTTGCCATTTCGGTGCAACAAGACTAAGACCAGGAGGACTGCAGGACGGAGGTCATTGTGGAGCCCAAGACGGCGTCACCACCAGAGCTTTGTGCAGGCGAAGACTACTTTTGTCAGGGTATCTAGTACTAGCTGCCCCCTTCAAATTAGCCCGCCATTGTTGGCTCCCTTCCCGCTCGATATTTGGGAAGAGGACCAGGGCCTCTATAAATGGGACCAGCCACCCACAGAGGAGGGGGGTTCAATCAGAGAGAGAGAAGGGTGGCCGAACTCCTCCCAGCAGTTCATCACCCCAGCCAAGAACAAACCCTCGCGAGGCTGTTCTTCCTTGTATCATTCATTATCGTCAGCCCAAGAGGCAGTCCACCACGCCACACACTGGAGTAGGGTATTACACCACAACGGTGGCCCGAACCAGTATAAACCTTGTGTCCCTTGTGTTGTTCTTTCTATAGTTTAGATCTTAGCGAGGCGGAGGGGTGCAGGTAGGTAGGAAGTGAAATATCCGCGCACACCCCAGTGTTCGAACCTCAAGGGTCTGCCGGAACCCGAAATCCAACATTTGGCGCGCCAGGTAGGGGTGCACCAGAGTTTTCTCTTCCGCCACCGCCACGACCTGCCTCGCGATGAGCAGCGCGTCGCCCGCTCCGGCCGCCGGCGCCAGCACGGGGGCCAGGGGGCTCCGAGCCCTGGCCCCAGCCCTGCAACGGGTATGGTGGCCGGACAAGTTCAAGCCAACGACGCCGCCGCGCTACGGCAGCGCGACAGATCCGCTGGCCTTCTTGCCGGCGAGCGAGGAGGCCCTCCTCGAAGCTGGAGGTGACGATAGGGTCATGGCCAACTGGCTCCCCATGGCCCCCACCTGCGCTCCGCGCACATGGCTGCTCCACCCGCCGGTAGCCTCCGTGGCCTCTTGGGAAGAGCCACGCGGCCTCTTCCCCGCCCATCGCGCTACACCAACACCCCCGGTCGTCGCGGCCCTTTTGGGCGGCTCGCAGGCGCCGCCTACAAGTCACCACGTCAAGCCGTTCATCCGCCGGGTCAGCGCCGCTTCCATGCGGCAGGGGGCTCTCCCGGACCGGGCGGCGCCCAAGGCCGGCCCGACCTTCAGCTCGGAGGACCACCCCCCAACTCGGCCTGCTCGGGTGTGCTCCCCATGCTGTGCACCCCCACCATCTGCCAGGTGGCCGTCACCAGTACTCTCATCAACGGCGGTGCGGGCCTCAGCGTGCTCTCGGTCGAGGCCTTCGACCTCCTCTGCATACCCCTGGAACGGCTGCAACCCAGCCAACCCTTCTTAGGCGTTGGGGGCGGATCATCCAGCTCCTTGGGACAGATCCGGCTCCCAGTAACCTTCGGCACCTACAACAACTTCCGCACAGAGTTGGTCGACTTCGACATCGCCCCCATCGGCCTCCCCTACAACGCCATCCTTGGCTACCCAGCACTAGCCCAATTCATGATTCATGGCCGCGACGCACCCGGCATACAACCTCATGAAGATGCCCAGGAGCAGCGGTGTCCTCACCGTGCATGGGGACACCGGAGACGCGCTGCGGGTGCTCAAGCTCGCCTTCAAGACGGCGGCGGCGGCGCGGCCCGCCGACTTGGAGACCCCCGAGCCCAAGGGGGCTGCACCCGCCAAGAAGAAACAATTGTTCACCCAGGACAAGGCAGAAACCAAGCAGATACCCGTCAATGAGGACGGGTCCACCAACGCCACTTTCACCATAGGCGCCAACCTCGAACCCGAGCAGGAGGAGGCCCTGGTTGGGTTCCTGCGCGCAAACAAGAAGGTATTCGCTTGGGAGCCTGACCAGTTGGCAGGGATCCCTAGGAGAGTAATCGAGCATCACCTCAACGTGTGCCCCAACGTGCGCCCTGTGAAGCAGAAGGCCAGGCGGCAGTCCACAGAAAAGCAAGCCTTCATCATCCAAGAGACCCGCAAATTAGAAGCCGCTGGGGTCATTCGCAAGGTCCGATACCCGGATTGGTTGGCCAACCCTGTCGTTGTGCCAAAGAAGGGAGGGAAGGAGCGCATGTGTGTCGACTTCACCAACCTCAACAAAGCATGCCCGCAAGATCCGTTCCCGCTTACCCGCATCGACCAGATCATCGATTCCACCGCGGAATGCGACCTGCTATGCTTCTTGGATGCCTTTTCTGGGTATCACCAGATCAAGATGGCGGTAGAAGACGTCGAAAAGACAGCCTTCCTAACCCCGTGTGGGGTGTACTGCTACACGTGCATGCCGTTCGGGCTGCGTAACGCTGGGGCGACCTTTCAGCGGCTGATGCACATCACCTTGGGCCCGCGGCTCGGGAAGAATATTGAAGCTTACGTCGATGACATTGTGGTAAAGTCTCGGGAGGCCAGGACCCTGATACAAGACCTGGAGGAAACCTTCGCGAGCCTCAACGCAGTGAACCTACGGCTCAACCCAGAGAAGTGTGTGTTCGGAGTCCCCTCGGGCAAGCTCTTGGGTTTCCTCGTGTCCCACCGAGGCATCGAGGCTAACCCGGAAAAGGTCAAGGCGGTGGAAGACATGAGCCCTCCGAAGACCCTCAGAGAAATGCAGAAGCTCACTGGGCGCGTGACCGCGCTAGGGCGCTTCATCTCCAAGTTGGGGGAACGAGCGCTGCCCTTCTTCCAGCTAATGAAGAAAAAGGGGCCCTTTGAGTGGACTGAAGAGGCCGACAAGGCGTTCCAGGATCTCAAGAGATACCTGACCAGCCCACCGGTCATGGTGGCTCCGCGCCCTCAAGAGCCCCTGGTGCTTTACCTCGCCGCCACTCCGTACTCCGCCAGCGCAGCCCTGGTGGCGGTTAGAGAGGAGCGTCAAATCAAAACCGCAACAGCAGCCCGGAACAAGGCAAAGCAGGAACAAGGAAGACCCACAGAAACCGCCACCGCGGCTGAGAAGGATCAGCCGCCGCAGAGGAGTGCATCGAAGGCGGAAGAGACCCCTCCCCCAGATGGCCAGCCTCGGAAGGCCTCATCGCCTCAAGAGGCGCCGTGGTCTCCGAAGGGAGCCACCGATACTGATGCACCCAACCTTGTAGAGCACCCGGTGTACTTCGTCAGCACGGTGTTGCTGGATGCGAGGGCACGATACCCCATGCCTCAGAAACTCCTCCTCACGCTACTGGTGGCCTCGCGCAAGCTGCGGCACTATTTTCAGGGTCACCCCATCAAGGTTGTCTCGTCATACCCCCTGGAGAGAGTGCTCAGGAGCCCTAACTTAGCTGGAAGGGTCGCTGAGTGGAACATAGAACTACAAGTGTTTCAGCTCGAATTCAGCACGACCAGAGTCATCAAGGGAGCAGCGTTGGCGGATTTGTGGCAGAATGGACGGAGGCACCAGGCCTCAAGGCCGACGAGGATCGGTCCCTCTCCCCGGGAAGCGAGGCGCCAGAAGCTGGGTCATGTACTTTGATGGAGCATTCTCCAGGCATGGCGCTGGGGCTAGGGCGGTGCTTATATCGCCCACTCAGGATAAGCTCTACTACGCTGTGCAGCTCTGTTTCCAGCAAGGTGAAAAGGTCTCCAACAACATAGCGGAGTATGAAGGATTAATAGCGGGCTTGAAGGCTGCAGCTGCCCTGGGGGTGAAACGCCTCACCATCAAGGGCGATCCGCAGCTCCTTGTCAATTTCTCCAACAAGGTGTACGAGCCGAAGGATGAGCACATGGAGGCCTACCTTGCGGAGGTCCGCAGGATGGAGAAGTAGTTCTGGGGGTTGGAGTTGCAGCATGTGCCCCGTGGCACCAATCAGGAGGCCGACGACATCGCCAAACGGGCGTCCAGGCGGCTACCTCAGGAGCCTGGCATTTTCGAGGAGCGGCTCTTCAAGCCCTCGGCCCTGCCGTCATTACCAAAAATGGCTCAGCCCCGGGAGGAGCTCCCCCAGCCACCTGCCTCAGGAGCCCCGGCCTGTGGCCCGGCCTCAGGAGCACGCCTGCTCCTGACGATGGAACCTCAGGAGGGATGTTGGATCACGGAGCTCCGGAGTTACTTAACACAAGGGACCCTGCCGGAGAAGGAGGAGGAAGCGGAGCGAGTGGCACGCCAGGCCACGGCATACTGCATCAAGGATGGAGAGCTCTACCGAAAGCGACCAAATGATGTATCCCTGCGCTGCATCTCCAGGGAGCAAGGGAAGGAACTGCTGGAAGATATACACGGCGGAGACTGTGGGCATCATTCATCATCACGGACCCTCGTCGGCAAGGCGTTCCGCAGTGGGTTTTATTGGCCCACCGCGCTCAATGACGCCGTCGAACTAGTGAAAGCTTGTGAGGCCTGCCAGTTCCACGCCAAGCAGATCCATCAGCCAGCAGGAGGCCTGCAGACTATACCCCTTTCGTGGCCATTCGCAGTCTGGGGGCTGGACATCTTGGGCCCGTTTCCTCGGGCGCCAGGGGGCTACCGCTACCTCTACGTCACCGTGGACAAGTTCACCAAGTGGGCTGAAGTAGAGGCTGTCCGCACCATTCCCGCGGGCTCCGCGGTCAAGTTCATCAAGGGCATCGTAAGCTGGTTCGGGGTGCCGAATCGCATCATCACGGACAACGGTTCACAGTTCACCAGTAACCTCTTCAAAACATACTGTGCTAACCTTGGAACGCAGATATGCTACGCTTCGGTGGCGCACCCCCGAAGCAACGGCCAGGCCGAGCGAGCCAACGGGGAGGTCCTGAGGGGCCTCAAGACCAGGACATTCAAGAAGAAGCTGGAGGCCTGCGGCAGAGGTTGGTACGACGAGCTTCAGTCCGTGTTGTGGTCCATCCGCACAACCGCGACCAAGCCGACTGGAGAGACCCCGTTCTTCCTGGTCTACGGAGCCGAAGCGGTCCTCCCTCACGAGGTCAGACGTCACTCCGCGCGGGTCCTGGCGTTCGACAAGGCGCAGCAGGACGCCATGCGGGGGATGGACCTTGTGCTGGGGGAGGAACGTCGCCGAGAAGCCGCGCTGCGAGCGGCGAGGTACCAACAAGCACTGCAGCGGTATCACTGCCGCAACATCCGCCCCAGAACTCTTGAGGTAGGAGACCTCGTGCTCAGGCGGGTTCTCTACAGGGAGGGCCTGCACAAGCTCTCTCCCATGTGGGAGGGCCCGTTCAAAGTTGTTCATGTTTCCAGGCCCGGCTCCACGCTTTTGGAGACTCAGGAGGGGGCGCCAGTCCAGAACGCATGGAACATCCAGCACCTCCGGAGGTTCTACCCCTAAAAAGGCCCAGAGCCTGTGAAGAAGGCGAATGCCTATGAAGCTGTCGCGTTTTGGAAAAGGCCCGGAGCCTGTGAAGAAGGCGAATGCCTGTGAAGCTGTCGCATTGTGGAAAAGGCCCGGAGCCTGTGAAGAAGGCGAATGCCTGTGAAGCTGTCGCATTTTGGAAAAGGCCCGGAGCCTGTGAAGAAGGCGAATGCCTATGAAGCTATCGCGTTTTGGAAAAGGCCCAGAGCCTGTGAAGAAGGCGAATGCCTGTGAAGCTGTCACGTTTTGGAAAAGGCCCAGAGCCTGTGAAGAAGGCCAACGCCTGTGAAGCTCGCTGCCCGTGACACTCTCACGTAATAATGAGTTGGGGCTGTACACGCCCCGGAGTCTCAGGAGCGCCGGCCTCAGGCCCTGGGGCTCCCTCCCACGCCCAGTGGCAGCACTTAGCTCCGCGCTGGTGAGAAGACGTCGAAGACTAGATTAGGTGCCGGACGCGGCTTTTCATTTGCTTTCCGCAGTTGGCTTGTTCCTTCTCATTCGAGGTTTTATTGAAGTTGTTGCCGTCTTTGGCTTGTGGTTCTTCGACTTTTCGCTCTCCTGCCTCGATTTCTCTTTTGCAAGGCCTCACGAGGGAAGGGGGCAGCCGAGCGCCCTCACGAGTGTTCCTACCCTACTCATTCAAGGGTTTCGCGACCTGGGTCCATTGCAGGAGCACCCCTCCAGTCCGCGCCCCACGGGCACCGCGACACGAACACAGGGCCTGGGTCGGTCGCCCCCCACGGCTGGGGCCGGGAGCTACCCACGCGCGGGCACGAAGCTGGAAGGCACGATAACGGAAGCAAATGATGATTAATAGCAATAACCCAAACACGCCCCCTCGGGGCTCCACACTACTGTCTTTTTGCGTAGGAAAAAGGAAAAGAAAGAACAAGTCAGGCGCAGCCCGTCTCACACCGGCCTGCAGGGAGGACTCGAGCCGCCCCAGGGGCTCAGGCGGACTCCCTCTCGCGCTTCACCGAGGCGCGACGGCGGGCAGACACGCCACCACCCCCAAGCAGATACGACGGTGTGGAGGCTGACCGCGGCCACCGCTAGAAGAGTCGCCGCTTGAAGAAGAACCGGAGAAGCTTGAGAAACCCTGAGCGCCGCCAGGCACGCGAGCGCTGTCCTCTCCATCGTCGTCGGAGCTGGGTTCCCGACCACAGTCGTCGTCTTCAGGGCAGCACCCTGCGCGGCGACCATCTTCCCCAAACACCCTCACATAGAGGGTGGCATCGCCGTCAAACTTGAAGTGCAGGGTGCACCGACGCCTCGGGCCGCGCGCGCGGGCAAACGTCTGCCAACCACGGGCCAAGGCCAGGCTCCCAGCTGCGGAAACCTCCAGTGAAGCCCATGAGGCCCGGCTGCAGCAGCCGTCGGCCTGGAGCCAGAGGCCGCCCGGGGCACCGGCCGGAAGCTCGCCGAGGAGGAAGCGAGGAAGCGGAAGCCGGGTGCTAGTCGGCTCCGCCGACCACACGGCGAACTCCGGTAGCACCTCTGCAGCGCGAAAGCGTGGCCTAGGGGGACGCGCGACCAAAGCGCGCCCCTCGGCCGCAGCAGTCCGACCGTCACCATGCTGGGAATCGTCTCTGCGGCCGCGGGGAGCTGCCGTGGAGGCCACAGGATGCTTGCGAGGGCGCCCTCGGCCGCGCTTGGGCGGGGAAGAGGCATGCTCTACCCGGTGAGACTTTCCCTTCTCTGCGGCCGAGAACCTCCTCGCCAGGGCCATGAAGAAGAAGGAGAATCAAGGGGGAATGAACTGGAAGGGCGCGCGCCATTCCGTACTTATAGCCGGCGAAGGCCAACCGCCGACCTCCATGATCGCAGGTAATCATGACCCGCTTTGCATGCAGGGACTTGTCCAATCTGTGCAGTTACCGAGGCGCCATGGGGAAGTGGAGACGCCCACGTCCAATCAACCGCCACGCGACGCCCAAGACCGCAGGCTGTTAGGGCCTGCGGCGCTTCGCTCTTGCCCTTCCGCCTCCCCGCACGGCCAAGTCCAGGTGCGCCTTGGGCCCGGGGGCTACTGTCGGTGTTCTGGGAATGGGGGTCCCCAGACTTGCCTGCCTGCGGCCTGTGGCATGGCTTAAAAGGGGGCCCAGCACGGCCCATCTTCGTCAACACAGACCCAAGACCCTCGCGAGGGGCCAAGCCTCGCGGGGCGGACGACACGGAGCTTCCTCAGGCACGGCCTCACCAGGCTGGCTCGCGAGGAGGCGGGGAGATCAAGGAGGGGTACCTCACGAGGTGCCCATGATGCAAGCCATGACGACCAAGGGCGCCAGGCGGGTGCCAGCCCGCGCAGTGTCCTCCCTTCCTCTTTGGTGCAAAGGGGGCAAGCGCAACCGCGGAGTACCGAGGCATCAGGCAAAGGTTGCCATTTTGGTGCAACAAGACCAAGACCAGGAGGACTGTAGGACGGAGGTCATTGTGGAGCCCAAGACGGCGTCACCACCAGAGCTTTGTGCAGGCGAAGACTACTTTTGTCAGGGTATCTAGTACTAGCTGTCCCCCTTCAAATTAGCCCGCCATTGTTGGCTCCCTTCCCGCTCGATATTTGGGAAGAGGACCAGGGCCTCTATAAATGGGACCAGCCACCCACAAAGGAGGGGGGTTCAATCAGAGAGAGAGAAGGGTGGCTGAACTCCTCCCAGCAGTTCATCACCCCAGCCAAGAACAGACCCTCGCGAGGCTGTTCTTCCTTGTATCATTCATCATCGTCAGCCCAAGAGGCAATCCACCATGCCACACACTGGAGTTGGGTATTACACCACAACGGTGGCCGAACCAGTATAAACCTTGTGTCCCTTGTGTTCTTTCCATAGTTTAGATCTTAGCGAGGGGGAGGGGTGCAGGTAGGTAGGAAGTGAAATATCCGCGCGCACCCCAGTGTTCGAACCTCAAGGGTCTGCCGGAACCCGAAATCCGACAAAAAGAGGCACGGATCACTAGGAAACAACATGAACATATGGCATAACGACAAAAACAGAACAAGGACTTAGTGAAATTCTAAGTCCCTGAAATCAGCATTACCGATTACGCTACTTTGCAAGCTTGTGCTAGTCACCACAAACATCACAAAAATACATGGTAAGCACCTCTGTAAAGATGGCATGGCATATTACAAAACACATGTAGATCTCAACATCATATCATGCACACAATAATCATGGCAAAAATGACAAAATGCCATTTGCTGAAACAGATCTGACAATTACATCACATAGCCCTCTTCCAACAGCATTTCGGGCATCAAGATGAGCTCAAATGAAAATGATGCAATGAGATGAAATGATGTACTCATCGAGACAAACATTTTGATATGTTACATGCACAAATCGGAGCTACGGATGCAGAGTTGTGATGCAATGAACAGGGGCATAAAATATGAGGATTTGAGGACTTGGTCGATTCGAAAAAAAAACAAATGAGCGCGTTTTAGTTAAACGACACTCAGGGCGGCGGGTAGCAGGGCTTCTCACCTGCGTGGCCTTGGGCCGGAGAGATATGGAGCTGGGCCGGACTACGAGGCCCACGGAGGAGGTCAACGAGGCGACGTGGATCGGGCTCCTCCCGATCTCGTGCAGGGCGACGATGGCGCGCCGGTGCTCCAGGGAGCAGGAGCCGACGGGGATGAACGGGGGATGGGGTGGCGCTGCATCGGGGCGGCGTCGACCGAGGGCGTGCACCGGCGGAGGAGAGGAGCTCGTTCCGGCGGTCGGCAGGCGGAGAGGGCGCCGCGCTCCGGCGAGGAGGCGGCGATGCCCGGCGACGGGGGTATGACGGGGAGAGGAGGCGCGGCGAGTGGCGCGCTCGGGCGCTGGATCGGCGGCGGCGAGCGGCGTACCGGGCCAGGAGGGCCGGATCTGGGTAGCGGCGGGCCCGGCGGCGGCGGAGCGGGTAAGAACTGGCGGAGTGACGCGTGGCACGACGCGGTTGGGTGCGGGCGACGGCGGCGCTGACGTGGCAGCCCACGATTGGCCGGGGCGACGTGGAGGGGAGCGGCGGACATGTCCGGCACGGCGCAGATGCGTCCGGACGCGCGAAAGAGGAGTGGATCTAGGTTTAGACCCGGATTTCGGGGGAGATGCACATATTTATAGGTAGATGGAGTTAGGAGAGTCCAAATGAGGTGCGGTTTTCGGCCACGCGATCGTGATCGAACGAGATGATGGAGAGGTCTTAGGTGGGTTTTGGGCCACTTTGGAAGGGTGTTGGGCTGCAACACACACGAGGCCTTTTCGGTCCCTCGGTTAACCGTTGGAGTATCAAACGAAGTCCAAATGGCACGAAACTTGACAGACGGTCTACCGGTAGTAAACCAAGGCCGCATGACAAGTCTCGGTCCAATCCGAAAACGTTTAACACCCGCACACGAAAAGAGGTAGAAAGGGACACCGGGTGACATAGGAGCGCCGGATTGCAAAACTGACAACGGGGAAAATGCTCGGATGCATGAGATGAACATTGTATGCAAAAGAAAAGCACATGATGACATGATATGCAATGCATGACACGCAAGCAAAGACAAGACAACAACAGCAAATAACTGGAAGACACCTGGCACATCGGTCTCAGGGCGTCACAGGAGACGTCAAGAAACTGAGGAGAGCCGGATACCTGCCCGACGATATCGCGCGCCGGCTCCCAGATGAGGGGCAGCTCATCCCCACCCCCGAGGCCCATGAGAGGGTGGTATTCCTCACCCATTTCCTCCGCGGACTGGGGTTCCCTCTCCATCCCTTCATCCGGGGGCTCATGTTTTATTATGGCCTGGATTTCCACGATCTGGCCCTGAACTTCATCCTCAACATCTCGGCGTTCATCGTCGCGTGCGAGGCCTTCCTCCGCATCAAGCCCCACTTTGGCTTATGGCTGAAGACCTTCAATGTCAAGCCTAAGGTAGTGAGCGGCCGCCAGGCGGAGTGCGGAGGCGCCATGGTGGGCAAGATGCCCAACATCACATGGCTCTAGGGCACCTTCGTGGATACCATAAAGGGGTGGCAATCGGGGTGGTTCTATATCACCGAGCCACGCGACCCCGCATGGGTGGCGGCCCCTGAGTTCCGATCTGGCATCCCCATGCGGCTCACCTCCTGGAAAGAGAAGGGCCTGTCCTGGGGTAATTCAAAAGAGCTGACCGGACTCCAGTCATGTATTCAGAACATGGTGGGCAAGAAGCTCAAGCTTGTCAACATAGTCCAGGTTATGCTCGTCTGCCAGATACTCCCGTGCCAATAATGGGAGTTTACCTTGTGGGAGTTCAATCCGGCGCAGCACCAAACTCTGAACAGGCTCTTCGATACGACTCATGAAGATGCCTGGAGGGTGTTGTTCAAGAGCGTCGAGGTCCCTCCCCCCATTATTGAGGATCGTTGATTCAGCGCGAAGCGCCATGCCAGTGCAGTAAGTTGTTTTACCTTTCACAGGATACTTATTTTTTATATAGATTGACTCTATGCAGGATCTAAACTCCCGTAATTTTGACAGGACTGGCAGAAGATGGCCGGACAGATCGACTGTCCGGCTCCCTTGCCCGAAGGCCCCGCAGACGCTCTTCTGACGAAGATGCTGGCTCCGGCCCCTTATAAGGTGTCGGAGAAGACCAAGAAGGCCAAGGGAGCTCGAAAGAGTTCCCGACGCCAGGCGTCGTCAGACTCACCGTCCGATGACTCTGCGGTGCACTCTTCCCCCGAAGACGAGGAAGAGGAAGAAGAGGCTCCCCCACTGATTGGGGGAGGCAAGAAAAGGAAGGCCGCCCCAACTGGGGAGGCCGGAGGGTCCAAGAAGGGAAGGACTCTCCTTCCGGACAGCTCCACCGCTGCCAATGAAGGTGGAGACGAGTGGTTGCCCAGGGCGAAGCCCCCGGGGAGATCGTAAGTATTCGGATACCAAAGTAACCCATAGGATTCCTTTGTCGCATTGCTTTCCCTAACGCCGAACTCAATTGTGCAGGCCGCCCCGGACTAATATCGAGGTATCCTTGGACGGCTCCCTGGGCTCGCCGGACATGGATAGCGATCCAGTCCCGACCGCCACCTCCCCTCATCCAGCCAACGACGCTGAGGTGCTGTCTCAAGAGGCACCGGATCGAGGGGGGACAATCCCGGAGGCGCCTCGAGGCGACCTTCCAGACTCTGGGAGCCGAGGGGACGGGGTCCCCGAGAGCTCCGAGTTCGGCCCTCAGCCGAACACCGCGCCGGACCCTCCAACGGTTCTGAGCTCGGGCGGGCGGTCCCCTTCTAACGGGGGCGAGACGCCTGTGCTGGTGACTTCTGTCCATCCAGAGGCGCCGAACACTATGTTGGAAGCGCTTCACAGCGCTTCCATCGAGGAGGAGCACCGCACTATCATGAGTGCGGTGATCCAGAAGGTTCAGTCCGCTAAGAGCGGATTGACTGAAGCCTGTACTAGCCTTCTAACAGGCTTCGAGGTAAGTGTTTTAAAATGTAGTAGAAGTGTTACCGCATAGACAGTAGCCCCTGATGCTTTGTTCGGTGTTCACAAGGAAAAGCCAAACAGAGGATCAAATAATATCGTAGGAGTCTAATATAAGTATGTCAATATGCATATGCAGGCTTCGCTGCTGGCGTCCGCCGCAGTAACTGCGGAGGTCGCCGTACTGAAGGAGGCCCTCGAGGGGTCCCAGAAGGAGCTCGGCCTTGCTAAGAGGCAGATCGAGGAGAACAAGGGTAAGTAATACCCCGTCTGTAGATGAGAAAAAGGACGTGATTGCTAAATGACAGGATCATTGTATGTTTGCCAGGGGCCATGACCGAGGTGGCGACCCTGAAGCAAGCGCTGTCCCAGGCCGAAGAAAAGGCGGCCCAGGAGCGCACCGAGCGAGAGAGGCACGAGGCTCGGGTGGGCGAGGTGCAGCAAGAGCTCCAGGCTCTCGTGACAAAGCACGAGGCATTGGAGCTTGACTTGAAGACCAGAGAGTCTGAGCTTGCCGCGGCCCATGAGAGCGTGAAGAGTGCCAAGGCCGAGGCCCACAAGGCCCTTCAGGAGATCGACGCGATGAAGAAGATAGCGGTGGGTAAGGCTTTCTATATGCAAAGCAAGCATGTAATGGTGCATTACCGATTACTTACCCGAATCCGGAGCTCTTCAGGAGCATTCACAGATTTGCCCCGCAGTGTGTCCGATGCCGCATTATTCTACCAGGCCGAGGACGGAAGCTCGACGGAGAAGCTGTTCTGGTCTCAGTATGCTGAGGCCGAACATCCGGTGCCAATGAGCGACCAGCTGAAGCAGATGGCCGAGCTACATAAGGCGGCCGATCAGGCCATGAAGGGCTTCATAGTCCGGTTGTGGTCTGGCGACGCCCTTCCGAACAACTTCTTCAGCCTGGTGAGGCGGCTTGTGGATGCCTGCCCCGGCTGGAGGTTTTCAAGCGATCCGTCTGCATTGAAGGTGCACGCCGGGCCTTCGCCCGTGTAAAAACACAGTGGGTCAAGCTAGACGCCGTGAAGCTGATCAAGGAGGGGCCGCCGGAGGGCAAGGAGCACCGCCACCCCGAGATGTACTACAAGGGTGTTCTGCCGGGCGCCCGTCTTATCGCGGATGAGTGTTCGCAAAATGTAATATTTGAATGAGACTTGCTCATTTTGTCCTGTATGTATGAAAACTTGTATCGTATTCGCTATGCAACGCTTGTGTGAATTTAAAATATTACCTTCTGTTTGGCTGTTTATCCAATCTGAGAGATGGCTAGTCCTCGGCTTCTGCCCCCATGCCACGAGTGCCGGGGTGTTCGGGATAAACCTGAGCACTCTTGTTCCCATGTTTGGGTCCTTCGAGGGAGGTGCTCAACACAACGAACAAGGCAACCGGACTAATAATGCTTTATCACTCTCACTTAGCCATAGAATTCTATAATTTTAAATTTCGGCGAAGCCCCTCGTATTCGGAAGGCCGAATTCGGGGCGCGATACACGCCTATAAGCCAGACGGAGCCGGCCCCTCGCCCTAAGCGGCATAAGTCTTTAGGGACTCGAAAAACCTCGCCGAACAGCGACCAGTCTCTCGCCTTATCATGACAATCAGTTTTAGCTTTCTCTACTGAGGTGCTCGGCCCGGCAGAACCGGGGCACAATCGCAGTAGTTCTCCTAGCGCTACCTTAGCCGATAGAGCGGAACGTAAGGTACCAAAACATAGGAGCCGGGCAAACCCAACATTTTACCAAAGACATGATTCGGAGCTGATGCATATAATGCTATAAGTTCGGGGTGCCGCACTTGTGAAAGTGTTCGGACTTTTCACACCATATTGTGGGTACGTAAGCCCCTGGTGCATTGGCCGTACCAGAGTGTACAGTTGCTAGGCGTTATTAATGAACACATAGATATGTATATATATAACAAAAATGCGATAATAGTCATAATGTCATGTATTGTATATTGAAAAATTGCATTAAAGTAGAGTGATACAGATAGTGTAATAAGCAAAAGAGTAGGACTATGTCCCTTCCAAGGGCGGGCTGAGGAATTATATGAAATCTGTAATCCACCTGGGAATTCCGTAGTTGTCGGCCTCCTTGGTTGCTGTATCATGTGTTCGGCAATAGAGCTGCCAGACAGTGTTTCCAGAGATTGAAGTCCTGAAAGAAAAAGAAAAATAACCAAACGGGAAGCCCCTGGTGCGGTTTAGGCCGCGTTTTGGGGCGTGCCGTAGTTGTGCCTCCCCCTCCCCATCTGTGCCCATGGTATTTTTAAAGCGTAATTATGTACGCGCGGCACGAACAACGCCGTTGGGCTGGGATTGGGGTGGCCGCCGTATTGCTACGCGAGCTCAGATCGTGCCAGGCGGTCTGTTTGCCGATTGCCCCGAGCGCGCTTGAAGGTGTCCGGGCTTTGAAACACCGAACTGGTAGATTGCCTTGAGAGGCTGCTTTGCGCATCTGCTGCGAGGGCCGCGGTGTGCTCCTCTGTTCAAAGAGAGCGCTCTGTGTTTCTATTGACTGTAATAACTCTGCGAGGTCCTGGCATCTTGAGCTTGAGGTATGCATAATGTGGTAACGCATTGAATCTAGCAAATGCGGTTCGTCCGAGCAGCGCGTGATAACCACTGCGGAACGGGACTATATCGAAGATTAACTCTTTGCTTCGGAAGTTATCCAGGGATTCGAAGACCACTTCCAGTGTAATTGAGCCTGTGCAGTGGGCCTCTACGCCTGGAATGACGCCTTTAAAGGTCGTTTTTGTGGGTTTTATCCTTGAGGGGTCTATACCCATTTTGCGCATTGTGTCCTGATAAAGCAGGTTCAGGCTACTGCCGACGTCCATAAGGACTCAAGTGAGGTGAAATCCGTCAATGATTGGGTCTAGGACCAGTGCGGCGAATCCGCCATGACGGATACTAGTGGGGTGGTCCCTGCAATCGAAGGTGATCGGACAGGAGGACCAAGGGTTGAACTTTGGGGCGACTGGCTCCAACGCATATACGTCCCTGAGCGCACGCTTCTGCTCCCTCTTAGGGATGTGGGTTGCGTATATCATGTTCACCGTCCGCACTTGCGGGGGAAACCTCTTATGTCCTCCAGTGTGCGGCTACCGGGGTTCTTCCTCGTCATCGCTATGCGGCCCCTTGTCCTTGTTTTCGGCAATTAACTTGCCGGCCTGCTTGAACACCCAACAATCCCTGTTGGTGTGATTGGCTGGCTTGTCTGGGGTGCCGTGTATTTAACACAAGCGATCGAGTATACGGTCCAAGCTAGACGGACCCGGCGTACTTTGTTTGAATGGCTTTTTCCGCTGACCGGGTTTAGAGCCTTTGAATTCGGCATTGACTGCCGTATCCTCAGTACTTTCGCCGTTAATGCGGTGCTTATGCTTGTTGCGACGTGACCTGCTATTGCTGTCCTTGGTATCTGGGGTACCATGGTTCTTTGATATGTTATTACTGCAAGCCAACCAGCTGTCTTCTCCCGCACAAAAGCGGGTCATGAGCGTCGTGAGGGCTGCCATAGATTTCGGCTTTTCCTGACCAAGGTGCCGGGCTAGCCACTTGTCTCGGATGTTGTGCTTGAAAGCCGCTAAGGCCTCCGCATCCAGACAGTCGACGATTTGATTTTTCTTTGTAAGGAACCGAGTCCAGAATTGCCTGGCCGACTCTTCTGGCTGCTGAATTATGTGGCTCAAGTCATCGGCGTCTGGTGGTCGCACATAAGTGCCCTGAAAGTTTTCGAGGAATGCGGCTTCCAGATCTTCCCAACAGCTAATGGAGTCCGCTGGCAAGCTATTAAGCCAATGTCGCGCTGGTCCTTTGAGTTTTAGTGGGAGGTACTTGATGGCGTGTAAGTCATCTCCGCGGACCATGTGGATGTGGAGGAGGAAGTCCTCAATCCATACCGCGGGGTCTGTAGTGCTGTTGTATGATTCAATGTTTACAGGTTTGAAACCTTCTGGGAATTGATGTTCCATTACTTCGTCTGTGAAGCATAAGGGGTGTGCGGTGCCTCTGTATTGGGCTATATCGCGACGCAGCTCGAATGGGTCCTGCCCGCTGTGTTCAGCCCGGCCGGATTTGCTTTTAACTGTATCCGGCGTGACGTTTATCGTCTGGTAGAGTGGTGCACCCTCGTGATCCGTAGATCGATCTTGAATGCTTTGCTTTGTCCTCCAATATGTCTCGCAGGTCTGGCGTATCTCCCCATGCCTTTTTATTTGGATGGCGTTGGGGTGGAGGCTGAGCTTTTGGCTGGAATGCCTCTTTATCGCGGCCACGAGGTGGCCGATCAGCCGTTTCATACGCTTCTTCCTCCAGTCAGGGAAGTAACCCGCGCCTTGGATAACTCTTGGAGGGACGCTCGAGTTTATATTGCTCGGCCGCGAGGACTTCAGTCCATTTGTCAGCTAGCAGATCTTGATCAGCTTGAAGCTACTGCTGCTTTTTCTTCAGGCTATTTGCCGTGGCCATAAGCCTGCGCTTGAAGCGCTCTTGTTCGATGGGATCCTCTGGTACGACGAATTCATCGTCGCCGAGGCTTGCCTCATCTTCGGAGGGGGGCATGTAATTGTCATCCTCCTCCTCTCCGCCGGTCGCTCTCTCAGGAGAGCCGGCTCCTTCATCCTCCTGCTCTAAATCTTGCTGGAGGGGGTTGTTGTTGTCTTCGGCGCTATCCGGAGTGTTATTATCTCCTGCGCCGGTATCACCACTTTTGCTTTGGCGGGATTTAGAGCGGCGCCGCTGACATCGGCGCTTGGGTTGCTTCTAGGAGGGGTCATCCTCCGCTATCTCGTCGCCGTTGCCTTCATTGGGTGTATCCACCATGTATATGTCATACGACGAGGTGGCTTTCCAGTGCCCTATAGGTGCTGGTTCATGTTCGTCTCCTACATCGTCGTCCATACCGTCGATGTCTTCGGAGTCGAAGTCGAGCATGTCGGTTAAATCATCGACAGTGGCTACAAAGTGGGTGGTGGGTGGGCGTCGAATTTCTTCGTCATCCGCATCCCAGTCCTGTTGGCCATAATCCGGCCAGGGCTCTCCTGACAAAGAGAGAGACCTTAGTGAATTCAGTATGTCGCCGAAGGGCGAGTGCTGAAAGATATCCGCAGCGGTGAATTCCATGATCGGCGCCCAATCGGATTCGATTGGCAGGGGCGCGGATAGTTCGGGGTCTGGAGGAGAGTCCGACACCTTGGAGTCACGGGTTGCGCAGAGGATTATGCTGGTGTTTGGCTCGATCACCGTCGAGACTGCAGCCCCTGAGGTGGTGTCTAGCCACCCGTCCTTGATTGGTGCAGCTGGCTCCGAGCTAAGGGTCGGAGCTGATGCGGGCGCGGCCTCTGGGGTACCGTCCGATGGCAGAGCTAGGTCATACCCATCGCGACAGTGCGGCGCGCCTGGCTGTGGCTCGAATCCGTCGAAGATCAAGTCCCCACGGATATTGGCCATGTAATTCAAACTTCCAAATCTGACCTGATGGCCAGGGGCATAGCTTTCAATCTGCTCCAGATGGCCAAGCGAGTTAGCCCGCAGTGCAAAGCCGCCGAATACGAAGATCTGTCCGGGGAGAAAAGTCTCACCCTAGACCGCATCACTATCGATGATAGTAGGAGCCATCAAGCCTAACGGCGACGACACAGAGGAACTCTTAATGAAAGCACCAATGTCGGTGTCAAAACCGGCGGATCTCGGGTAGGGGGTCCCGAACTGTGCGTCTAGGCCGGATGGTAACAGGAGGCAAGGGACATGAAGTTTTACCCATGTTCGGGCCCTCTTGATGGAGGTAAAACCCTATGTCCTGCTTGATTGATATTGATGATATGGGTATTACAAGAGTAGATCTACCACGAGATCAGAGAGGCTAAACCCTAGAAGCTAGACTATGGTATGATTGTATGTTGTGATTGTTGTCCTATGGACTAAAACCCTTCGGTTTATATAGACACCGGAGAGGGTTAGGGTTACACAAGGTTGGTTACAAAGGAGGAGATATCCATATACGTATTGCCTAGCTTGCCTTCCATGCCAAGTAGAGTCCCATCCGGACACGAGACGAAGTCTTTGATCTTGTATCTTCATAGTCTAACAGTCCGGCCAATGGAGATAGTCCGGCTGTCCGGAGACCCCCTAATCTAGGACTCCCACAAGGAGGAAGCATGCCAGCCCACAAGGGGGCTGGCGCGCCCACCTCCTGGCCCCCCTAGGGAAGGAAAGAGGAGGGGCTGGCCCCCTCATGCCTTTCTCCACACAAGGGAGAAGGAAGGGGAGGCGCCATAAGGCAGCCAGCCCCCTTTCCTCCCCCCATGCGCCAAGAAGGAAGAGGGGGGCACCTAGGGCAGGCACCCTAGGGTGGCCGCCGACCCCTTGGGGTGCGCCTAGGGTTGCCTCCCCCCTCCACCTATATATATGTGAGGAGGGCAGGGGGGCCACACACCATGAATCCCCAAGCCATGTGCGGTGCCCCCTCTCCCTCTAGTTCGTCCTCCGCTCTAAACCGTTGTGCTTAGTGAAGCCAGATGTCTACTACACAACTTGTTCTTGTAGACTCATGTTGGGCCTGCAAGCGCAAAGTTTTGTAGGACAGTAGCAATTTCCCCTCAAGTGGATGACCTAAGGTTTATCAATCCGTGGGAGGCGTAGGATGAAGATGGTCTCTCTCAACCAACCCTGCAACCAAATAATGTTGGGAAATGTTGCATGGAAAACAAAAAAAATTCTACGCACACGCAAGATCTATCAAGGAGATGCATAGCAACGAGAGGGAGAGTGTGTCTACGTACCCTCGTAGACCGTAAGCGGAAGCGTTTAATAACGTGGTTGATGTAGTCGAACTTCTTCGTGATCCAACCGACCGAGTACCGAACGTACATCACCTCCGCGTGCAGCACACGTTCAGCTCGGTAACGTCCTCGCCTTCTTGATCCAGCAAGACGGCAAAGTAGTGGATGAGTTCCGGCAGCACGACGACATGGTGACGGTGATGGTGAAGCTATCTCCCCAGGGCTTCGCCTAAGCACTGCAAAAATATAACCAAGGGTGTAAACGGTGGAGGGGGGCGCCGCACACGGCTAGGCAATTGTCGTGGTTATGTGTGGCGCCCCCTCCCACATATATATAGGTGGGGGAGAGGGGAGAGGCCAAGGGGCGCCCCAAGTAGGGCCGAATCCTACTTGGGGTCCTTCCCTAGCCGCGCCCCCTTACCATATTTGCCGGAGGGGGAAGGAAAAGGGGGAGAGGAAAGGAAGGGGGAGGCCGACTCCCCCCCTTCCTTCTCTCCCCAAGGGCTGCGGCCTAGGAGGGGTGCGCCAGCCCCTTGTGGGATGGTGTGTTCCCCCCTTTGGCCCATATGCCCATTAACCTCATGGGGGTGTCCGGAACCCCTTCCAGTGACCTGATATCTACCCGGTACATCTCGAAACTCTTCCGGTGTCCAAATATCATCGTCCTATGTATTAATCTTTACCTATGGACCATTCCGGAGCTCCTCACCATGTCCGTGATCTCATCCGGGGACTCTGAACAACATTCGATCACCAAATCATAGAACTCACATAACATTATATCGTCAACGAACGTTAAGCGTGCGGACCCTACGGGTTCGAGAACTATGTAGACATGACCGAGATACCTCTCCGGTCAATAACCAATAGTGGAACCTGGATGCCCATATTGGCTCCTACATATTCTATGAACATCTTTATCGTTCGAACCTTATGACAACATACGTAATTCCCTTTGTCCATCGATATGCTACTTGCCCAAAATTTGATCATCGGTATCTTCATACCTAGTTCAATCACGTTACCGGCAAGTCTCTTTACTCATTCCGTAATACATCTTCTTGCAACTAACTTCTTAGTCACTTTTCTTGCAAGGCTTCTTATGATGTGTATTACCGAGAGGGACCAGAGATTCCTCTCCGATACTCGGAGTGATAAATCCTAATCTCGATCGATGCTAACTCAACAAACACCTTCGAAGATACCTGTAGAGCATCTTTATGATCACCCAGTTATGTTGTGACGTTTGATAGCACACAAGGTATTCCTCCAGTATCCAGGAGTTGCATGATCTCATAGTCGAAGGAATATGTTTTTGTCATCAAGAAAGCAATAGCAATAAACTGAACGATCAATATGCTAAGCTAACAGATGGGTCTTGTCCATCACATCATTCTCCTAATGACGTGATCCCGTTATCAAATGACAACACATGTCTATGGTTAGGAAACCTTAACCATCTTTGATCAACGAGCTAGTCTGGTAGAGGCTTACTAGGGACACGAAATTTGTTTATGTATTCACACATGTATTTAAGTTTCCGATCAATACAATTCTAGCATGAAAAATAAACCTTTATCATTATTTAGGAAATATAATAATAACCATTTTATTATTGCCTCCAGGGCAAATTTCCATCAGTCTAGAGTCAATAATCTAGTTCACATCACCATGTGATTAACACCCATAGTTCACATCGCCATGTGACCAACACCCAAAGAGTTTACTAGAGTCACTAATTTAGTTCACATCGCCATGTGATTAACACCCAAAGAGTACTAAGGTGGATCATGTTTTTCTTGTGAGAGAAGTTTAGTCAACGGGTCTGTCATATTCAGATCTGAATGTATTCTACAAATTTCTATGTCCACAATGCTCTGCATGGAGCTACTCTAGCTAATTGTTCCCACTTTCAATATGTATCCAGACTGAGACACGTAGTCATCTGAATCGGTGTCAAAGCTTGCATCAATGTAACTCTTTATCACCTCCATAACCGAGAAATATTTCCTTAGTTCTCTTAGGTAACTAAAGATAATTTTGACCGTTGTCCAGTGATCTACTCCCGGATCACTATGTACCCCTTGCCAAACTCATGGTAAGGTACACAATAGGTCTGGTACACAGCATGGCATACTTTATAGAACCTATGGCTGAGGCATAGGGAATGACTTTCATTCTCTCTCTATCTTCTACCGTGGTCGGGCTTTGAGTCTTACTCAACTTCACACCTTGTAACACATGCGAGAACCCTTTCTTTGGCAGATTCATTTTGAACTTCTTCAAAAACTTTATCAAGGTATGTGTTTTGTGAAAGTCCTATTAAGCGTCTCCATCTATCCCTATAGATCTTGATGCCCAATATATAAGCAGCTTCACTGAGGTCTTTCATTGAAAAAAAATCTTATTCAAGTATCCTTTTATGCTATCCAGAAATTCTACATCATTTCCTATCAACAATATGTCATCCACATATAACATCAGAGATGCTATAGAGCTCCCACTCACTTTCTTGTAAATACAGGCTTCACCATAAGTCTGTATAACGATACCCACTGCGTGCCTCAACACTCATTGGACCGCATACATCGGAATGTATTATTTCCAATAAGTCATTAGCTCGCTCCATTGTTCCAGAGAACGGAGGTTTAGTCATCTTGCCCATGAGGCATGGTTCAAAAGTATCAAATGATTCATAATCAAGTGATTCCAAAAGTCCATCCACATGGAGTTTCTTCATGCGTTTTACACCAATATGACCTAAACGGCAGTGCCACAAATATGTTGCACTATAATTATCAACTTTGCATCTTTTGGCATCAATATTATGAATATGTGTATCACTATGATCGAGATTCAACAAAAATAGACCATTCATCAGGGGTGCATGACCATAAAAGACATTACTCGCATAAATAGAACATCCGTTATTCTCCTATTTAAATGAATAACCGTCTCACAGTAAAAAAGATCCAGATATAATGTTCATGCTCAACGCTGGCACCAAATAACAATTATTCAGGTCTAAAACTAGTCCCGAAGGTAGATGTAGAGGTAGCGTGCCGACGATGATCACATCGACCTTGGAACCATTCCCGACGCGCATCGTCACCTCGTCCTTAGCCAATATCATTTATTCTACAGCTCCTGTTTCGAGTTACAAATATGAGCAACCAAACCAGTATCAAATACCCAGGCGCTACTACGAGCATTAGTAAGGTACACATCAATAACATGTATATCAAATATACCTTTGTTCACTTTGCCATCCTTCTTATCCGCTAAGTATTTGGGGCAGTTCCGCTTCCAGTGACCATTCCCTTTGGAGTAGAAGCACTCAGTTTCAGGCTTGGGTCCATCTTTGGGCTTCTTCATGGGAGCGGCAACTCACTTTCCATTCTTCTTGAAGTTCTCTTTCTTTCCCTTGTCCTTTTTCTTGAAACTAGCGGTCTTATTAACTATCAACATTTGATGCTCTTTCTTGATTTCTGCCTCCGCCAATTTTAGCATCGCGAAGAACTTGGAAATTGTTTTAGTCATCCCTTGCATATTATAGTTCATCACAAAGCTCTAGTAGCTTGGTGATAGTGACTGGATAACTCTGTCAATCACTATCTTATCTGGAAGATTAACTCCCACTTGATTCAAGCGATGGTAGTACCCAGACATTTTGAGCACATGCTCACTGGCTGAGCTATTATCCTCCATCTTGTAGGCAAATTACTTGTGAGAGGTCTCATACCTCTCAACACGGGCATGAGCCTGAAATACCAATTTCAGCTCTTGGAACATCTCATATGCTCCGTGGCATTCAAAATGTTTTTGAAGTCCCGGTTCTAAGCCGTAAAGCATGTCGCACTAAACTATTAAGTAGTCATCATATCGAGCTTGCCAAACGTTCATAACATCTGCATCTGCTCCTGTAATAGGTCTGTCACCTAGCGGTGCATCAAGGACATAATACTTCTGTGCAGCAATGAGGATAATCATCATATCACGGACCTAGTCCGCTTTATTCCTACCATCATCTTTCAACTTAGTTTTCTCTAGGAACATATCAAAGACAGGGGAGCTATATCGCGAGCTATTGATCTACAACATAGATATGCAAAACTATTAAGACTAAGTTCATGGTAAATTTAAGTTCAATTAATCAAATTACTAATAAACTCCCACTTAAATAAACATCCCTCAAGTTATCTAAGTGAAACATGATCCAAATCAACTAACCCATGCCCGATCATCACGTGAGATGTGGTAGTCATCAATGGTGAACATCTCTATGTTGATCATATCTACTATATGACTCACGTTCAACCTTTTGGTCTCCAGTGTTCTAAGACCATGTTTGTACATGCTAGGCTCGTCAAGTTTAACCCAAGTATATTGCATGTGCAAAACTGTCTTACACCCGTTGTATGTGAACGTGGAGTCTATCACACCCGATCATCACGAGGTGCTTCGAAATGACGAACTTTGGCAACGGTGCATACTCGGGGAGAACACTTTTATCTTGAGATTTAGTGAAAGGATCATCTTATAATGCTATCGTCGTTCTAAGCAAAATAAGATGCATAAAGGATAAACATCACATGCAATCAAAATATGTGACATGATATGGCCATCATCATCTTGTGCTTTTGATCTCCATCTCCAAAGCATCATCATGATCTCTATCATCACCGGCTCGACACCTTGATCTCCATCGTTGCGTCAGGGTCGTCTCGCCAACTATTGCTAACGCATAACGATAAAGTAAAACAATTACATGGCGCTCGCATTTCATACAATAAAGAGACAACCCTAAGGCTCCTGCCGGTTGTCGATATTACAAAACATGATCATCTCATACATCAACATATTCACATCACATCTTGACCATATCACATCACAACATGCCCTACAAAAACAAGTTAGACGTCCTCTACTTTGTTGTTGCAAGTTTTATGTGGCTGCTATGGGCTTCTAGCAAGAACCATTCTTAACTACGCAAAAACCACAATGGTGATTTATCAAATTTGCTGTTTTAACCTTCTTCAAGGATCAGTCGTAGTCAAATTCGATTCAACTAAAGTAGGAGAAACAAACACACGCCAACCACCTTTTATGCAAAACAAGTTGCATGTCAATCGGTGGAACCGGTCTCATGTGCGTGGATATGTAAGGTTGGTTCGGGCCACTTCATCCCACAATACCGTCGAATCAAAATAAGACATTGGTGGTAAGCAGTATGACTATCACCGCCCACAACTCTTTGTGTTCTACTCGTGCATATCATCTACGCATAGACCTGGCTCGGATGCCACTGTTGGGAAATGTTGCATGGAAAACAAAAAAAATTCTACGCACATGCACGATCTATCAAGGAGATGCATAGCAACGAGAGGGGAGAGTGTGTCTACGTACCCTCGTAGGCCCTAAGCGGAAGCATTTAGTAACGCGGTTGATGCAGTCAAACTTCTTCGTGATCCAGCCGATCAAGTAGCGAAGTACGGCACCTCCGCGTTCAGCACACGTTCAGCTCAGTAAAGTCCTCGCCTTCTTGATCCAGCAAGCCAGCGAAATAGTGGATGAGTCCCGGTAGAACAACAGTGTGGTGACGGTGATGGTGAAGCTATCTTCGCAGGGCTTCGCCTAAGCACTACGAAAATATGACCGAGGGTGTAAACTGTGGAGGGGGCGCCACACACGGCTAAGCAATTGACGTGGTTATGTGTGGCACCCCCTCCCACATATATATAGGTGGGGAGAGGGGAGAGTCCAAGTGGCGCCCCAAGTAGGGTCGAATCCTACTTGGTGTCCTTCCCTAGCCGCGCCCCCTTACCATATTTCCCGGAGGGGGGAAGGAAAGGGGGGAGAGGAAAGGAAGGGGGAGGCCAAATCCCCCCTTTCCTTCTCTCCCCAAGGGTTGTGGCCTAGGAGGGGCGTGACAACCCCTTGTGGGCTGTTCCCCCCTTTGGCCCATGGCCCATTAACCTCCCAGGGGTGTCCGGAACCCCTTCCGATGACCTGATATCTACCCGGTACATCCCGAAACTCTTTTGGTGTCCAAATATCATCGTCCTATATATCAATCTTTACCTCCGGACCATTGCAGAGCTCCTCGTCATGTCCGTGATCTCATCCGGGACTCCGAACAACATTCGGTTACCAAATCATATAACTCATATAACATTATATCATCAACAGACGTTAAGCATGCGGACCCTACGGGTTCGAGAACTATGTAGACATGACCGAGACACCTCTCTGGTCAATAACCAATAGTGGAACTTGGATGCCCATATTGGCTCCTACATATTCTACGAACATCTTTATTGGCCAAACCTTATGACAACATACGTAATTCCCTCTGTCCATCGGTATGTTACTTGCCCGAGATTCGATCATCGGTATCTTCATACCTAGTTCAATCTCGTTACTAGCAAGTCTCTTTACTCCACTACAAAAAAAACACTTCCGTGATGATACGTGTTTGTCATAGTAGGTCATGTTTTCTGTCATGCATGTACATCCATGACGATTTTATGATAGAATCAAGATAGTCATACGTGTGCTGTCGTACAAGTGTTCCATGACATTACCAAAATTATCATCACAGAAGTGTCCACTTCCATGATGACAAATCACGCGTCATAGAAGTGCTTTCGTCAAGGGTAACGGACATGTGGCATCCACCATAATGGGTCGCCGTTAAGCTACCGGGTTCCGATTTGGATCTGATAACCCGTTAACAACCCGGACCAATGGCGATTTTCCACGTGTAAAATTCGCATTCGCCGACGATCCACTGTCGGCTCAGCGTTGGGACAGATGTCAACCGCCCATTTGACAAGAATCGCCAATGAAACATTGACACATGGGATGGCCCAATAGAGGCCCATATAGGTTTAAAAGCCGGCCCAGGAACAGGCCCACAAGATTTCGTCAGATCTAATGGGTCGGCCCGTTAACAACTTAACATTTTCTGGACCAAATTATGGCCCACATTAGATACGGGCCTTAATTGACTGCAATATTCTGGGCCAGTTTACGGCCCATATCAGATCCGGCCCGTTAACAGCCTGCAATAGTTTGGGCCAAATTACGGTCCATACCTGATCCGGCCCGCTAACTGACTTTCATTTCTTGGGCCAAATTACGGTCCATAACAAATACGACCCTTTAGCAACTACTGTGCCATCGGGCCCATTGGGGGCCAGATTTGCTCTTCGGCCTTTTAATGGCCAGTTTAACAGTTCGGCCTGATATTAGTTTCGGCCTGTCAGCGGCCCTGTCTACATATGGGCCTCTTTCAGCCAGGTTTCACTTTCGGCCATTTAAAGGCCCGAGTTGCACCTCAGCCTAATTCTGGTCCATAGTTACTTTTGGCCTCTTAACGGCCCGTAGTCTTCGTGGATACATTCTAGCCCAAACTGCCTATTCGCCTGTTAAAGGCCCTTGAGAGTGTTGGGCCTAATTTTGGCCCGTTATACATCTGGCCCGCTTCCCGCCCGTCATGTAATTGGGTCAGCCAAGGCCCAAAAACATTTCAGCCTGTTAATGGCCCGTCACATGAATGGGCCAATAATGGGCCAATTTATATTACAGCATGCTGTCGGCCTGTGATTTGTTCGCCACAATTAAGGTTGGATCTAGTTTTCAACCTATAAAGGCAAGCAATTTACTCGTCCGTTTAAAGGCCCGAAACTAATAGTGGGCCAGATTAAGACTAGACCTAACTAATGGCCCAAGATGATTGTAGGCCCACAGTTCAGCCCGTACTAGCGATTAGTGACCGACCAATTTTAGTACAAAAATTATTATTAATAAACCTAACCTATTGGCTCATTGTGCACCGATCGAAGATTATGACCTTTTCTCAGAGTGATGATAACATAAACAACAAATAAAGTATAACATCGTGATGAAGAATAAACCTAGACTATACAACAAATGAATTACAGCATATTACATCCCCTGGGCATCAAAGTTCACCGCTAGCGATAATAAAGGGAAACCAGACATCAGACTCCATAAACTGTGCAGGTCGCCACTAGTGGAAGTAAACAGGACGACAAAATAATAGACAGAACCGACAACACTTCAACACAATTGAAGAAAGGTTAGCTCGGCCCAGGAGCTGCAGCGCAAGCAGCTTAGCAACCTGATGAGACTATGCTTCTTTGACGCTTATATCCACCAACTTAAGCTGCATAGCATCAATAGACGTCATGTACTTATGGTTAATCTTGCATAGAGATTGGAGTTCCAGTTGGATTTGAGCGGAAGCATGTCTTTCTGCTTGAATTTCAGACTGAAGAAGTCGAACAGATTCAGGCGGCGACTTCATCAAGCTTGTGTCATTGAGTAAGTTCAACACTACATCAAGACATGACTTTGTGGTTGTATCCCTACCCTCAAGATGTGTTGCCTTCTTCTCTGGAATATATGTTAGAGGGACCAACAATGGGTTCGTCTCACTATCATTGTGGCAGTTCTTCCTAGCATCAGTGCTGTCACCCTGAAAGAGAAACAAGTAGGTAGATAACAGGTTTTGCACGTATAAGCCTCAGCACTGTCAATTCATCTCATTTCTTTGTCAGAAATAAAGAGACACAGTTTAAAATAGCATTAACATAATGGGCATTGTTCATAGTTAAGACGACAGGAAATGGCATTGTGCAGGAACGGCCAGCTTCACTAGACCACTAAATTATAGATCAAGAACACAAGCATACATGTAGTTCTAAACAACGTATAAGCACGAATGGTGAGTGTACTATCAATTTATACCATTTCAGATTGGTAAATAAAGAGACACAATTTAAATAACATTAATATAATATGGCATTGTTCATAGTTGAGACATAGCAGGATATGACATTGTGCTGGAGTTGGTAGTTTCACCACACCACTGGATTACAGATCAAGAACACAAGCATACACATAGTGCCAAAGAAGATAACTTGCTATGTTTAGTTTAATTTACATGGTATGAATAAGGAACTAGGTTGTACAACTAAAGACTGAAATTGAGGACAAACTTATGTTTATGTAATTCTTCTTTATAAACTTTGAACAAGAAATTTGATGTAGATCACTACTACGAAAACCCTTATTAGTAGCGCTGTTTTTTTGCTATTAGTAGCGCAGGCAGGCACACTACTGCTACGACGCTACAACTATTTTTTAGCAGTAGCGCTTGTTTGACCTAGCGCTACTGGTAGATGAAGCTAGCTGTAGCGTTCTTCCCTCCAGCGCTACTGATACTTACCTGCAGCATGTGTAGCTAGCCAGCGCTACTGTTATTTGAGTGCTACTGGTAATCTTTACCCCCACGCCACTACTAACTTTTGTAGTTTTTTTGCGGTTTGGCTCTATACACATTTAAATAGATCCACCATTTATATAATAACATGCATATTCATTGAAAAACAAGTGAGTCATCGATGAGCCAAAGTTATTAGAAGTCTCGACATGTCTTAAGTATCTCATCATCATCAATCATGGTCAAATACATGTCTTGAAATAGCGTTACAAGTCATTACAAGTTCCCAATACATGCAACTACATGGTCACATACTCATGTTTCATCATCTATGTAGACTATGATATGACCGCATAGAAGATAAGAGCAATCATGATGATCAAAAGCGGTATTATGTACTCCCTCCATGCCAAAATAAGTGACTCAAGTTCATACTAACTTTGTACTAAAACTAGTACAAAGTTGAGTCACTTATTTTTGGACGGAGGGAGTAGTAGTTTTTGCGGTGGCGCTGGTTCTGAATCCCCTGTTGTGCTATGAATCTTGATACGTCTCCAACGTATCTATAATTTTTTATTGCTCCATGCTATATGATCTACTGTTTTGGACTATATTGGGCTTTATTTTCCACTTTTATATTATTTTTGGGACTAACCTATTAACCGGAGGCCCAACCCAGAATTGCTGTTTTTTTTTGCCTATTTCAGTGTTTCGGAGAAACAAAATATCAAAGGGAGTCCAAACGGAATGAAACCTTCGGGCCCCCATATATATATCCACGTATCCCCAAACAATCAGAACAAGGAGCCAAAAACCTAATTCCACCATCGCAACTTTCTGTATCCACGAGATCCCATCTTGGGGCCTGTTCCGGAGCTCCGCCGGAGGGGGCATCGATCACGGAGGGCTTCTACATCATCATCCAAGCCCCTACGATGAAGTGTGAGTAGTTTACTTCAGACCTACGGGCCCATAGTTAGTAGCTAGATGGCTTCTTCTCTCTTTTTGGATCTCAATACAATGTTCTCCCCCTCTCTTGTGGAGATCGATTCGATGTAATCTTCTTTTTGCGGTGTGTTTGTTGAGACCGATGAATTGTTGGTTTATGATCCAGTCTATCTATGAATAATATTTGAATCTTCTCTGAATTCTTTTATGTATGATTGGTTATCTTTGCAAGTCTCTTCGAATTATCAGTTTGGTTTGGCCTACTAGATTGGTTGTTCTTGCCATGGGAGAAGTGCTTAGCTTTGGGTTCGATCTTGCGGTGTCCTTTCCCAGTGACAGAAGGGGCAGCAAGGCACGTATTGTATCGTTGCCATCGAGGATAACAAGATGGTTTTTTTATCATATTGCATGAAACTATCCCTCTACATCATGTCATGTAGCTTAAGGCGTTACTCTGTTTTTAACTTAATACTCTAGATGCATGCTGGATAGCGGTCGATGAGTGGAGTAATAGTAGTAGATGCAGGTAGGACTCGGTCTACTTGTCTCGGACGTGATGCCTATATACATGATCATACCTAGATATTCTCATAACTATGCTCAATTCTGTCAATTGCTCAACAGTAATTTGTTCACCCACCGTAGAATACTTATGCTCTTGAGAGAAGCCACTAGTGAAACCTATGGCCCCCGGGTCTCTTTCTCATCATATCAATCTCCATTACTTTAATATTGTTTTTCTTTTACTTTGGTTTTACTTCTTACTTTGCATCTCTATACCAAAAATACCAAAAATATTATTTATCATCTCTATCAGATCTCACTTTCATAAGTGACCGTGAAGGGATTGACAACCCCTAAGCGCGTTGGTTGCGTTGAGCTATTGTTTTTGTGTAGGTACGAGGGACTCACACGTAGCCTCCTACTAGATTGATACCTTGGTTCTCAAAAACTGAGGGAAATACTTACGCTACTTTGCTGCATCATCCTCTCCTCTTCGGGGAAATCCAACGTAGTGCTCAAGAGGTAGCAAGAAGAATTTCTGGCGCTGTTGCCGGGGAGTCTGCGCAGAAGTCAACATACCAAGTACCCATCACAATCCCTATCTCCCGCATTACATTCTTTGTCATTTGCCTCTCATTTTCCTCTCCCCCACTTCACCCTTGCCGTTTTATTCACCCTCTCTCTCTCAATCCTCTCTCTCCATTTGCCTCTTTTCCCCATTTGCTTTTTGTTTGCTCGTGTGTTGGATTGCTTGTTTGTCGCGATGGCTCAAGATAATATTAAATTGTGTGACTTCACCAATACCAACAATAATGATTTCCTTAGCACTTCGATTGCTCCTCTCACCGATGTTGAATCTTGTGAAATTAATGCTGCTTTGTTGAATCTTGTTATGAAAGTTCCATTCTCCGGCCTTCCTAGTGAAGGTGCCGCTACCCATCTTAATAGCTTCGTTGATTTGTGTGACATGCAAAAGAAGAAAGATGTCGATAATGATATTGTTAAATTGAAGCTATTTCCTTTTTTGCTTAGAGATCGTGCTAAAGCTTGGTTTTCATCTTTGCCTAAAAATAGTATTGATTCATGGAACAAGTGCAAAGATGCTTTTATCTCTAAGTATTTCCCTCCCACTAAGATCATCTCTCTTAGAAATGATATTATGAATTTTAAACAACTTGATCATGAACATGTTTCACAAGCTTGGGAGAGAATGAAATTAATGATACATAATTGCCCTACTCATGGTTTGAATTTGTGGATGGTTATACGAAAATTTTATGCCGGATTGAATTTTGCTTCTAGAAATCTTTTAGATTCGGCCGCAGGAGGCACTTTTATGGAAATCACTTTAGGAGAAGCTACTAAACTCCTAGATAATATTATGGTTAATTATTCTCAATGGCATACTGAAAGATCTACTAAAAAGGTGCATGCGATAGAAGAAATTAATGTTTTGAGTGGAAAGATGGATGAACTTATGAAATTATTTGCTAATAAGAGTGTTTCTTCTGATCCTAATGATATGCCTTTGTCTAGTTTGATTGAGAATAATAATGAATCTATGGATGTGAATTTTGTTGGTAGGAACAATTTTGGTAATAACGCGTATAGAGGAAATTTCAATCCTAGGCCTTATCCTAGTAATCCCTCTAATAATTATGGTAATTCCTACAACAATTCTTATGGAAATTATAATAATATGCCCTCTGATTTTGAATCTAATATTAAATAATTTATTTCTTCGCAAAAGAATTTTAATGCTATGATTGAAGAAAAATTGCTTAAGATTGATGATTTGGCTAGGAACGTTGATAGAATTGCTCTTGATGTTGATTCTTTGAAACTTAGATTTATTCCACCTAAGCATGATATCAATGAGTCTCTCAAAGACATGAGAATTTCCATTGACGAGTGCAAAGAATGAACCGCTAGGATGCGTGCTAAGGAAGATGCCTTCATTAAAGCGTGTTCTTCTAGTTCCTATGAAAATAATGATGAAGATCTAAAAGTTATTGATGTGTCCCCTATTAAATCTTTGTTTTGCAATATTAATCTTGATAATGATGGGACTAAATATGATCCACCTTTACCTAGAAGGCGTTCTAAGAATTCAGAATTTGTTGATCTTGATGCTAAATTTGATAAAAGTGAGATTGAGGAAATTAAAACCCTAGACGTTGCTAAACACACTATATTGGATTTCAAGGAATTTAATTATGAAAATTGCTCTTTAATTGATTGTATTTCCTTGTTGCAATCTGTGCTAAAATCTCCTCACGCTTATAGTCAAAATAAAGCATTTACTAAACATATCGTTGATGCCTTGATGCAATCTTATGAAGAAGAACTTGAATTGGAAGTTTCTATCCCTAGAAAACTTTATGATGAGTGGGAACCTACTATTAAAATTAAAATTAAAAATTATGAGTTTTATGCTTTGTGTGATTTTGGTGCTAGTGTCTCTACTATTCCCAAAGCTTTGTGTGATTTGCTAGATTTCCATGATTTTGATGATTGCTATCTAAACTTGCATCTTGCGGATTCCACTATTAAGAAAACTATGGGAAGAATTAATGATGTTCTTATTGTTACAAATAGGAATTATGTGCCCGTAGATTTTATCGTTCTTGATATAGATTGCAATCCTTCTTTCCCTATTATTCTCGGTAGACCTTTCCTTAGAACGGTTGGTGCAATTATTGATATGAAGGAAGGGAATATTAGATTTCAATTTCCATTAAAAAAGGGCATGGAACACTTTCCTAGAAAGAAAATAAAATTACCTTATGAATCTATCATGAGATCCACTTATGTATTGCCTACCAAAGATGGCAATACCTAGATCTATTCTTGCTTGTTATGCTTAGCTAGGGACGTTAAATGATAGCGCTTGTTGGGAGGCAACCCAATTTTATTTTTATTCCTTGCTTTTTTGTCCTGTTTAGTAATAAATAAATTATTTAGCCTCTTTTTTGGTTGTGTTTTTTGTGTTTAACTAGTGTTTGTGCCAAGTAAAACCGTTGGGAAGACTTGGGGAAAGTCTTGTTGAACTTGCTGTAAAAAACAGAAACTTTAGCGCTCACGAGAACTGCTGTAATTTTTATTTGGAAAGTGATATTTAGTTAATTATTTTTTCAGATGATTAATAGATAAATTCCTCACGTCCAGCAATTTATTTTAGAATTTTTGGTGTTCCAGATCTTGAGGTAGCTACAGATTACTACAGACTGTTCTGTTTTTGACAGATTCTGTTTTTCGTGTGTTGTTTGCTTATTTTGATGAATCTATGGCTAGTAAAATAGTTTATAATCCATAGAGAAGTTGTAATACAGTAGGTTTAACACCAATATAAATAAAGAATGAGTTCATTACAGTACCTTGAAGTGGTCTTTTGTTTTCTTTCGCTAACGGAGCTCACGAGTTTTCTACTTTAAGTTTTGTGTTGTGAATTTTCCAAGTTTTGGGTAAAGATTTGATGGATTATGGAACAAGGAGTGGCAAGAGCCTAAGATTGGGGATGCCCATGGCACCCCCAAGATAATCTAAGGACACCTAAAGGCCAAAGCTTGGGGATACCCCGGAAGGCATCCCCTCTTTTTCGTCTACTTCTATCGGTAACTTTACTTGGAGCTATATTTTTATTCACCACATGATATGTGTTTTGCTTGGAGCATATTTTATGATTTGAGTCTTTGCTTGTTATTTTACCACAATCATCCTTGCTGTACACACCTTTTGAGAGAGCCATACATAATTTGGAATTTGATAGAATACTCTATGTGCTTCACTTATATCTTTTGAGCTTTATAGTTTTGCTCTAGTGCTTCACTTATATCTTGTAGAGCACGGTGGTGGATTTGTTTTATAGAAACTATTGATCTCTCATGCTTCACTTAGATTATTTTGAGAGTCTTATTAGCATGGTAATTTGCTTAAAATCCTAATATGCTTGGTATGCAAGATTAATAATAGAACTTTCGTATGAGTGTGTTGAATACTAAGAAAAGTTTGATGCTTGATGATTGTTTTGAGATATGGAGGTAATAATATCAAAGTCATGCTAGTTGAGTAGTTGTGAAATTGAGAAATACTTGTGTTGAGGTTTGCAAGTCCTGTAGCATGCACGTATGGTAAACGTTATGCAACAAATTTGAAACATGAGGTGTTATTTGATTGTCTTCCTTATGAGTGGCGGTCGGGGACGAGCGATGGTCTTTTCCTACCAATCTACCCCCCTAGGAGCATGCGCGTAGTGCCGAGGTTTTTGATGACTTGTAGATTTTTGCAATAAGTATGTGAGTTCTTTATGACTAATGTTGAGTCCATGGATTATACACTCTCTCACCCTTCCATCCTTGCTAGCCTCTTCGGTACCATGCATTGCCCTTTCTCACATTGAGAGTTGGCGCAAACTTCGCTGGTGCATCCAAACCCCGTGATATGATACACTCTTTCACACATAAACCTCCTTATATCTTCCTCAAAACAGCCACCATACCTACCTATTATGGCATTTCCATAGCCATTCCGAGATATATTGCCATGCAACTTTCCATCATTCCGTTCATCATGACACATTCATCATTGTCATATTGCTTAGCATGATCATGTAGTTGACATAGTATTTGTGGAAAAGCCACCATTCATAATTCTTTCATACATGTCACTCTTGGTTCATTGCATATCCCGGTACACCGCCGGAGGCATTCATATAGAGTCATCTTCGTTCTAGTATCGAGTTGTAATCATTGAGTTGTAAATAAATAGAAGTGTGATGATCATCATTATTAGAGCATTGTCCCAAGTGAGGAATAAATAAAAAAGAGAAAGGCCAAAAAAAGAGAAGGCCCAAAAAAGGAGAAAGGCCATAAAAAAAGAAAAGGCCCAAAAAATGAGAGAAAAATAGAGAAGGGACAATGTTACTATCCTTTTACCACACTTGTGCTTCAAAGTAGCACCATGATCTTCATAGTAGAGAGTCTCTCATGTTATCACTTTCATATACTAGTGGGAATTTTTCATTATAGAACTTGGCTTGTATATTCCAACAATGGGCCTCCTCAAGTGCCCTAGGTTTTCGTGAGCAAGCAAGTTGGATGCACACCCACTAGTTTCTTTTGTTGAGCTTTCATACATTTATAGCTCTAGTGCATCCGTTTCATGGCAATCCCAACTCCTTGCATTAACATCAATCGGTGGGCATCCCCATAGCCCATTGATTAGCCTCGTTGATGTGAAGCTTTCTCCTTTTTTTGTCTTCTCCACATAACCCCCCTCATTATATTCTATTCCACCCATAGTGCTATGTCCATGGCTCGCGCTCATATATTGCATGAAAGTTTATAGGTTTGAGATTACTAAAGTATGAAACAATTTCTTGGCTTGTCATCGGGGTTGTGCATGATGATAGCATTATTGTGTGACGAAAATGAAACATGACTAAACTATATGATTTTGTAGGGACGAACTTTCTTTGGCCATGTTATTTTGAGAAGACATAATTGCTTAGTATGCTTGAAGTATTATCATTTTTATGTCAATATGAACTTTTGTCTTGAATCTTTCGGATCTGAATATTCATACCACAATTAAGAAGAATTACATTAAAATTATGCCAAGTAGCACTCCGCATCAAAAATTCTGTTTTTATCATTTACCTACTCGAGGACGAGCATGAATTAAGCTTGGGGATGCTTGATACGTCTCCAACGTATCTATAATTTTTGATTGCTCCATGCTATATTATCTACTGTTTTGGACTGTATTGGGCTTTATTTTCCACTTTTATATTATTTTTGGGACTAACCTATTAACCGGAGGCCCAACCTAGAATTGCTGTTCTTTTGCCTATTTCAGTGTTTCGGAGAAACAGAATATCAAACGGAGTCCAAACGGAATGAAACCTTCGGGAACGTGATTTTCTCACCAGATAAGACCCATGAGACTTGGACCCTCCGTCAAGAAAGCCACGAGGCGGTCACGAGGGTGGAGGGCGCCCCCCTAGGGCGCGCCCCCTGCCTCGTGGGCCCCTCAAAGCTCCACCGATGTACTTCTTCCTCCCATATATATCCACATATCCCCAAACGATCAGAACAAGGAGCCAAAAACCTAATTCCACCGCCGCAACTTTCTATATCCACGAGATCCCATCTTGGGGCCTATTCCGGAGCTTCACTGGAGGGGGCATCGATAACGCAGGGCTTCTACATCATCATCCAAGCCTCTTCGATGAAGTGTGAGTTGTTTACTTCAGACCTACGGGTCCATAGTTAGTAGCTAGATGGCTTCTTCTCTCTTTTTGGATCTCAATACAATGTTCTCCCCCTCTCTTGTGTTGATCTATTCGATGTAATCTTCTTTTTGCGGTGTGTTTGTTGAGACTGATGAATTGTGGGTTTATGATCTAGTCTATCTATGAATAATATTTGAATCTTCTCTGAATTCTTTTATGTATGATTGGTTATCTTTGCAAGTCTCTTCGAATTATCAGTTTGGTTTGGCCTACTAGATTGGTTGTTCTTGCCATGGGAGACGTGCTTAGCTTTGGGTTCGATCTTGCAGTGTCCTTTCCCAGTGACAGAAGGGGCAGCAAGGCACGTATTGTATCGTTGCCATCAAGGATAACAAGATGGTTTTTTTATCATATTGCATGAAACTATCCCTCTACATCATGTCATCTTGCTTAAGGCGTTACTCTGTTTTTAACTTAATACTCTAGATGCATGCTGGATAGCGGTCGATGAGTGGAGTAATAGTAGTAGATGCAGGCAGGAGTCGGTCTACTTGTCTCGGACGTGATGCCTATATACATGATCATACCTAGATATTCTCATAACTATGCTCAATTCTGTCAATTGCTCAACAGTAATTTGTTCACCCACCATAGAATACTTATGCTCTTGAGAGAAGCCACTAGTGAAACCTATGGCCCCCGGGTCTCTTTCTCATCATATCAATCTCCATTACTTTATTATTGCTTTGCTTTTACTTTGCTTTTACTTCTTACTTTGCATCTCTATACCAAAAATACCAAAAGTATTATTTATCATCTCTATCAGATCTCACTTTCGTAAGTGACCGTTAAGGGATTGACAACCCCTAAGCGCGTTGGTTGCGTTGAGCTATTTTTTTTGTGTAGGTACGAGGGACTTGCACGTAGCCTCCTACTGGATTGATACCTTGGTTCTCAAAAACTGAGGGAAATACTTACGCTACTTTGCTGCATCATCCTCTCCTCTTCGGGGAAATCCAATGCAGTGCTCAAGAGGCAGCAAATCTCAAGTAACTAGCTTCGGCTTTCGCTCTGCTATCAAACCCTTGGTTTCCGCCCGAGAAGCCAGAGACTTGGGCCTGACACTCTGGCCACTCATCGTACACACCCGGAACATGCCCTACATACACGACATACCACTTCCTCGCCATCGTTGATCTATATACATGTCAAAGATGCACACACACACACACGCACACACACACACACACAATATTGTGCACCCTGGGTGAAGAGTAACTTATTCTGCACCCTGGGTGATGAATAGTAACACTATATATATATATATCATGAAGCGAATTCAACGAGGTTATGAAATAGAAGCAACATATATAGTAAACATAGTTAACAAATTTCATCGTACCGAAAGTAATTAACTAGAGCGCGGCACCATACGTCTAACAGTTTCATCGTACTGAGACATTAGAAGTTTCGTCATACAGAAAGTAACAAGTAACTAAACAGACACATTGTTTTTAAGCAATACACTCTTCCCATCCATCCATATCTGGGAGGGTGGACCCAAGCTTAGTGAAAGGCGTCATGTCCTGACGCTGCAGGGCAATGCGGGTTCGGACGTCAGCTCGTGATATTGGGCCGCCGTAGAACATCCCATTCTCTTTGAGGACATCTTTCATGATGATGGACACAATTTCCTGTTGGATCTGGTAAAAATCATTTCAAAGTTGATTATCCGGCACAGCTCCAAAGGCTTCGGCCCATCTCTGGATATGGGTATTGGATGAAGATTTCATGCAAAGTGATTTCACATCCCTTATGTACTCCATCATTAGATGGATGATGTAGAATCCATCGTTCTCACTTCTTGTCGGTTGCTGGATGCAACAGAAGTCAGTCTTGTGGCCGAAACATAGCCCGTCCTTATTTGTTTTTGCATTGGATGTAGCCACCCCGCATGCTGAAGCCCAGCATAGCTCTGTCTAGAACATACTTTATCTGTGTGTAATCTTTCTTCTGTATGTTCTTCGATGGGTCCAAAATATAGAGCGCATGAGTAATGCGGGTAAAGAACGATGAGAACCACACGACACCCCCGCTACGCAAAATACACAATCAAGTTAGCCTCCATGCGTGCAAAGTAGTTATTGAAATGCACGAAAGGATGTATGTGTTATAGTGCTATCCGTGGATGACTTACCCGGGATGATAAGGTAGGAGAATCGTTTCTTTGGCCTTATTGTTGACCAAGAATTCGTCGATGTACTGACTCTCATATTGACGGTTGGCGTCGTTGATTGACAAGAAGCCCTCATGCATGTGGTATGGGTCTGCGACTGCAAGACCAGTGACTTGCTCTCTCCTGACGATGTCGTTCATGTGCAGCGCATACGGGCGGGCGAATGTAAAATCGAGTGTCCTCATTTGAAACATCCGGAAGATGTAATCAAATCGCAGGAAAAAGAGGTCCACGGGGCATGTGTGGACGTACATCTTGCAACTGCTCAGCACATGAACCATATAAAGTGGGTATCCTGGATCATCCGAGGCGAGGAGGCTTCTCTCTATCGAAAGCACATGGTCATGGAGTCTCCTGAGATCCCGTGTTATGGCAGTTAGTGCATTCATCGGTACCATTGTCTCTCCTGCAACATGGATTAATGGCACATGTTTCAGCGATACACTGTCAACCTTGGCGAAGGCGGCCGACTGATAGAACCAACATTGCCAGCTTTATTGGATTTTTTTCGCCGTAGGTCTCTTCCTCTGCTTCTTCTTGGTGGGCTCAGGTGCTGGTGGGTCTGTCAGACCCTCCCTGAGCACCACCCCTAGTGTTTCGGGCTCAGCATTGGACGACTCTGGCTAATTAGTTGAGCTTGGGTGGAACCGGCATCTAGAGGCGTGTCCTACGAGGATTGCATGAACAAAGACTTCTTGCACTCCCGAGGATGCTTTGACTCTGGTACATGCATCTCATATTCATATGGTTGACTCATTATTACTTCGTTGTCAAAGCCGGTATTGAGATACTGGAGAGGGTCATCGGCCTCCTCCATGTCATGATCCATATCCTCTTCCATGGGGCAGATGGCATCATCTGCCGGAATGGTTGGCCCTCCTTCCTTGTGTCTCTCGATCTCAGCAAGTAGCACAGACGGTGGTTGTACTTGTGTAGGTGGGGTTGTGGTCGTCGGTGTCAAAACCGGCAGATCTCGGGTAGGGGGTCCCGAACTGTGCGTCTAAGGTCGATGGTAACAGGAGGCAGGGGACACAATGTTTTACCCAAGTCCGGGCCCTCTTGATGAGGTAATACCCTACGTCCTGCTTGATTGATATTGATGAGTATGAGGATTACAAGAGTTGATCTACCACGAGATCGTAATGGCTAAAACCCTAGAAGCCTAGCCTGTAAGATTATGATTGCCTCTACGGACTAAACCCTTCGGTTGACACCAGAGGGGGCTAGGGTTGTACAAAGTCGGTTACAGAGAAAGGAATCTTCATATCCGAACGCCAGGCTTGCCATCCACGCCAAGGTGAGTCCCATCCGGACACGGGAGAGAGTCTTCTGTCTTGTATCTTCATGGCCCATCATTCCGGCCTATGTCCAACAGGTCGGACGCCCGAGGACCCCTTAATCCAGGACTCCCTCAGTAGCCCCTGAACCAGGCTTCAATGACGAGGTGTCCGACGCGTAGATTGTCTTCGGCATTGCAAGGCGGGTTCCTCCTGCGAATACTCCAAAATAGCCTTCAAACACAGAAAACGTGTCTGGCTCTACAAAACGAGTACCACACACATATGCAGAGAGTATAATATTTTATGAGTCCAATCCATTGACACCTTTTGTTGCGTGACATCACGTCATAGCCCGGTCATTATTTCGAACTGTTTTTAGCCTCCTGCTCCATGTTTCAAGATGCGGTTTTATTGGCACGTCTTGTCAAAGCAGAGATCATGTCCCCTTATTGCGTGATCCTCATCAATACGGGCGTGGGTAATGCAACCGCGCCGCCTGCATGATCCTTGGGGAATAAGCGAGTTTTAAGGCGAGTGGGGAGGTGCTTGATATTCACTGCCTTTATAAAGGGATAATGATTCACCTCTTTCACCCACGCCTTCCTTCTCTCTGCCCATCCATTCTCGAGCTCCAGCGCCCAAGCTTCCATCCTTTCCGCCTCAAAGAAGCACTCCAGCCATGTCCGGATCTGGAGCACAAGGCAAGTGGATGGTTTCCTCTGTCAAGGAGAAGGACATCACCAAGCTCCGGGAGTCCGGGTACTTAGCCAAGGAAATCGCCCACCGGCTTCCGGCCAAGGGACAAATCATCCCTACTCCGGAGCCCCATGAGAGGGTCGTATTCATCCCCCACTTCGTCCGTGGGTTGGGATTTCCTCTCCACCCATTCGTTCGCGGACTCATGTTCTACTACGGGCTGGATTTCCACGATCTGCCCCCAACTCCTTCCTCAATATCTCGGCATTCATTGTCGTGTGCGAGGCCTTCCTCCATATCCCACCCCACTTTGGACTGTGGTTGAAGATTTTCAACGTGAAGCCGAATGTGGTGGATGGCTAACATGTAGAGTGCGGAGGCGCCATGGTGAGCAAGCTGCCCAATGTCACATGGCCCAAAGGTACTGATGTCTACTACACAATCTTCTTCTTGTAGATGTTGTTGGGCCTCCAAATGCAGAGGTTTGTAGGACAATAGAAAATTTCCCTCAAGTGGATGACCTAAGTTTTATCAATCCGTGGGAGGCGTAGATGAAGATGGTCTCTCTCAAGCAACCCTGCAACCAAATAACAAAGAGTCTCTTGTGTCCCCAACACACCCAATACAATGGTAAATTGTATAGGTGCACTAGTTCGACGAAGAGATGGTGATACAAGTGTAATATGGATGGTAGATAAAGGTTTTTGCAATCTTAAAATATAAAAACAGCAAGGTAACTAATGATAAAAGTGAGCGTAAACGGTATTGCAATGCTAGGAAACAAGGCCTAGGGTTCATACTTTCACTAGTGCAAGTTATCTCAACAATAATAACATAACTGGATCATATAATTATCCCTCAACATGCAACAAAGAGTCACTCCAAAGTCACTAATAGCGGAGAACAAACGAAGAGATTATGGTAGGGTACGAAACCACCTCAAAGTTATCCTTTCTGATCGATCTATTCAAGAGTCCATAGTAAAATAACACAAAGCTATTCTTTCCGTTTGATCTATCATAAAGTTCATACTAGAATAACACCTTAAGACATGAATCAACCAAAACCCTAATGTCACCTAGATACTACAATGTCACCTCAAGTATCCGTGGGTATGATTATACGATATGCATCACACAATCTCAGATTCATCTATAGGGATGGCAACGGGGCCCCATACCCGTAAACCCATGGGGATTTCATCTATTAGGGGGTGGGGATGGGCGAAAAACATCCCCATGGGGATATTTACCAAACTAATTTATTCCCCATAGGGTACAACGGGGATGGGGACGATATCCTATTCCCCAGACCCAATACCCATTGGGGACCCAGTTAGTAACTGTGACACTGCGGTCAACCTTAAAATATTCACAAACAAACTTGCGAAAACAAAAAAAGCTCTGAAAAAACCTTAAACCTATCTCATGTCCTCACCTCAGCTGCTACCATGACCAAGAAGTCAGTACGACCTAGATATGCATTAGCAGGTCAAGGACAACACCATTTATGTATGTTGATTATAGGGTGTCATATTATGTATATGGGTATTTGTTTATGGGGATGGGGACCCTAATGGGGCCCCGTTCCCCGGTGGGGCATGGTATGGGGAAATTTCACTCCCAGTCATGTAAACGGGGATGGGGATGGGATGATAGTGAATAGATGGGGATGGGGATGTTGTAGGTATCCCCATAGGGGATTGTCCCCATTGACATCCCTATTCATCTATTCAACCAACACAAAGAACTTCAAAGAGTGCCCCAAAGTTTCTACCGGAGAGTCAAGACGAAAACGTGTGCCAACCCCTATGCATAAGTTCACGAGGTCACGAAACTCGCAAGTTGATCACCAAAACATACATCAAGTGGATCACGTGATATCCCATTGTCACCACAGATAAGCACATGCAAGACATACATCAAGTGTTCTCAAATCCTTAAAGACTTAATCCAATAAGATATCTTCAAAGGGAAAACTCAATTCATCACAAGAGAGTAGAGGGGGAGAAACATCATAAGATCCAACTATAATACCAAAGCTCGCGATATATCAAGATCGTGCCACCTCAAGAACACGAGAGAGAGAGAGAGATCAAACACATAACTACTGTTACATACCCTCAGCCCCGAGGGAGAACTACTCCCTCCTCGTCATGGAGAGCACCGAGATGATGAAGGTGGCCACCGGAGAGGGATTCCCCCCTCCGGCAGGGTGCCGAAACGGGTCTAGACTGGTTTTCGATGGATACGGAGGCTTCTGGCGGCGGAACTCCCGATCTAGGTTTCTTTCTAGAAGTTTTGGGTTATATAAGAGGTGTTGGAGTCAGGAACAAAGCAGGGGGGTCTCCGGGCTGTCCACGAGACAGGGGGCGCGCCCAGGGGGTGGGCGCGCCCCCACCCTCGTGGGCAGCCCGGAGGCCCCCCTGCCTTGTTCCCGACTCCAACACCTCTTATATAACACGGGCGCGCCCCCCACCCTTGTGGGCAGCCTGAGACTCTTTTGGCCCAGTTCTTTTACTTCCTGGCCTTCTTCTGGTCCAAAAATAAGCTCCATCAAGTTTCAGGTCAATTGGACTCTGTTTGGCTTTCCTTTTCTGCGGTACTCAAAAACAACGAAAAAACAAAAACCGGCACTAGGCTCTAGGTTAATAGGTTAGTCCCAAAAATCATATTAAATAGCATATAAATGCATATAAAACATCCTAGATGGATAATATAATAGCATGGAACAATCAAAAATTATAGATACGTTGGAGACGTATCAGGTACCTTCGTGGAGACCGTCAAAGGGTGGCAACATCAGTGGTTCTATGTTACAAAGCCTCGCGATGCCACTTGGGCCGCGGCTCCTAAATTCCAGTTCGGCACCCCGATGCGGCTCACCTCCTGGCTAGAGAAGGGTTTGGACTGGTCTTTGTCGGACGAGCTGACAACGCTTCAGATGCGCATCAGACGCATGGTGGACAAGAACGTCAAGCTTGTCAATGTGATCCAAGTGATGCTTGTTCGCTGGATCCTGCCGTGCCAAAGCCGGACTTGCCACTCGTGGGAGTTCGATCCGGCCAAGCACCAGACCTTGCAACAGTTCTTTGACACTACGCGCGAAGACATCTGGAAGGTGCTCTTCTAGGCCAACGAGACGTGACCGGCGACGACCGAGGACCGCAGACACGACCTGGCACATCCCGCTAGTGCGGTAAGTTTTTCGTATTTCAAGGTGTATCCTTTACTTGCATACTCAAGGAAGATGTCTAAGCTTCCCAATTTGTTTTTTCAGGGCTGGACAAAGAAGGCAGAGCGGATTCGGTGTCCGGCTCCGCTGCCTGAAGAACCAGCTATCCCACTTCTGACGAAGATTCCGGTTCCGGCGCCCTATCAAGCGCCGGAGAAGAAGGCCAAGAAGAAGGCCAAGGGGACTAGGGGTGGTCTCCGCCATAAGGGCACTTTGGATGTGACGTTCGAAGACGCCGAAACCCACTCCCCTCCCGCCACCAACACCGAGGAAGAGGAGGAAAGCAATTCTCCCCTAAGGGGGGAAGGAAGAAAAGGGCAGCCTCCATGCATCTGGAGGCAGAGGCATCCAAGAAGGGGAAGGCCTCCGCGGCGGACAACCCCACCTGGGAGATTGATAGCAGCTGCGAGTGGCGCCCCAGGGATAAGCCCCTGGCCGAATCGTAAGTACTCGAAGACGCACACAAATACCTAGCCTCTTTACTTCATAATTTTAACATGTTAAATCATGCACTTGAAGTCCAGCTTGTTCCGACCTCAAGCAATCCTCATCTTTGGGAAATTCGCTAGATCTGAAGGTGATGGACAGCGGGTCCCTTCCGGCTGCCTCCTCTCCCAAGGCTACGAAGGACGCTGAAGTGCTGTCTCGACGGACCCTCCCGACCCACGGGGAGGAACAGGAGGCCATCACAGTGGCGCCAGAGGATGATACCTCGGCCGCCGGACACATGGGGGAGCAGATACCCATGAAGACTGGCGATGGAGGCCATATCCAATTTGGCCCCCAGCCGAATACGATCCCGAGACCTATACGGCTCCAGAATCCGGCAAGCTTCGAAGGAGGCGCACCAATTCCACCGGTGGCCTCTGTCCATCCAGAGGCACCAGATACTCCATTGGAAGCGCTGCGAAGTGCTTCCATTGTTGAGGAACACCGTACCCTCATCGGTACGGTGGTTGAGAGGATTCAGTCCGCCAAGAGCGGACTGACCGAAGCCTGCACAAGCCTTCTAACAAGCTTTGAGGTAAGCGACGCAATTGTGTAAAAAGAATGTCATAGTACAGATAGTAGCCCCTGAGACACTGTCCGGTGTTTGAAAAGAAAAGCCGGACAGAGGATCAACTAATTTTCGCAGGAGACTAACCATACGTGTCTATGTGAATAAGCAGGCGTCTTTGCTGGCTGCGACCTCTCATGCTGCGGAGGTATCCGGACTGAAGTAGAGTCTGGAGCGGACCGAGGAAGAGCTCGGCCGCGTGAAAAAACAGCTGGAGGATCATCAAGGTATGCAATGACCTTTTGTAGATCCAGAAGGGCTGAATGATTTGTGCTGACCATAGTGCCATGATATTTGTTAGGAGCGGCGACCGAGGTGGAGGCCCTCAAGAAGGCGCTGGCTGAAGCCCAAGAGAGAGCGGCAAAGGAACAAGCCGCTCTTGAGAAAGACGAGGCCAGGGTTGCTGAGGTCCAGCAGGAGCTCCAGGACGCTATGCAGAAATACGAGTCCTTGGAGCGCAATATTGCGGATCAAGAGTCCGAACTTGCCAAGGCCCGCCAGAGCGCACACGATGCCCAGATTGAAGCCCAGGGCGCCCTCCAGGAAATCCATGAGGCCATAAAAATCGCGGTGGGTAAGGCCTTTATTATGCAGAGCAAGTATGTGAAGAGAAGATTTCTCTTACTGACCCGGATTTGGAGTTCTCCAGGAGCGTTTGCGGATCTGCCGCGCAGCATTGTCGACGCTACGGAGTTCTTCCGACTCGAAGAGGGGAGCTTGATGGAGAAGCTGTTTTGGTCGCAATACCTTGCACCAGAACATCCGGTGCCCTTTAGCGATCAGATAAAATAGCTAGTGGAACTGCATAGGGTGGCCGAACTAGCCATGAAGGATTTAATAATCCGGCTATGTCCTGCCGAAGTCATACCCAACAGCTACTTCAGGCTCGTGAAGCGGCTGGTCAATGCATGCCCCCGGCTTGACGTCATCAAGCGGCCGATCTGCATCGAAGGTGCGCGGATGGCCTTCGCCTGTGTGAAGATATAGTGGGCGAAGATGGACGCCGTCAAACTCGCGACCGAGGGACCACCCGCTGGCAAGGAGTACCGCACGCCGGAGCGGTATTTTGATGATGTCCTCAAGGGATCCCGCATTGTAGAGGGCCGGTGTTCAAAAGACATTATCTTTGAATGAGTACCTTCATGTTATCCCACCCTGTATGATGAAAACAAGACTGATATGTAATATAATGCTTGCTGTTTATTTTGGGATTTTACCTCCTATGCGGCCATTTATTTAAATCTGAGAGTTGGTCAGTCATCGGCTTTAGCCCCCACGGAGGTAGTACGGGGGTGTTCGGGTTGAAACCTAAACACTCTTGATCCAAATTTTTGGTCCTTAAAGGAGGTGTTTAGCGCAGCGAATCAGGCAATCAAACTATGTGGCTTTATCACCCTCACTTAGCCATAGGAGTTTGACAATAGAAATGTAGGCGCAACCCCTAGTATTGGTTAGTCCGGACTAGGGTGCTGTAGACACCTGATCGGGTGAAGGCCGATCCGTCGCATAATGCGGAAAAAATCGCAAGAGATTTTAACCACCGAAGTGCTGACCGGCTCATGCCACACCATGATAGTCAGTTTTCGGCTTTCTCTACTGAGGCACTCATCCAGAAAAACCAAGACACAATCGCAGTAGTTCTCCCTTTACTACCCTCGATAGAGCAAAACGTAAGGTAGTAAGCACAGGAGCCGGGCAACCCAACTATTGACCAAAGACATGATTCGGAGCCGATGAATATAATGCTAAATTCAGGGGCCGAACTATACTATAGAAGTGTTCGGACTTGGTGCCATAGTATGGGGCGCAATAAAGCCCCTAGCGAACTACAGCGTACCAAAGTGTATGGATGCAATTGATAAGAATAGCGAAATAAAATGAAGTAGTAAGATAGTGCCACATAAGTTGGGCCGCAAACTGTTTCCATTATGATTTTGATTAGTACATCAAAGCGTATTTGTACAAATAGTGCGATAAGCAATAGTGGCTATTTAACATGCCAAGACCAAGGGGGAGCTGCGTACGGGTCCTGAAAGCAGGTAGAATGATCGTTAAGAAGAACATCTAGAGATTCCCCCACACATCTGTGCTACTTGCCACCCTGGTGTATCTGTCCTTCGAAAGGACCGATTATCAGGCCACCGAGAGGGGCCTGTGGAAAAGAAACCTGAACAGGATAAAAAAGAAAAGTAAGAGTATGTGTGTCCAGGGAAGGTCGAGCCGTATTGTGGACCACAGTCTGGTTATGCCTCTGTCTCTGCCCATGGTATTTTTAGTGCGTAGTTATGTACGCACGGTACATATGCCGCTACTTGGTCAAGACTGAGATGGAGGCCGAATTGCTAGTCGAGCTCCTGATGAGCTGAACTGTCCTGCTGTAGAGTAGTCCAGACTCGTTTGATATTGTCCAGGAGCATGGCCGCCGAATTAAGGTTCTGCTTGTTAAGGCTGCTCTGTACTTCTGCTACCAGGGTCGCGGTGTGCTCCTCAGTATGGAGGGAGCGTTTCGTGTTTCCATTGACTGTTATGACACCGCATGGTCCGGGCATCTTGATCTTGAGATAAGCATAGTGTGGCATCGCATTGAATCGCGCAAATGTAGTTTGTCCGAGCAGCGCGTGATAGCCACTGCGGAAGGGGACGATATCGAAGATCAAGTCCTCGCTTCGGAAGTTGTCCGGAGATCCGAAGACGACTTCTAGTGTGATTGAACCTGTGCAGCGGGCCTCTACACCTGGTATAACTCCTTTGAAGGTAGTTTTGGTGGGCTTGATCCTTGATGGATCGATGCCCATTTTACGCACTGTATCCTGATAGAGCAGGTTGAGGCTGCTGCCACCGTACATGAGGACTCGCGTGAGGTGGAATCCATCAATAATTGGGTCGAGGACCAGTGCGGCTGAACCGCCATGAGGGATACTGGTTGAATGGTCTCTGTGATCGAAAGTGATCGGGTAGGATGACCATGGGTTGAATTTTGGGGCGACTGGCTCTATCGCATAGACGTCCCTGAGCGCACGTTTGCGCTCCCTCTTAGGGATATGGGTAATGTATATCATGTTCACCGTTTTAACCTGGGGGGGACTTCTTCTATCCCCCCCGTGTTCGGTGGACGGGGTTCCTCGTCGTTATTCTCGCTTTGTGACCCCTTCTCCTTGTCTTCGACGTTTAAATAGCTGGCCTGTTTGAAAACCCAACAACTCCGGTGGGTATGATTGGCTGGTTTATCAGGGGTGCCGTGGATCTGACAGGGACGTTCGAGTATGCGGTCCAGACTGGAAGGGCCCGAATTGTTCCTTTTATATGGCTTCTTCCACTGACTGGACTTAGAGCCACTGAATCCGGTGTTGACCGCCGTGTCATAGGTGTTGTTATCATTGTTTTGATGCTTGTGTCTGTTGCATCGGGGCTTGCCATTGCTATTTTTGGCTTTAGAGGTGCCAGGTTCGCTTGCATTGTTATTGCTACGGGCTAGCTAGCTGTCTACGCCCGCGCAAAAGCGGGTCATGAGTGTCGTGAGGGCTACCATGGACTTCAGATTTTCTTGTCCGAGGTGTCGGGCGAGCCATTCGTCGCGGATGCTATGCTTAAAGGCCGCTAGGGCTTTAGCATCCGGGTAGTCGACGATCTGGTTCTTTTTAGTTAAGAACCTGGTTCAGAATTTCCTAGCTGACTCTCCGGGCTGTTGAACTATGTGACTTAAGTCATCGGCATCCGGAGGTTTGACGTATGTGCCTTGGAAGTTGTCACGGAAGGTGTCTTCTAGGTCTTCCCAGCTGCCAATAGAGTTTCCAGGCACGCTATTCAACCAGTGCCGGGCCGGTCCCTTGAGTTTTAGGGGGAGGTATTTGATGGCATGAAGATCATCACTGCGAGCCATATGAATGTGGAGAATAAAGTCTTCAATCCATACCGCGGGATCTGCTGTTCCATCATATGATTCGATATTCATGGGTTTGAACCCTTCTGGGAATTCATGTTCCATTACTTCATCGGTGAAGCAGAGGGGGTGTGCAGCGCCTCTATATCAGGCCAGACCGCGACGTAGTTCAGATGGAGTCCGTTCGCGGTTTTCGGCCCGGACGTGATTGTGCTTGTCATGTTCGGCTTAACGACCGTCGTCGCGCGTCGGGGCACGCCCCCGCGATCCGTAGATCGATCTGGCCGGACCTGATTTATTCTTTAGGTCCTGCCACAAGTCGTATGTGTACCTCCGAGCTGTTGTGTCTCTGCCTTTATGGCGAGGTAGGACGGGCTGGTGTTCGACTTGAGTTGCTACTTTGTCCTGGCCACGTGGTGGTCGATCAGCCGCATTACACGCTGATGGTACGGGCTCCCGTGCCTCATCATCAAATTGAGGTAGCAATTTGCGCTTTGGGTAACTTTTGGTTTGGCGCTCGAGGCTGTATTCCTCGGCTGCCAGGACATCAGTCCATCTGTTATTCAGCAGATCTTGATCAGCTTGAAGCTGCTGCTACTTCTTTTTCAGGCTCCTTGCACTGGCTATTAGCCTGCGCTTAAAGTGCTCCTGTTCGAGAGGTTCCTCAGGCACGATAAAATCCATGTTGCCGAGGCTCACCTCATCCTCGGAGAGCAGAAGATAGTTATTGTCCTCTGAGTCTTCGTTTATGGCCTGTTCATCAGGGCTAACTTGCCCATGCTCCCGATCGTCTTGTTCAGAGTTTTGCTCGACGGGGTTTTCTTGGTCTTCGGCATTATCTGGAGTATTGTTGTTGCTCATGCCGGTATTGCTATCTTTGCTGCGGCGTGATTTAGAGCGGCGCCGTCGGTGCTTTGGTTGTATCTCAGGAGGTTTATCCTGTACTGGATTTTTCTCATTATCACTGTCACCCTCCTTGGGTGTATCCACCATGTACACGTCATACAAAGAGGTGGCTGTCCAGCGTCCGGTAAACGGCGAGTTTTGGGCCTCCCCTTCTCTAGCATCGGCGTCCATATCATCGATATTTTCGGAGTCATAATCGAGCATGTTTGTTAAGTCCTCGACAGTGGCTATAAAGTGGGTGGTGGGTGGGATGTAAAATTCCCTGCTCTCAGCCCCTAGTTCGGGCTTGGCGTAGTTCAGACGTTGCTCCTATGTAATCACGAGGGATCGCATCAAGTCCAGAGCCTTGCTTAAAGGCAAGGTTTGTCGAGGGAGAAAAGAATCTGTAGAGTATGGCGGGAAGGGAATTCCTCGGCCGAGCTCACACAATGCTGACTCTGAGAGTTTGGAGCCATCATCCGGGGAAGAGTCCAGCTTTGTGATGGTTGTCGGCAACACTGCCTCCTCCGGCTTTCCAGTGCTGGGCCTAGTGGCCACCGATAGTCCGGCGAGCTCAGGGAGCCCATCTTCGGACCTGGCGATATGCTCCGGATCTAGGGCCAGAGCGGAGGTTGGGGTCGTGAATTCTTGGAAGATCAAGTCTCCTCGGATATCAGCGACATAATCCAAGTTTCCAACACTAATCCGGTGACCTCGGGCGTAGCTGTCGATCTGTTCTAGATGGCCAAGCGAGTTGGCCCGCAGTGCAAAGCCACCGAATACGAAGATCTGGCCGGGGAAAAAAACATCCCCTAGGGCCGCATCATTGTAGATGATGGATGGATCCATCGAACCTTCTGAAGGCTACACCGTGGAACTCTTAATGAAAGCACTAATGTTGGTGTCAAAACCGACGGATCTCGGGCAGGGGGTCCCGAACTATGCATCTAAGGTCGATTGTAACAGGAGGGAGGGGACACAATGTTTTACCCAGGTTCGGGCCCTCTTGATGGAGGTAATACCCTACGTCCTGCTTGATTGATATTGATGAGTATGAGGATTACAAGAGTTGATCTACCACGAGATCGTAATGGCTAAAACCCTAGAAGCCTAGCCTGTAAGATTATGATTGCCTCTACAGACTAAACCCTTCGGTTTATATAGACACCGGAGGGGCTAGGGTTGTACAAAGTCGGTTATAGAGAAATGAATCTTCATATCCAAACGCCAGGCTTGCCATCCATGCCAAGGTGAGTCCCATCCGGACACGGGATAGAGTCTTCTGTCTTGTATTAGTCCGGCCTATGTCCAACAGGTCGGACGCTCGAGGACCCCTTAATCCAGGACTCCCTCAGTGGTCATACCTTCATGAGGTTCCATTGGTGTGCTCTCGGCCACCTCGACACGAAGAAGATTTTTCAGCCACAGGATCAACCAATTTTTGCATTGGCCAAGCTGCGTGGGGGTCTCGTCATCCTCTCCATCGGTTTGTATCGGCTGAGGGAAGCCCTCGTAGCCCGCTTTCACACTCGCCACAGAGACCCTTAAGGCATTATTAGGCATCTGTCGGCGGTGGAACAATCGATCCTTGGGCTTCACTATAGTACCCTTCCCCACATCCACCAAGCCGCCCTTCATGTAGTAAAGGAGGGTGCACGAAGTGGAGTCGGCCTACAAAGACAGACACGTGCGGCGTTAGAGATCCAGAAAGAATGGCAACTGAATATTAATTAATTAGTTGAGTTGATGAGGGTGTGACGCGTATTTACCGTGAGGGCATCGAGCTCAGCCAATGTCGACGGCCCGACATTCAAGCCAGAGACGGATCTAGGGCTGCTATGAGAGCTGGGTGCAGGAGCAGGTGTGGGTGCGGTTGCCATACTAGGTACGGGTATGGGTGCGGTGTTCATTGAGTTGCTCCCGATGAAGCTGGGCATGGTAAAATCAGTTGACCACAGTTGGAATCAAGCTTGTAAAGGTAGCCACCATATCATTTCTACAGGCAGCTACCGCTTCCCGGATTACCTCAACTTTGGTCTCAGCTTTTGTTTTCTCCATCGCCCGTGCCACCTTCTCGTTGATAGTCACTTGACTGAACTTCTTTCTCTGTCTTTTAGCCTCGGGGTCCTCGTTATAATAGTACTTCCACGTGGCGCCGTCCCCGATGCCATGCACATGTCCATATTGTGGCCGCTGGTCCATCGGGTGTCCCATCATTATGTTCATGGCCCGGTTGAAAGGAGTGTCCCACTTGTACTTCACCGACGACTGAGTCGACTGAGTCGACGAGTCGCTTTCGGCCGCAAGCTTGTGTTGCTCTCTCTGCAAAATTGAGCGTGAATCATTTACGAATGCGACTAGAATGTAGTAGGCTTCCTTGATCAGAAGCTAATATGTAAGGTGGTAAAAGGATAATTACCAGTAATCTCATGAATTTCCTAGTCGGCTCGCCGGTGAAAAATAATAATATTTTTTGGGGGTCCCACGAGAATCGGGCGCTGATGAAGTCGTGCTCCTGCTGGTCGGTGAACTCAGCCAATGGGTCTGGGATCCCATGACGTTCACATTTTGCGTCCTCCTTAGCCGACACGGTCCTCTTTCCCGTGTAACCACGACTTCCAAGGCAGTGGTTCCCCATGTTCTTTTCCTACAGCTGCTTGCCTCTCTCCGACCTGGCCTTGGCAGCTTCTTCATTGCAAGTCTCCTTGAACTTTTCAAAGTCCTCTATTGTAATTTTTGGATTGTCTGCAACAATCTCAGCGTAGGTTTCATGGTCTACTTTAATCGCCTTTTTCACCCTAGTTTTCCAAGCGCTCAATGCGTTTTTGAACTTCCCTAGGGCTTTGTTGTTGACTTTTTGCATGGCATCATCATCCCATGGGTCGACATCGTCATTCCGACTGGGGAACAGGAATCTTGCGTGCAACCTAGTTAGGAGCATCTTCTTCAAATGTTCATTCTTCCGTATTTTCGTGGTGTTGATGTTAGCGGTATCTCGTAGGATGCATGCTAGCTCGAACTCGCCAGGGTGCACCGCCGTGACCACCAGTCTTCCGGTGCCGAGCTCATTTCGGTGCCGTGCCCTCTTTTCCTTCTTTCCTTCACTGGCTTGGGAGGTCCCACCTTCCGTGTTGTAGTTAGCAACATCATCTGCGCCAGTCTCAGTGCCGGTGTCATTGGTGGCATCAGTGTCGGCGCCTGCGCCACCACCGTCGTCATCCGTCATGACAAGGGGGTCCTGACACCCAGCTTGCTGTCTCTCCTAATCCGCCAGAAAGTCGAGGTAGGCCTGTGCTCGACCTAATTGGGACTGAGAACCTTCGTCCTCATCGGTGTCGGTCATGTTTCCTAGGGTTCAATGTCGTAGTCGTTTAATTATCGAGCTTTATATAATAAAGTGAATAATGACAAAAAAGTGACCTTTGTTTTGCCTGATGTCATTTCATTCCCGCCGCGACAAATCTTGAGCACTCGATATATCCAAGTTTCTAGCACAAGTCATGCCAAAATTCATGGAAAATTTCAGCATGACCTTTGCTAGAAAGTGCACATATAGAGCGCCTGAAATTTACCGGAATGGAAATGAATCAACATTTCCAGCAAAACATAGGTCACTCGCAATCAGATGCTCACTATCATTCTATAGTATCAAAACATTTCTGGCAAACAACCAAAGTCCAGCACAACTACAATAGCACAACAATATAGGATGCTCACTATAGCAACACAACAACCACATGCACATGTACTATCATCTAGCATCTGCATGGACAGAGCTCTATATAGTGTGGGTTTTGGGATGCTCACTATCTGCCTGTCGAGGATGCGGGTGTGGTGTCGATGATCTTCGAGCAACGTCGTCGAGCGGCACGTGGTTATCTACCTGTGCGTCAAGCATTCACAAGATCAATTATTGTAGACACACAAGATAAATTGTGGACCTACAATCTGCCTAATAAAATGCTAATTTCATTTTATTTACTCTATCAACAAACTAAACACTCATTTTCATTTACTCTAGCAACAAAATCCAAATGGATAGCAACAATATGAATCATGAACCAATCTGCCGTTGCATTTCATTTTAACAACAAGCATTTGAACACTCTAACAATAGGCATTTTAACAACAATATGAACACTCTAACAATAGACATTTGAACACTCTAACAACAGACATTTTAACACTCTAACAACATGCATTTTAACATGCATTTCAGAGAGCAAAGAGACCAAATTTGGTCAGCAAGCATTTGGACACCGCATGAATCAACATTTGGACAACAAGCATTTGAACAAAACAAACATATGAAGAGGGAGGGAATTGGCACACCTCGGGGTTGGGATCGGGTCCGGGTCGCCGGGGTAGAGGGGATGCGTCCTTCTCCTCCTCATCGATCTGCAAAGAGAGACCAAATTTGGTCAGAGAGAGACAGAGACCTGCCAGCGGAGAGAAGATGGCACTGACCTATGGAGGGTACTACTCGAGGGAGGGGCGACACAGGGGGAGGGGCCGACCGGGGTGCACCTAGGGCAAGGGGCACCACGGGGGGAGGGAGTGTCGGGGTGGCCAATGGCCGGCCTTGGGGTCGGGTGCGGCGTGCGTCGATGGCGGCGTGGGCGGGTGCGGCGTCGGCGGTGGCCAGTGGCTGACGTCAGGGTCGGGTGCGGTATCGGTGGCCGGTGGCGTGGGAGCTCAGAGAAAGGGGATCGAGCGAGAGTGAGAGAAACAAAAGAGATAAGTGTGGCTCGATCGTGCTGTGTAGGCAAGTTAGCTATAGCGTGGTGTGGCAAAACACGCTATAGCTAAGTTAGCTATAGCGCGGGGCAGCAAAACACGCTATAGCTAACTTAGCTATAGTGCTGCTTAGCACAAACAACGCTACTGCTAACTTTTTCTTTCCTTTTTATTTTCCTTTTTCTTTTTCTTTTTCCTTTTCTTTTTGTTTCATTTCATATTCCACAAACTTCCTTCCTTTTTCTTTTTATTTTTCTTTCATTTCATTTTCCACAACTTATTAGTTCCTTTTTCTTTCATTCCATTTTGCAAAACTTCCTTTGTTTTTCTTTTTCTTTTATTTTTTCTTTCATTTGCACTTTCCTTTTTCTTCTCTTTTATTTGCATTTGTACAAGTTTGTATAGTACTGTTGGGGAACGTAGCAGAATTTTAAAATTTTCTACGCATCACCAAGATCAATCTATGGAGTCATCTAGCAACGAGGGAGAGGGGAGTGCATCTACATACCCTTGTAGATCGCACGCGGAAGCATTCAAGAGAACGGGGTTGATGGAGTCGTACTTGTCGTGATCCAAATCACCGATGACCTAGCGCCGAACGGACGGCACCTCCGCGTTCAACACACGTACGGTTGGGAAGACGTCTCCTCCAACTTGATCCAGCAAGGGGGAAGGAGAGGTTGATGAAGATCCAGCAGCACGACGGCGCCAGGGGTGTCCGAACAGGGCTTCGCCAAGCTTAGGGAGAGGGAGGAGTGTCACGGGAGGGAGAGGGAGGCGCCAGGGGCTAGGGTGCGGCTGCCCTCCCTCTCCCCCACTATATATAGGGTCCCTAGGGGGGGCGCCGGCCCTAGGAGATCCAATCTCCAAGGGGGGGCGGCGGCCAAGGGGGTGGCTTGCCCCCCAAGCCAAGTGGGGCGCCCCCACCCCTAGGGTTTCCAACCCTAGGCGCAGGGGGAGGCCCAAGGGGGGCGCACCAGCCCACTAGGGGCTGGTTCCCCTCCCACTTCAGCCCATGGGGCCCTCCGGGATAGGTGGCCCCACCCGGTGGACCCCCGGGACCCTTCCCGTGGTCCCGGTACAATACCGATTACCCCCGAAACTTTCCCGATGGCCGAAACTTGACTTCCTATATATAAATCTTCACCCCCGGACCATTCCGGAAATCCTCGTGACGTCCGGGATCTCATCCGGGACTCCGAACAACTTTCGGGTTACCGTATACTAATATCTCAACAACCCTAGCGTCACCGAACCTTAAGTGTGTAGACCCTACGGGTTCGGGAGACACGCAGACATGACCGAGACGACTCTCCAGTCAATAACCAACAGCGGGATCTGGATACCCATGTTGGCTCCCACATGCTCCTCGATGATCTCATTGGATGAACCACGATGTCAAGGATTCAATCAATCCGTATACAATTCCCTTTGTCAATCAGTACGTTACTTGCCCAAGACTCGATCATCGGTATCCCAATACCTCGTTCAATCTCGTTACCGGCAAGTCACTTTACTCATGCCGTAATGCATGATCCCGTGATCAACCACTTGGTCACATTGAGCTCATTATGATGATGCATTACCGAGTGGGCCCAGAGATACCTCTCCGTCATACGGAGTGACAAACCCCAATCTCGATTCGTGCCAACCCAACAGACACTTTCGGAGATACCTGTAGTGTACCTTTATAGTCACCCAGTTACGTTGTGACATTTGGCACACCCAAAGCACTCCTACGGTATCCGGGAGTTGCACAATCTCATGGTCTAAGGAAATGATACTTGACATTCGGAAAAGCTATAGCAAACGAACTACATGATCTTTGAGCTATGCTTAGGATTGGGTCTTGTCCATCACATCATTCTCCTAATGATGTGATCCCGTTATCAATGACATCCAATGTCCATAGTCAGGAAACCATGACTATCTTTTGATCAACGAGCTAGTCAACTAGAGGCTCACTAGGGACGTGTTGTGGTCTATGTATTCACACATGTATCACGATTTCCGGATAACACAATTATAGCATGAACAATAGACAATTATCATGAACAAAGAAATATAATAATAACCATTTTAATGTTGCCTCTAGGGCATATTTCCAACAGTCTCCCACTTGCACTAGAGTCAATAGTCTAGTTACATTGTGATGAATCGAACACCCATGCAGTTCTGGTGTTGATCATGTTTTGCTCTAGGGAGAGATTTAGTCAACGGATCTGCCACATTCAGGTCCGTATGTACTTTACAAATATCTATGTCTCCATTTTGAACACTTTCACGAATGGAGTTGAAGCAACGCTTGATATGCCTGGTCTTCCTGTGAAACCTGGGCTCCTTGGCAAGGGCAATAGCTCCAGTGTTGTCACAGAAGAGAGTCGTCGGGCCCGACGCATTGGGTATGACTCCTAGGTCGGTAATGAACTCCTTCACCCAGATTGCCTCTTGTGCTGCCTCCGAGGCTGCCATGTACTCCGCTTCACATGTAGATCCCACCACAACACTTGGCTTGCAACTGCACCAGCTTACTGCCCCACCATTCAAAATATACACGTATCCGGTTTGTGACTTAGAGTCATCCAGATCTGTGTCGAAGCTAGCATCGACGTAACCCTTTACGACGAGCTCTTCGTCACCTCCATAAACGAGAAACATATCCTTAGTCCTCTTCAGGTACTTCAGGATATTCTTGACCGCTGTCCAATGTTCCATGCCGGGAGTACTTTGGTACCTTCCTACCAAACTTACGGCAAGGTTTACATCAGGTCTGGTACACAGCATAGCATACATGATAGACCCTATGGCCGAGGCATAGGGGATGACACTCATCTTTTCTATATCTTCTGCCGTGGTCGGACATTGAGCCGTGCTCAATCTCGTACCTTGCAATACAGGAAAGAACCCCTTCTTTGACTGATCCATTTTGAACTTCTTCAATATCTTGTCAAGGTACGTACTCTGTGAAAGACCAATGAGGCGTCTCGATCTATCTCTATAGATCTTGATGCTTAATATATAAGCAGCTTCTCCAAGATCCTTCATTGAAAACACTTGTTCAAGTAGGCCTTTATGCTTTCCAAGAATTCTATATCATTTCCCATCAACAGTATGTCATCCACATACAATATGAGAAATGCTACAGAGCTCCCACTCACTTTCTTGTAAATGCAGGCTTCTCCGTAAGTCTGCGTAAACCCAAATGCTTTGATCATCTCATCAAAACGAATGTTCCAACTCCGAGATGCTTGCACCAGCCCATAAATCGAGCGTTGGAGCTTGCACACCTTGTCAGCATTCTTAGGATCGACAAAACCTTCCGGCTGCATCATATACAATTCTTCCTTAAGGAAACCATTAAGGAATGCCGTTTTGACGTCCATTTGCCATATCTCATAATCATAGAATGCGGCAATTGCTAACATGATTCGGACGGACTTCAGCTTCGCTACGGGTGAGAAAGTCTCATCGTAGTCAACCCCTTGAACTTGTCGATAACCCTTAGCGACAAGCCAAGCTTTATAGATGGTTACGTTACCATCCGCGTCTGTCTTCTTCTTAAAGATCCATTTATTTTCTATGGCTCGCCGATCATCGGGCAAGTCAGTCAAAGTCCATACTTGGTTTTCATACATGGATCCTATCTCGGATTTCATGGCTTCCAGCCATTTGTCGGAATCTGGGCCCGCCATCGCTTCTTCATAGTTCGAAGGTTCACTGTTGTCTAACAACATGATCTCCAAGACAGGGTTGCCGTACCACTCTGGTGCGGAACATGTTCTTGTGGACCTACAAATTTCAGTAGCAACTTGATCTGAAGTTTCATGATCATCATCATTAACTTCCTCTCTAGTCGGTGCAGGCACCTCAGGAACAATTTCCTGAGCTGCGCCACTCTCCGGTTCAAGAGGTAATACTTCATCAAGTTCTACTTTCCTCCCACTTATTTCTTTCAAGAGAAACTCTTTCTCTAGAAAGGATCCATTCTTGGCAACAAAGATCTTGCCTTCGGATCTGAGGTAGAAGGTATACCCAATAGTTTCTTTATAGTATCCTATGAAGACGCATTTTTCTGATTTGGGTTCGAGCTTTTCAGGTTGAAGTTTCTTGACATAAGCATCGCATCCCCAAACTTTTAGAAACGACAGCTTAGGTTTCTTCCCAAACCATAATTCATACGGTGTCGTCTCAACAAATTTCGACGGAGCCCTTTTTAAAGTGAATGCGGCAGTCTCTAAAGCATAGCCCCAAAATGACAGCGGTAAATCGGTAAGAGACATCATAGATCGCACCATATCCAATAGAGTCCAATTACGACGTTCGGACACACCATTACGCTGAGGTGTTCCAGGCGGCGTGAGTTGTGAAACTATTCCACATTTCCTTAAGTGTGTGTGCCAAATTCGTGACTCAAGTATTCTCCCCCACGATCTGATCGCAAGAACTTGATTTTCTTGTCACGTTGATTCTCAACCTCACTCTGAAATTCCTTGAACTTTTCAAAGGTCTTAGACTTGTGTTTCATTAAGTAGACATACCCATATCTACTCAAGTCATCAGTGAGGGTGAGAACATAACGATAGCCACCGCGAGCCTCAACACTCATTGGACCGCACACATCAGTATGTATGATTTCGAATAAGTTGGTTGCTTACTCCATTGTTCTTGAGAACGGAGTCTTGGTCATTTTACCCATGAGGCATGGTTCACACATGTCAAATGATTTGTAATCAAGAGACTCCAAAAGTCCATCTGCATGGAGCTTCTTCATGCGTTTGACACCTATGTGACCAAGGCGGCAGTGCCACAAGTATGTGGGACTATCATTATCAACCTTACATCTTTTGGTATTCACACTATGAATATGTGTAACATTACGCTCGAGATTCATTAAGAATAAACCATTCACCAGCGGAGCATGACCATAAAACATATCTCTCATATAAATAGAACAACCATTATTCTCGGATTTAAATGAGTAGCCATCTCGAATTAAACGAGATCCTGATACAATGTTCATGCTCAAAGCTGGCACTAAATAACAATTATTGAGGTTTAAAACTAATCCTATAGGTAAATGTAGAGGCAGCGTGCCGACTGCGATCACATCGACCTTGGAACCATTCCCGACGCGCATCGTCACCTCGTCCTTCGCTAGTCTCCGCTTATTCCGCAGCTCCTGCTTTGAGTTAGAAATGTGAGCAACCGCACCGGTATCAAATACCCAGGAGCTACTATCTGCACTGGTAAGGTACACATTAATTACATGTATATCACATATACCTTTAGTGTTGCCGGCCTTCTTGTCCGCTAAGTATTTGGGGCAGTTCCGCTTCCAGTGACCACTTCCATTGCAATAAAAACACTCAGTTTCGGGCTTGGGTCCATTCTTTGGCTTCCTCCCAGCAGCTTGCTTACCGGGTGCGGCAACCCCCTTGCCGTCCTTCTTGAAGTTCTTCTTACCCTTGCCTTTCTTGAACTTAGTGGTTTTATTCACCATCAACACTTGATGTTCCTTTTTGATTTCCACCTCCGCTGATTTCAGCATTGAATATACCTCAGGAATGGTCTTTTCCATCCCCTGCATATTGAAGTTCATCACAAAGCTCTTGTAGCTCGGTGGAAGCGACTAAAGGATTCTGTCAATGACCGCGTCATCCGGGAGATTAACTCCCAGCTGAGTCAAGCGGTTATGCAACCCAGACATTTTGAGTATGTGCTCACTGACAGAACTATTTTCCTCCATCTTACAACTGAAGAACTTGTCGGAGACTTCATATCTCTCGACCCGGGCATGAGCTTGGAAAACCATTTTCAGCTCTTCGAACATCTCATATGCTCCGTCTCTCTCAAAATGCTTTTGGAGCCCCAGTTCTAAGCTGTAAAGCATGCCGCACTGAACGAGGGAGTAATCATCAGCACGTGACTGCCAAGCGTTCATAACGTCTTGGTTCTCTGGGATGGGTGCGTCACCTAGCGGTGCTTCTAGGACATAATCTTTCTTGGCAGCTATGAGGATGATCCACAGGTTCCGGACCCAGTCCGTATAGTTGCTGCCATCATCTTTCAGCTTGGTTTTCTCTAGGAACGCGTTGAAGTTGAGGGCAACATTAGCATGGGCCATTTGATCTACAAGACATAGTGTAAAGATTTTAGACTAAGTTCATGATAATTAAGTTCATCTAATCAAATTATTCAATGAACTCCCGCTCAGATAGACACCCCTCTAGTCATCTAAATGAAACATGATCCGAGTCAACTAGGCCGTGTCCGATCATCACGTGAGACAGACTAGTCAACATCGGTGAACATCTTCATGTTGATCGTATCTTCTATACGACTCATGCTCGACCTTTCGGTCTTCCGTGTCTCGAGGCCATGCCTGTACATGCTAGGCTCGTCAAGTCAACCTAAGTGTATTGCGTGTGTAAATCTAGCTTACACCCGTTGTATTCAAACGTTAGAATCTATCACACCCGATCATCACGTGGTGCTTCGAAACAACGAACCTTCGCAACGGTGCATAGTTAGGGGGAACACTTTCTTGAAATTATTACGAGGGATCATCTTATTTAAGCTACCGTCGTTCTAAGCTAATAAGATGTAAAACATGATAAACATCACATGCAATCAAATAGTGACATGATATGGCCAATATCATTTGCTCCTTTTGATCTCCATCTTCGGGGCTCCATGATCATCATTGTCACCAGCATGACACCATGATCTCCATCATCATGATCTCCATCATCGTGTCTTCTTGAAGTTGTCTCGTCATCTATTACTTCTACTACTATGGCTAACGCTTTAGCAATAAAGTAAAGTAATTACATGATGTTTATGTTGACACGCAGGTCATAAATAAATAAAGACAACTCCTATGGCTCCTGCCGGTTGTCATACTCATCGACATGCAAGTAGTGATTCCTATTGCAAGAACATGATCAATCTCATACATCACATATATCATTCATCACATCCTTTTGGCCATATCACATCACACGGCACATGCTACAAAAACAAGTTAGACGTCCTCTAATTGTTGTTGCAAGTTTTTACGTGGCTGCTATAGGTTTCTAGCAAGAACGTTTCTTACCTACGCCAAAACCACAACATGATATGCCAATTTCTATTTACCCTTCATAAGGACCCTTTTCATCGAATCCGATCCGACTAAAGTGGGAGAGACAGACACCTGCCAGCCACCTTATGCAACTAGTGCATGTCAATCGGTGGAATCAGTCTCACGTAAGCGTACGTGTAAGGTTGGTCCGGGCCGCTTCATCCCACGATGCCGCCGAATCAATATAATACTAGTAACCGCAAGCAAATTGACAATATCGACGCCCACAACTGCTTTGTGTTCTACTCGTGCATAGAAACTACGCATAGACCTAGCTCATGATGCCACTGTTGGGGAACGTAGCGGAATTTTAAAATTTTCTACGCATCACCAAGATCAATCTATGGAGTCATCTAGCAATGAGGGAGAGGGGAGTGCATCTACATACCCTTGTAGATCGCGCGCGGAAGCGTTCAAGAGAACGGGGTTGATGGAGTCGTACTCGTCGTGATCCAAATCACCGATGACCTAGCGCCGAACGGACGGCACCTCCGTGTTTAACACACGTACGGTTGGGAAGACGTCTCCTCCAACTTGATCCAGCAAGGGGGAAGGAGAGGTTGATGAAGATCCAGCAGCACGATGGCGTGGTGGTGGAAGCAGCGGTGATCTCGGCAGGGCTTCGCCAAGCTCAGGGAGAGGGAGGAGTGTCACGGGAGGGAGAGGGAGGCGCCAGTGGCTAGGGGGGGGGGGCGGCCCTAGGAGATCCAATCTCCAAGGGGGGCGGCGGCCAAGGGGGTGGCTTGCCCCCCAAGCCAAGTGGGGCGCCCCCACCCCTAGGGTTTCCAACCCTAGGCGCAGGGGGAGGCCCAAGGGGGGCGCACCAGCCCACTAGGGGCTGGTTCCCCTCCCACTTCAGCCCATGGGGCCCTCCAGGATAGGTGGCCCCACCCGGTGGACCCCCGGGACCCTTCCGGTGGTCCCGGTACAATACCGATTACCCCCGAAACTTTCCCGATGGCCGAAACTTGACTTCCTATATATAAATCTTCGCCTCCGGACCATTCCGGAACTCCTCGTGACATCCGGGATCTCATCCGGGACTCTGAACAACTTTCGGGTTACCGTATACTAATATCTCAACAACCCTAGCGTCACCGAACCTTAAGTGTGTAGACCCTACGGGTTCGGGAGACACGCAGACATGACCGAGACGACTCTCCGGTCAATAACCAACAGCGGGATATGGATACCCATGTTGGCTCCCACATGCTCCTCGATGATCTCATTAGATGAACCACGATGTCGAGGATTCAATCAATCTGTATACAATTCCCTTTGTCAATCGGTACGTTACTTGCCCGAGACTCGATCGTCGGTATCCCAATACCTCGTTCAATCTCGTTACCGGCAAGTCACTTTACTCGTGCCGTAATGCATGATCCCGTGATCAACCACTTGGTCACATTGAGCTCATTATGATGATGCATTACCGAGTGGGCCCAGAGATACCTCTCCGTCATACGGAGTGACAAATCCCAGTCTCGATTTGTGCCAACCCAGCAGACACTTTCGGAGATACCTGTAGTGTACCTTTATAGTCACCCAGTTACGTTGTGACGTTTGGCACACCTAAAGCACTCCTACGGTATCCGGGAGTTGCACAATCTCATGGTCTAAGGAAATGATACTTGACATTCGGAAAAGCTATAGCAAATGAACTACACGATCTTTGAGCTATGCTTAGGATTGGGTCTTGTCCATCACATCATTCTCCTAATGATGTGATCCCGTTATCAATGACATCCAATGTCCATAGTCAGGAAACCATGACTATCTTTTGATCAACGAGCTAGTCAACTAGAGGCTCACTAGGGACGTGTTGTGGTCTATGTATTCACACATGTATCACGATTTCCGGATAACACAATTATAGCATGAACAATAGACAATTATCATGAACAAAGAAATATAATAATAACCATTTTATTATTGCCTCTAGGGCATATTTCCAACAAGTACATGTATATAGCTCTAGCTAGCTAGGGTTTAATTTGGTCCGTCATTGGAGCAATACCACTGTTACCCTCCGGATAATAATTAGTATAATATATATTACATCATTTGACCGCTAACGGCAGTATGCAAAATAGACACACACAAAATTTGTGGATTAGTTTGTCAGCTTGGGCGATGACGACGCTTCAGACTGATCTTCTTCCCTCTTTTGTTCGTTGTCAAATAATTGAGCCCATGGTCATGACTTTTCCTTTTCCAAGGATTACAATCTTTCGTAGGTAATGTAGTCTTCATTGTTCTTTTGATGTATGTTTCATCGTCATCAGCATCATCTTCCCCCATTGGATCACCGTACTGGTCGTAGACTTCCTCGTTGGTGACTCCATCCATCCCGACAATGCTCCTTTTGCCTCTCCTCATGACAACACGGTTGGGATTGATCGGGTCAGTTATGAAGAAACATTGTGCCACATGTTTAGCGTGTACCCATGGCTCATTTTTGGCGGTGGCGTTGACGGTACCGCTATCGGAGTCAGGTATACACATGGTAGTGAAATGTCGGTTTTCTCTATGTACATCCTTAGCCCATCTGACACGGAACGCCGTCGCGCTATGCAATCAAGAGTAGTTAAGTTCCCATATCTCTTTGACCCTTCCATAATATCTTTCAATTACATTCCCAGTCATGGCTTCCATCGTCACCCCTGAGTTTTGGTCATCACTGATTATATCTTTCTCCTCCGTGCAGAACGTGTATCCTGTGATATCGTATGCTTGATAAGTCGCGAGGTTGGTCGACGGGCCATGTGCTAAGGCGTATATGAGAGTTCCGTCCGGACAACCCTCTTCCGGGGGATTAGCCAAAACTCGCTCTTTGAACCAAAGCAAGAAAGTGGAGTTGTGCTCTCTAATAACTTCAGCGTCTGTCCTATGCACCCCACGGTCACGGTACTTCTTTGCGATGGTCTCTTTGTGCAGTGTCACGAAATCTTCTAGCACATCTAGGTGTTGTAGCAGTACTAACTTTGCCCTTTCAAGGTTGTTTTGTCGGCCCGAGCGTAACACATTCACATCCCTATGACCATTGGTGTGACCTTCGCCTTCGAGCCTTCCATAGTGCTTGTTGACGGGTAAACTAACAACAGGGTCTCTGCTACCTCTTGAGCACTGCGTTGGATTTCCCCGAAGAGGAGAGGATGATGCAGCAAAGTAGCGTAAGTATTTCCCTCAGTTTTTGAGAACCAAGGTATCAATCCAGTAGGAGGCTACGCGCGAGTCCCTCGTACCTACAAAAAAACAATAGCTCAACGCAACCAACGCGCTTAGGAGTTGTCAATTCCTTCACGGTCACTTATGAAAGTGAGATCTGATAGAGATGATAAATAATATTTTTTTGGTATTTTTGGTATAGAGATGCAAAGTGAAAAGTAAAAGGCAAAGTAAAAAAGCAAAGCAATAATAAAGTAATGGAGATTGATATGATGAGAAAGAGACCCGGGGGCCATATGTTTCACTAGTGGCTTCTCTCAAGAGCATAAGTATTCTACGGTGGGTGAACAAATTACTGTTGAGCAATTGACAGAATTGAGCATAGTTATGAGAATATCTAGGTATGATCATGTATATAGGCATCACGTCCGAGACAAGTAGACCGACTCCTGCCTGCATCTACTACTATTACTCCACTCATCGACCGCTATCCAGCATGCATCTAGAGTATTAAGTTAAAAACAGAGTAACGCCTTAAGCAAGATGACATGATGTAGAGGGATAGTTTCATGCAATATGATAAAAACCCCATCTTGTTATCCTCGATGGCAACAATACAATATGTGCCTTGCTGCCCCTTCTGTCACTAGGAAAGGACAACGCAAGATCGAACCCAAAGCTAAGCACTTCTCTCATGGCAAGAACAACCAATCTAGTAGGCCAAACCAAACTGATAATTCGAAGAGACTTGCAAAGATAACCAATCATACATAAAAGAATTCAGAGAAGATTCAAATATTATTCATAGATAGACTGGATCATAAACCCACAATTCATCGGTCTCAACAAACACACCACAAAAAGAAGATTACATCGAATAGATCTCCACGAGAGAGGGGGAGAACATTGTATTGAGATCCAAAAAGAGAGAAGAAGCCATCTAGCTACTAACTATGGACCCGTAGGTCTGAAGTAAACTACTCACACTTCATCGGAGGGGCTTGGATGATGATGTAGAAGCCCTCCGTGATTGATGCCCCCTCCGGTGGAGCTCCGGAATAGGCCCCAAGATGGGATCTCGTGGATACAGAAAGTTGCAGCGGTGGAATTAGGTTTTTGGCCCCTTCTCTGATCGTTTGGGGGTACATAGGTATATGTAGGAGGAAGAAGTACGTCGGTGGAGCTTCGAGGGGTCCACGAGGCAGGGGGCACGCCCTAGGGGGGGCGCCCTCCACCCTCGTGACCGCCTCGTGGCTTTCTTGACGGAGGGTCCAAGTCTCCTGGGTCTTATCTGATGGGAAAATCGTGTTCCCGAAGGTTTCATTCCGTTTGGACTCCATTTGATATTCTGTTTCTCCGAAACACTGAAATAGGCAAAAAAACAACAATTCTGGGCTGGGCCTCCGGTTAATAGGTTAGTCCCAAAAATAATATAGAAGTGGAAAATAAAGCCCAATATAGTCCAAAACAGTAGGTAATATAGCTTGGAGCAATCAAAAATTATCGATACGTTGGAGACGTATCAAGCATCCCCAATGAGGGAGTCCTGGATTAGGGGGTGTTCGGGTGGCCGGACTATACCTTCAGCCGGACTCCAGGACTATGAAGATAAAAGATTGAAGACTCCGTCCCGTGTCCGGATGGGACTTTCCTTGGTGTGGAAGGCAAGCTTGGCGATGCGGATATTCAAGATCTCCTACTATTGTAACCGACTTTGTGTAACCCTAACCCTCTCTGGTGTCTATATAAACCGGAGGGTTTTAGTCCGTAGAACAACTTCATCATACAACAATCATACCATAGGCTAGCTTATAGGGTTTAGTCTCCTTGATCTCGTGGTAGATCTACTCTTGTACTACCCATATCATCAATATTAATCAAGCAGGACGTAGGGTTTTACCTCCATCAAGAGGGCCCGAACTTGGGTAAAATATTGTGTCCCTTGTCTCCTGTTACCATCCGGCCTAGACGCACAGTTCGGGACCCCCTACCCGAGATTCGCCGGTTTTGACACCGACATTGGTGCTTTCATTGAGAGTTCCTCTGTGTCGTCGCAATTAGGAAGGATGCCTCTTCCCGTCTTTAAAGACGGCGCCGTTACTAAGGGAGCCTTAGCTATCGGCCAAACTCTTCGGCTAGGCGGTTTTCTCATGACCGCCTGTTCGGCCGTTGTGCCGATGGTGACCTCTCGGGTCATCAAAAGCAATCTTCACGTCAGCTCGGAACTCGTCGAGCAGTTAGATCCAATGGATCTCTCTTCCGTAAACGAGTTCTTGGATCGCATCGCCGCCTTGGGGGTCACTACGGATTATGACCAGGTTGGGCTTAAACCCGATCTAAGAGAAATTAATTCTCCCCATGTCACCCATCACGTTGCCGTAGTAGAGGCATAGTGCGACGACTCTTCATCTATCTTAAGGACTAGCTACGTCCGGATTCCAGATCCCTCCAAGCCGGATACCCGCGGAGGGGAGGATGTAACTCAAGACCTGAACTTAGAATCAGGCAACGGGCTAGATTCGCTGGACAACATCCAAGAATCCAAACCTCAGGGTTCGGAAACTCCTTGGCCTCTGAGTCTTAGATTGGGTGAAGTTCCGGATTTAATTCCACCCACCCGCCTGAACATAAGCGATCTATCCCAAATCAGGCGAAAGCCCGAAGAAACAGTACATCATTACTGGGCAAGGTTCCTCCTGGTTATGAACAAGATAAAGGACTGCCGCGAGGAAAACGCAATCTCAATCTTCTGCAATAATTGCACGGACAAGGGAATCCTCAACGCCACAGGTCGTCGTGATCTTACACGCTTCGCTGACTTGGCGTCCATAGTACAAAAGTACTGTGCGATGGAAAGCACCCAGAAAATCGAAACTAAATTTTGGGACAATCCGGCCCTGAATAGAAACCTCGTCCGAAATAAAAGGGTGCATCATCATCAGACACCCGGGTTAAAAACCAAAAAACCAAAACCCTCTACAGGGCATGGAACCGTACTGGAGGGATGGCTGAATGGACCTTGTAAAATTCATAGTACAGAGGACGCCACACCAACTCATAGCCTTAGAGCATGTTGGATACTCCGGCAGGTGGCCAAAAGGGGCGAAGATCTCCTAATTCCGGAGGCCGCAGAAAGCCACCTCAGGGACTCCGGTACAGTCTTAACAGTCTTCGATACTTTTGCATCAAATAAAATGTGAAAAAGAACACTCCGCAGCTTCGCCGAAGTCTATCAAGTAGCAACAATAAACCCATGGAGTGACACGGCTATTACCTTTAATGCCAGCGACGAACCTAAATTCTGAACAGCTCGAGCACCAGCCGCATTGGTACTCAGTCCTATAGTGGACGGCTTTCGCCTCACCAAGGTACTCATGGATGGAGGCAGTGGATTGAACCTCATTTATGAGGAAACCTTCGAAAAATGGAAATACACTGGAACTGCATTAGGCGAAGTAGCACAACCTTCAGAGGAATAATCCCCAGTCGGGAAGCACGCTGTACAGGAAAAATCACACTAGATGTGGTGTTCGGCACGCCAGATAATTATTGGTCCGAAGAGGTCACATTCCAAGTGGCCCCGTTCAGCAGCGGATACCACGCTCTGCTGGGGCGGGATGCGTTTACAATCTTCCAAGCAATACCCCATTACGGGTACATGAAGCTCAAGATGCCCGGGCCGAACGGAATCATCACTCTCGCTAGTGATCCGGACATAGCACTCCGTGCCGAAAACAAGACAGCCGCACTGGACCTTGAGGCACTGTCCGAAGCCCTAGTGGCTGAGGAACTGACTACGCTGCGCTCCACAGTAAACAGGGACGATGTGATACTCGACAAAAGATCCAAGTCCATCTCCTTTAAACTAGCGGATGAAATAGTCAAATTCCAGGTCCATCCAACGGACCCCAATAAAACAGCTTCCATCGGGGCACAATTAAACCCCGATGTAGACGCCACACTGCGAGAATTCCTACGGGAGAACTGGGACATTTTTGCATGGCACCCTTCGGACATGCCAGGAATCCCACGCAGGCTGGCCAAACACAGCTTAAATATCCTAAAAGGATTCAAACCTGTCAAACAAGCCCTTCGGCGTTTTTCTGAACCCAAGAGACAGGCAATGGGAGAGGAGCTAGCCAAACTATTGGAGGCCGGATTCATTAGAGATATAAAACATCCGGACTGGCTAGCAAACTTGTGATGGTACCAAAGAAGGACAAATCCTGGTGCCTGTGCGTTGACTTCAAAGACCTCAACAAGGCCTGCCCAAAGGATCCCTTCCCCCTCCCCCGCATCGATCAAATTATCGACGCCACTGCAGGACACGATTCGTTGTGCTTCCTCGACACATACTCCGGTTACCATCAAATCAAGATGGCCGAGTCAGACCAAGCCACAACGGCATTCATCACCCCATATGGCCCATTCTGCTTCAACACAATGCCTTTCGGGCTCAAAAATGCCGATGCAACATATCAGCGCATGATTCAGACATGTCTGGCAAACCAGATCGGCAAAATAGTAGAGGCATACGTGGATGATGTGGTCATAAAAACAAGACATGTCGAATCTCTAGTAGACGACTTGAGGCTTACATTTGACAACCTCCGAGCATATGACATCAAGCTAAATCCGGAAAAATGCGTTTTCGGCGTTCCAGCCGGAAAGCTCTTGGGCTTCATTGTATCCGATAGGGGAATCGAAGCAAATCCAGCCAAGATCCGAGCTTTGTCACAATTGGATATCCCAAAGGACCTCAAACAAATACAAAAATTAACCGGATGCGTGGCGGCTCTAAGCCGCTTTATCTCCCGGTTGGGAGAAAAGGCGCTACCTCTCTATCGCCTCCTTCGGCGCACCGAACACTTCGAGTGGACGGACGCCGCCACGGCCAGACTCGAGGAAATAAAAGCCATATTGGCAACAAACCCCGTCCTGGCCGCGCCAAACATCGGCGAACCAATGCTATTGTACATTGCAGCAACCCATCAAGTTGTCAGCGCAGTACTCGTCGTCGAGTGGGAAATGAACGGACACAAATTCCCCCTTTAAAAGCCGGTTTACTATGTGTCCACTGTCCTCACCCCATGCAAATCACGGTACCCACATTATCAAAAGATTGCATATGCGGTATTCATGGCATCCCGAAAGCTACGACAATACTTTCAAGAGTGTTCAATCACAGTAGCATCGGAAGTACCACTCAATGATATTATAAACAACCGTGACGCAACGGGCCGGATTGCAAAATGGGCCATCGAGCTCCTCCCGTTCGACATAACTTATAGGCCATGGCGAGCTATCAAGTCGCAAGTTTTGGCCGACTTCGTCGCAGAATGGACGGAGGCCGAACTCCCTAAAGAGTACGGCACATATTCAAACTGGATAATGCACTTCGACGGTTCCAAAATGTTGGCTGGACTAGGGGCCAGCGTCGTTTTGATGTCCCCCACAGGAGACACAGTTCAATATGTACTCCAGATTATGTACACGGACTCCAACAATGCAGCCGAATATGAGGCCCTTTTACATGGTCTCCGGATGGCAGTATCCATGGGCATTCAACGCCTAGAGGTGCGCGGGGATTCGAACCTCGCGATATCCCAAATAAATTGAGACTTCGATGCCAAGGATCCAAAAATGGCAGCTTACCGCAACGCCGTCCTCAAAATGTCAGCTCGGTTTGAAGGGCTCGAATTTCACCATATAGCCCGAGAAAACAATCAGGCGGCAGACGTCCTGGCACGCATCGGCGCAAAGCGCGATGCGGTCCCCCCCAACATCTTCCTGGAAAGACTGTTCAAGCCATCCGTAGTATGGGAAGGGGAACATGGCAATATCAGTACGGACCCAACCGCACTCTCCGACGCCGAACAATCTGACATAATCGGAGGCTCTGACAATGAAATAACAACCTCAGCCCACGTACTAATGGCCATTATCGCCCCGTGGACAGAACCATTCCTAGCCTACCTTACTAGGCAGGAACTCCCAGAGGACCAAAACGAGGCACGCTGTATAGTGCGGCGATCTAAAGCCTATAAAGTCCATGAGGGAGAACTTTACAAGAAAAGCAGTACCAGAGTCCTTCAAAGGTGCATCTCCGAAGAGGAAGGGCAGAACCTGCTGGCTGAAATTCATGCCGGACTCGATGGCCATCACGCCGCAGCCCGGTCCCTCGTAAGCAAGGCTTTCCATACAGGCTTTTATTGGCCGACAACCCGGGCGGACGCTCAGGACTTGGTGCATAAATGCGTCGGTTGCCAGCTTTTTGCAAATCAAAGCCATATGCCACCCACCGCCCTCCAAACTATCCCCATCACTTGGCCTTTCGCGGTCTGGGGGCTTGACATGGTGGGACCCCTTAAAGGCGGAACCCACAAGAAAAAATACTTACTGGTCATGGTGGATAAGTTCACCAAATGGATAGAAGCCAATCCTGTTAAGACGGCCGAATCCGGACCTGTGATAGACTTTATACCTGGGGTAGTACACCGTTATGGCGTCCCCCACAGCATCATCACCGATAACGGCACGAACTTTACGGCCGATGAGGTAAAACTCTGGTGCAAAAACATGGGCATCAAGCTCGATTATGCTTCCGTCTATCAGCCACAAACTAACGGTCAGGTCGAACGTGCAAATGGTCTCATCATGAGCGGCATCAAACCCAGATTAGTGCGGTCTCTCAAGGAATCTAACACGCACTGGGTAGAGGAGCTTGACTCCATACTCTGGGGGCTGCGGAACACGCTGAACCGCACCACCGGATACACACCATTTTTTATGGTGTACGGCGCAGAGGCAGTCTTGCCCTGCGACATAATTCATGACTCACCTCGAGTGCGCATGTACGAAGAAAGGGAGGCTGAGCTCGATCGGCAGGATAGTTTGGACGCCTTAGAGGAGGAGCGCGACGTGGCAAAAGCCCGTTCCGCATTCTATCAACAGCAGGCTCAAAGATATCAAAGCAGAGAAGTGCGGGCCAAAAGCTATAACGTTGGCGAATTAGTTCTACGCCAGACGGACAAGAAAAAGGACAAGCTGAAGCCCAAGTGGGAAGGTCCCTTCATAATCGACCAAGTCCTGACTGGTGGAGCATACCGCCTGCGAGATGCGTCGGATAACCGACTCGAGCCGAACCCATGGAACGCAGCCCGTCTCTGAAGATTCTGTGCCTAGCGCCGGACTCTGTGTTTGTATCCTTCCTCTGTCCATTTTTTACATTTTCTGTCTTACATTTCTCTCCTTCCCCTCTTCTCTTTTATAGCCCTTAAAGGCTCCTCAAGTGAAGTGCTACTCGCGCTCATTAAACCTGGGGGCTTCTTTAACAGAAGCTTATTTATACGGGCTTCACGCCCACCACATGTGTCAAACTTCCGCATGTACCTTTTATTCACCATTATATGCATCGATATGACTTAAGTTTTGGCCAAGCTGGGTTGCCTGGCTCCTGTGCTTACCCCTACATTCCTGATTGTTTGGCTAGGTGGTAAAGGGAGCACCTCTGCGATTGTTACTGCCGGATCAGCCGGATGTGTACCTCAGACTGGGTGAAGCCGAAAGCTAGCATTCTTAAGGGAATATTTGGTCGGTGAACTAAAAGATGACCTTTTTTACTTATTTATGTATATGCCCCCAGATGATTTTCCTGCATTTGCAGTCCGGACATGCACTTTAGGGCATGCCTCCCAGAGAAAGGAACCCCTAACGGAACTATTCTCTCTGGAAGATGTTTCTTACTAACCATGTAATATAACATAACTAGTTGGGCACTTGTCTGATAAAGCACTAATGACCCCTACACCTGGTCTCCATGCATACCCCGGTTCTTACATAACCGGTAGGGTATTCGGACACACTCCAGACTGTCAGCTCCTGAGGTTGAAGAGAAAAGGTCGGCAACGATAAACGATCTACAATCCGGCTAGAAGGCATTACACATGTCAATTAAAAATTACATAGTCACTCTGACTGATTGTATTCCTCTTCAATACCATCTAATAGGCTGTCTAACTTACAGTCCTGCTGGGAATACTTTGCGGCCAATTCTACTTGGCCGTACACTAAGCTTACATGGATCTCCTTCCCGTCAGGCCCCACAGGTCCGACCTCGGCCATGTGGTTTGGGTCAGACTTCGTGTACCGTGTCTTCACCATGGCCCAGGCGTCCCTAGCGCCTTGTCGGTAGGCCGATATCTTCCACAACAGGAAGCGCCGCCGAGCTCCCTTAAGCTTCTCCGAAAGCTCTCCAAGGCCCTCGGGCATGGAGTGGGAAGGCCATAAGGCTTGGGCAACGCCTCGCATCGCCTGCCGAACTCGCTCGTGCAGTTGCGACAGCTCGGGAAGAAGGTCACCCGTAGAATCGGGCATCTCCTCTGCAGGACGACCCGTTAGCATACCTACAGACATTACTCTGTTAGTCGACTTCCTTGCCGAACTCTTTTCTTTCAAAGATTCGCTTAAGCACTTACTAAATATGCCGCGTCGAAGCCGCTGATTCTCCTTAGTAGAGTCCGACAGCTGGCCATGAACATCTTTAAGTTCAATGTCCAGCTTGGTGTTGGCATCCTGAAGCTCATTCTTCTCCCGCCTCACCCTTGTCAACATACTCTCACCGGCCTTTAGCCGGCGTAAGAGTTGTTGCCTCTCCGGATCCAGTCCGGTGCCATCTGCAATATGATTTGGCAGATTCATACCCACGCCGCACTTCGCAAGATATTAATCTTTCGAAGTGTATCTTACCAGAGGGGGTCTCTTTAGGCTCCCCTGCCACGGCTAGTGCGGCCTCCAGTTGGGCTTTGCACTCTTTCAGCTCCTGGGACAGTACGGTATTCTTCTCTGTAAGAACCTGCATAACAAATGATCCTTAAACCAGTTACTCTAACTGTTTCAAGTCTCGGGGGCTACTGGTATATACATATATATTTACCAAAATTTTCTTACCCGTATGTCTTTTACATATTGCTCTGTGGCTCTGGTTAAACCATTTTGAGCGGCATAGAGGTACGCATCTCCCGAATTGAAGGCATCTAATGCCTCTCGGGAGAAACAAGCGTCATGAAGAACTGTCCGGCGACGCCTGTGGTTCATGGCACTCTCCACCTCGGAATTGGTGGCAGACAGCCTGTCCGCATCCTCTATCGGAGGAGCGTCCGGTGCGCGCCTCGTGTTTGCTCCCGCTTCCGGGCCAGGCGTTGGAGCCTGGCTGGTGGAGGCGCGGTTGGCAACCTCTCCGGATGTAGTCCGGCGAGGTCTCTTTGTCCTGAAGATAGCACGAACGTTAATATGCCCTGAAGAAATAACACCAGGGAAAAAGAGGATGCGCTATACCTTTGCGCCGGCATCCCAGTCCGGACTACATTCCTTTTTGCCCCACGGGGCCCTGCGGCCCCTCGTTGGCTAGCTGCCATAGGTTCGGCCTCCCGCCTTGGAAACCTCCCCTGCAAAACACAGACTCCAACAATGCAGCCGAATATGAGGCCCTTTTACATGGTCTCCGGATGGCAGTATCCATGGGCATTCAACGCCTAGAGGTGCGTGGGGATTCGAACCTCGCGATATCCCAAATAAATTGAGACTTCGATGCCAAGGATCCAAAAATGGCAGCTTACCGCAACGCCGTCCTCAAAATGTCAGCTCGGTTTGAAGGGCTCGAATTTCACCATATAGCCCGAGAAAACAATCAGGCGGCAGACGTCCTGGCACGCATCGGCGCAAAACGCGATGCGGTCCCCCCCCCCCCCAACATCTTCCTGGAAAGACTGTTCAAGCCATCCGTAGTATGGGAAGGGGAACATGGCAATATCAGTATGGACCCAACCGCACTCTCCGACGCCGAAGAATCTGACATAATCGGAGGCTCTGACAATGAAATAACAACCTCAGCCCACGTACTAATGGCCATTATCGCCCCGTGGACAGAACCATTCCTAGCCTACCTTACTAGGCAGGAACTCCCAGAGGACCAAAACGAGGCACGCTGTATAGTGCGGCGATCTAAAGCCTATAAAGTCCATGAGGGAGAACTTTACAAGAAAAGCAGTACCAGAGTCCTTCAAAGGTGCATCTCCGAAGAGGAAGGGCAGAACCTGCTGGCTGAAATTCATGCCGGACTCGGTGGCCATCACGCCGCAGCCCGGTCCCTCGTAAGCAAGGCTTTCCATACAGGCTTTTATTGGCCGACAACCCGGGCGGACGCTCAGGACTTGGTCCATAAATGCGTCGGTTGCCAGCTTTTTGCAAATCAAAGCCATATGCCACCCACCGCCCTCCAAACTATCCCCATCACTTGGCCTTTCGCGGTCTGGGGGCTTGACATGGTGGGACCCCTTAAAGGCGGAACCCACAAGAAAAAATACTTACTGGTCATGGTGGATAAGTTCACCAAATGGATAGAAGCCAAGCCTGTTAAGATGGCCGAATCCGGACCTATGATAGACTTTATACCTGGGGTCGTACACCGTTATGGCGTCCCCCACAGCATCATCACCGTTAACGGCACGAACTTTACGGCCGATGAGGTAAAACTCTGGTGCAAAAACATGGGCATCCAGCTCGATTATGCTTTCGTCTATCACCCACAAACTAACGGTCAGGTCGAACGTGCAAATGGTCTCATCATGAGCGGCATCAAACCCAGATTAGTGCGGTCTCTCAAGGAATCTAACACGCACTGGGTAGAGGAGCTCGACTCCGTACTCTGGGGGCTGCAGAACACGCTGAACCGCACCACCGGATACACACCATTTTTTATGGTGTACGGCGCAGAGGCAGTCTTGCCCTGCGACATAATTCATGACTCACCTCGAGTGCGCATGTACGAAGAAAGGGAGGCCGAGCTCGATCGGCAGGACAGTTTGGACGCCTTAGAGGAGGAGCGCGACGTGGCAAAAGCCCGTTCCGCATTCTATCAACAGCAGGCTCGAAGATATCAAAGCAGAGAAGTGCGGGCCAAAAGCTATAACGTTGGCGAATTAGTTCTACGCCTGACGGACAAGAAAAAGGACAAGCTGAAGCCCAAGTGGGAAGGTCCCTTCATAATCGACCAAGTCCTGACTGGTGGAGCATACTGCCTGCGAGATGCGTCGGATAACCGACTCGAGCCGAACCCATGGAACGCAGCCCATCTCTGAAGATTCTATGCCTAGCGCCGGACTCTGTGTTTGTATCCTTCCTCTGTCCATTTTTTACATTTTCTGTCTTACATTTCTCTCCTTCCCCTCTTCTCTTTTATAGCCCTTAAAGGCTCCTCAAGTGAAGTGCTACTCGCGCTCATTAAACCTGGGGGCTTCTTTAACAGAAGCTTATTTATACGGGCTTCACGCCCACCACATGTGTCAAACTTCCGCATGTACCTTTTATTCACCATTATATGCATCGTATGACTTAAGTTTTGGCCAAGCTGGGTTGCCTGGCTCCTGTGCTTACCCCTACGTTCCTGATTGTTCGGCTAGGTGGTAAAGGGAGCACCTCTGCGATTGTTACTGCCGGATCAGCCGGATGTGTACCTCAGACTGGGTGAAGCCGAAAGCTAGCATTCTTAAGGGAATATTTGGTCGGTGAACTAAAAGATGACCTTTTTTACTTATTTATGTATATGCCCCCAGATGATTTTCCTGCATTTGCAGTCCGGACATGCACTTTAGGGCATGCCTCCCAGAGAAAGGAACCCCTAACAGAACTATTCTCTCTGGAAGATGTTTCTTACTAACCATGTAATATAACATAACTAGTTGGGCACTTGTCTGATAAAGCACTAATGACCCCTACGCCTGGTCTCCATGCATACCCCGGTTCTTACATAACCGGTAGGGTATTCGGACACACTCCGGACTGTCAGCTCCTGAGGTTGAAGAGAAAAGGTCGGCAACGATAAACGATCTACAATCCGGCTAGAAGGCATTACACATGTCAATTAAAAATTACATAGTCACTCTGACTGATTGTATTCCTCTTCAATACCATCTAACAGGCTGTCTAACTTACAGTCCTGCTGGGAATACTTTGCGGCCAATTCTACTTGGCCGTACACTAAGCTTACATGGATCTCCTTCCCGTCAGGCCCCGCAGGTCCGACCTCGGCCATGTGGTTTGGGTCAGACTTCGTGTACCGTGTCTTCACCATGGCCCAGGCCTCCCTAGCGCCTTATCGGTAGGCCGATATCTTCCACAACCGGAAGCGCCGCCGAGCTCCCTTAAGCTTCTCCGAAAGCTCTCCAAGGCCCTCGGGCATGGAGTGGGAAGGCCATAAGGCTTGGGCAACGCCTCGCATCGCCTGCCGAACTCGCTCGTGCAGTTGCGAGAGCTCGGGAAGAAGGTCACCCGTAGAATCGGGCATCTCCTCTACAGGACGACCCGTTAGCATACCTACAGACATTACTCTGTTAGTCGACTTCCTTGCCGAACTCTTTTCTTTCAAAGATACGCTTAAGTACTTACTAAATATGCCGCGTCGAAGCCGCTGATTCTCCTTAGTAGAGTCCGACAGCTGGCCACGAACATCTTTAAGTTCAATGTCCAGCTTGGTGTTGGCATCCTGAAGCTCATTCTTCTCCCGCCTCACCCTTGTCAACATACTCTCACCGGCCTTTAGCCGGCGTAAGAGTTGTTGCCTCTCCGGATCCAGTCCGGCGCCATCTGCAATATGATTTGGCAGATTCATACCCACGCCGCACTTCGCAAGATATTAATCTTTCGAAGTGTATCTTACCAGAGGGGGTCTCTTTAGGCTCCCCTGCCGCGGCTAGTGCGGCCTCCAGTTGAGCTTTGCACTCTTTCAGCTCCTGGGACAGTACAGTATTCTTCTCTGTAAGAACCTGCATAACAAATGATCCTTAAACCAGTTACTCTAACTGTTTCAAGTCTCGGGGGCTACTGGTATATACATATATATTTACCAAAATTTTCTTACCCGTATGTCTTTTACATATTGCTCTGTGGCTCTGGTTAAACCATTTTGAGCGGCACAGAGGTACGCATCTCCCGAATTGAAGGCATCTAATGCCTCTCGGGAGAAACAAGCGTCGTGAAGAACTGTCCGGCGACGCCTGTGGTTCATGGCACTCTCCACCTCGGAATTGGTGGCAGACAGCCTGTCCGCATCCTCTGTCGGAGGAGCGTCCGGTGCGCGCCTCGTGTTCGCTCCCGCTTCCGGGCCAGGCGTTGGAGCCTGGCTGGTGGAGGCGCGGTTGGCAACCTCTCCGGATGTAGTCCGGCGAGGTCTCTTTGTCCTGAAGATAGCACGAACGTTAATATGCCCTGAAGAAATAACACCAGGGAAAAAGAGGATGCGCTATACCTTTGCGCCGGCATCCCAGTCCGGACTACATTCCTTTTTGCCCCACGGGGCCCTGCGGCCCCTCGTTGGCTAGCTGCCATAGGTTCTGCCTCACGCCTTGGAAACCTCCCCTGCAAAACATGGTCATTGTCAGGAAAACTAAAATGCTACTCAGCTCTCAAAGGGATGATACTCTGCTCTCTGTTACCTGGGAGGCCGGGATTAACCCTGGGTAATCAGCCGTAATGGCCACCAAGGTAGTGTCCTTGCTTAACTGATGAAACACCCCGTCAATCAACTCCACCGATATATCCGGATCCTCTTCGGAGTCCGGATCGATGGACCGTTCTGGATCCTCGGGTTGTGGGGGACGGCTGTTTATATCCTTTACTTCCTGACGCAATTCCTGCGTTGAAATCGTTGGACTACATATTTAATCATGGGAATATAAAGCGGATGGGCAGGCACAATTGTTCACTTACCCAACTCAGGGGGTTGTACATACTAAATCCGCCCTGCGGGTTGACACGGAGGAATTCCTCCTCTTCTCCCTTGTACAAAGAGGATAAGATCTTGACTAGAGCGGCAGCTGAGGCTGGCCCCTTACGATCGTAACGGGTGGCGTCATCCTCCCCGTTAAAATCCCACATGGGGTGGCCTCTATATTGAAGCAGCTGCACCCCTCGCATAATGCATGCGGCCATGACTCCGATCATGGTTAGTCCCGAATGAGCCAATAGTCTTATCCGGCCCATCAGGCGTAGGACGTCCCTGTCGCTTTCTCTCTGAGAGCTCCGCGGACGCCAGCTCGGGCGTTTCTTTAAGGGAGCACTGTTGAATTCGGGGAGACCGACCCGGATAGGGTCCGGTAGCGGGACATCATCTATATAAAACCATTCCGAAGGCCAGTCCTCGGATGCCTTCTTTGGGGTTCTGGATAGATATCTGGTCCCGGCGATACACCACACTTCGGCTCCGCCCACTTGATATATAGACCCCTCTTGAGAGCGGGGCACCAGACAGAATAATCTCTTCCACGACACGAAATGAGCCTCAAGACCCAAGAATAGCTCGCAAAGAGCGACGAAGCCCGCGATATGCAATATAGAGGCGGGCGTGAGATCATGCAACTGGAGGCCGTAGAACTCCAGAAGCCCACAGAGAAATGGATGGATTGGAAATCCAAGTCCTCTTACTATATAAGGGACGAGGCACACCCGCTCTCCTTTGGAGGGACTGGGGGTGCTCTCCGCTTGCTCTCCGCCATTATAGGTGGCGAGTCCGGCTCGGACCGGGACCATATAGGCCTGAGGGGGAAATCCCTTGGCCTGAAGCGACACTGGGATGGATCACCTCTCCTAGTCTCCAGGTTTAGGACTGGGCGGGCGAGAGGAGGAGCTGCAACGGTTGGCCATGTTGGAACGAACCTTTGCTGGAGGCGCTCTGATGATTACTCGCGGAGAGGAGAAGGTGTGGTTTGGATCTGAATCCCCATCCCATTAAATAGGTGGCTCGTTTATGCGGCTAGGGGTGTGAATGTAAAAACACCCTGACTTTTCACATTTGTTTGACACGTGGAAGACGGCCATTATTGGGCGTGGAAGCCAAGGTGCGCTACATTATGGAAATCGGACATTATTCAGCAGGTACACAGAATTTGGAGAAGAACCCGCCTTGCAATGCCGAAGACAATCTGCGTGCCAGACTCGTCGTCATTGAAGCCTGGTTCGGGGGCTACTGAGGGAGTCCTGGATTAGGGGGTGTTCAGGTGGCTGGACTATACCTTCAGCCGGACTCCAGGACTATGAAGATACAAGATTGAAGACTCCGTCCCGTGTCCGGATGGGACTTTCCTTGGCGTGGAAGGCAAGCTTGGCGATGCGGATATTCAAGATCTCCTACCATTGTAACCGACTTTGTGTAACCCTAACCCTCTCTGGTGTCTATATAAACCGGAGGGTTTTAGTCCATAGAACAACTTCATCATACAACAATCATACCATAGGCTAGCTTATAGGGTTTAGCCTCCTTGATCTCGTGGTAGATCTACTCTTGTACTACCCATATCATCAATATTAATCAAGCAGGACGTAGGGTTTTACCTCCATCAAGAGGGCCCGAACCTGGGTAAAACATTGTGTCCCTTGTCTCCTATTACCATCCGGCCTAGACGCACATTTCGGGACCCCCTACCCGAGATCCGCCGGTTTTGACACCGACACCCAAGCTTAATTCCTGCTCGTCCTCGAGTAGGTAAATGATAAAAACAGAATTTTTGATGCGAAGTGCTACTTGGCATAATTTCAATGTAAATCTTCTTAATTGTGGTATGACTATTCAGATTTAAAAGATTCAAGACAAAAGTTCATGTTGACATAAAAATAATAATACTTCAAGCATACTAACAAAGCAATTATGTCTTCTCAAAATAACATGGCCAAAGAAAGCTATCCCTACAAAATCATATAGTCTGGCTATGCTCTATCTTCACGACACAAAGTATTTAAATCATGCACAACCCCGATGACAAGCCAAGCAACTGTTTCATACTTTTGACATTTTCAAAACTTTTTCGATCTTCACGCAATACATGAGCGTGAGCCATAACACTATATGTGGAATATAATGGTGATTGTGGAGAAGACAAAAAGAGGGGAAGATAGTCTCACATCAACTAGGCGTATCAACGAGCTATGGAGATGCCCATCAATAGATATCAATGTGAGTGAGTAGGGATTGCCATGCAACGGATGCACTAGAGCTATAAGTATATGAAAGCTCAACAAAAGAAACTAAGTGGGTGTGCATCCAACTCGCTTGCTCACGAAGACCTAGGGCATTTTGAGGAAGCCCATCATTGGAATATACAAGCCAAGTTCTATAATGAAAAATTCCCACCGGTATATGAAAGTGACAAAATGAGAGACTCTCTATCATGAAGATCATGGTGCTACTTTGAAGCACAAGTGTGGTAAAAGGATAGTAACATTGTCCCTTCTCTTTTTTTCTCTCATTTTTTTGTTTGGGCCTTCTCTTTTTTTATTTTTCGTCCGGAGTCTCATCCCGACTTGTGGGGGAGTCATAGTCTCCATCATCCTTTCCTCACTTGGGACAATGCTCTAAAAATGATGATCATCACACTTTTTATTTTTCTTACAACTCAACAATTACAACTCAATACTTAGAACAAAATATGACTCTAGATGAATGCCTCCGATGGTGTACCGGGATATGCAATGAATCAAGAGTGACATGTATGAAAGAATTATGAACGGTGGCTTTGCCACAAATACGATGTCAACTACATGATCATGCTAGCAATATGACAATGATGGAGCGTGTCATAATGAACGGAACGGTGGAAAGTTGCATGGCAATATATCTCGGAATGGCTATGGAAATGCCATGATAGGTAGGTATGGTGGCTGTTTTTAGGAAGGTATTTGGTGGGTGTATGATACCGGCGAAAAGTGCGTGGTATTAGAGAGGCTAGCAATGGTGGAAGGAAGGAAAGTGCGTATAATCCATGGACTCAACATTAGTCATAAAGAACTCATATACTTATTGCAAAAATCTAGAAGTTATGAAAGCAAAGTATTACGCGCATGCTCCTAGGGGGATAGATTGGTAGGAAAAAACCATCGCTCATCCCGACCGCCACTCATAAGGAAGACAATCAATAAATAAATCATGCTCCGACTTCATCACATAACGGTTCACCATACATGCATGCTACGGGAATCACAAACTTTAACAAATTCACAACTACTCAACTAGCATGACTCTAATATCACCATCCTCATATCTCAAAACAATTATCAAGCATCAATTTTTTTCTTAGTATTCAACGCACTCAAAAGAAAGTTTTACAAATCTTGAATACCAAGCATATTATTATTAAGCAAATTACCATGCTATTAAGACTCTCAAAATAATCTAAGTGAAGCATGAGAGATCAATAGTTTCTATAAAAAAATCCACCACCGTGCTCTAAAAGATATAAGTGAAGCACTAGAGCAAAACTATAAAACTCAAAAGATATAAGTGAAGCACTAGAGTAAAACTATAGAGCTCAAAAGATATAAGTGAAGCACATAGAGTATTCTATCAAATTCCAAATTATGTATGGCTTTCTCAAAAGGTGTGTACAGAAAGGATGATTGTGGTAGACTAACAAGCAAAGACTCAAATCATAAAAGATGCTCCAAGCAAAACACATATCATGTGGTGAATAAAAATATAGCTCCAGGTAAAGTTACCGATAGAAGTAGACGAAAGAGGGGATGCCTTCCTGGGCATCCCCAAGATTTGGCTTTTAGGTGTCCTTATATTATCTTGGGGGTGCCATGGGCATCCCCAAGCTTAGGCTCTTGCCACTCCTTGTTCCATAATCCATCAAATCTTTACCCAAAACTTGAAAACTTCACAACACAAAACTTAAAGTAGAAAATCTCATGAGCTCCGTTAGCGAAACATAACAAAAGACCACTTCAAGGTACTGTAATGAACTCATTATTTATTTATATTGGTATTAAACCTACTGTATTCCAACTTCTCTATGGTTTATAAACTATTTTACTAGCCATAGATTCATCAAAATAAGCAAACAACACACGAAAAACAGAATCTGTCAAAAACAGAACAGTCTGTAGTAATCTGTACCTAGCCCAAGATATGGAACCTAAAAAATTCTAAAATAAATTGTTGCACGTGAGGAATTTATCTATTAATCATATGCAAAAAGAATTAACTAAATATCACTCTCCAAGTAAAAATGACAGCAGTTCTCGTGAGCGCTAAAGTTTCTGTTTTTTTACAGCAAGTTCAACAAGACTTTCCCCAAGTCTTCTCAACGGTTCTACTTGGCACAAACACTAATTAACACAAAAAACACAACCAAAGCAGAGGATAATTAATTTATTTATTACTAAACAGGAGAAAAAAAATCAAGGAATAAAAATAAAATTGGGTTGCCTCCCAACAAGCGCTATCGTTTAACGCCCCTAGCTAGGCATAACAAGCAAGAATAGATCTAGGTATTGCCATCTTTGGTAGGCAATCCATAAGTGGCTCTCATGATAGATTCATATGGTAATTTTATTTTCTTTCTAGGGAAGTGTTCCATGCCCTTTTTTAATGGAAATTGAAATCTAATATTCCCTTCCTTCATATCAATAATTGCACCAATCATTTTAAGGAAGGGTCTGCCGAGAATAATAGGTCAAGAAGGATTGCAATCTATATCAAGAACGATAAAATATACGGGCACATAATTCCTATTTGCAACTATAAGAACATCATTAATTCTTCCCATAGGTTTCTTAATAGTGGAATCCGCAAGATGCAAGTTTAGAGAGCAATCATCAAAATCACGGAAATCTAGCAAATCACACAAAGTTTTGGGAATAGTAGAGACACTAGCACCCAAATCACACAAAGCATAAAAATCATAATCTTTAATTTTAATTTTAATAGTAGGTTCCCACTCATCATAAAGTTTTCTAGGGGTAGAAACTTTCAAATCAAGTTTTTCTTCATAAGATTGCATCAAGGTATCAACGATATGTTCGGTAAAGGCTTTATTTTGACTATAAGCATGCGGAGAATTTACCACGGATTGCAACAATGAAATAAAATCAATTAAAGAGCAATTTTAATAATTAAATTCCTTTAAATCCAATATAGTGGGTTTAGCATCATCTAGGGTTTTATTTCTTTTAATCCCACTTTTATCAATTTCACCATCAAGATCTAAATACTCTAAATTTTTAGAACGCCTTCTAGGTAAAGGTGGATCATATTCAGTCCCATCATTATCAAGATTAATATTGCAAAACAAAGATTTAATAGGGGACACATCAATAACTTTTAGATCTTCATCTTTATTTTAATAGGAATTGGAAAAACACGCTTTAATAGCGGTTCTTTCCTTGCACTCGTCAATGGAAATTCTCATGGCTTTGAGAGACTCATTGATATCATGCTTAGGTGGAATAGATCTAAGCTTTAGAGAATCAACATCAAGAGAAATTCTATCAACGCTCCTAGCCAAATCATCAATCTTAAGCAATTTTTCTTCAATCATAGCATTAAAATTCTTTTGTGAAGAAATAAATTCTTTAATATTTGATTCAAAATCAGAGGGCATCTTATTATAATTTCCATAAGAATTGTTGTAGGAATTACCATAATTATTAGAGGGATTACTAATATAAGGCCTAGGATTGAAATTTCCTCTATACGCGTTGTTACCAAAATTGTTCCTACCAACAAAATTCACATCCATAGATTCATTATTATTCTCAATCAAAGTAGACAAGGGCATATCATTAGGATCAGAAGAAACACTCTTATTAGCAAATAATTTCATAAGTTCATCCATCTTTCCACTCAAAACATTAATTTCTTCTATCGCATGCACCTTTTTATTAGTAGATCTTTCAGTATGCCATTGAGAATAATTAACCGTAATATTATCTAGGAGTTTAGTAGCATCTCCTAAAGTGATTTCCATAAAAGTGCCTCCCGCGGCCGAATCTAAAAGATTTCTTGAAGCAAAATTCAATCCGGCATAAAATTTTTGTATAATCATCCACAAATTTAAACCATGAGTAGGGCAATTACGTATCATTAATTTCATTCTCTCCCAAGCTTGTGCAACATGTTCATAATCAAGTTGCTTAAAATTCATAATATCGTTTCTAAGAGAGATGATCTTATCGGGAGGAAAATACTTAGAGATAAAAGCATCTTTGCACTTGTTCCATGAATCAATACTATTTTTAGGCAAAGATGAAAACCAAGCTTTAGCACGATCTCTAAGCAAAAAAGGAAATAGCTTCAATTTAACAATATCATTATTGACATCTTTCTTCTTTTGCATGTCACACAAATCAACGAAGCTATTAAGATGGGTAGCGGCATCTTCACTAAGAAGGCCGGAAAACGGATCTTTTATGACAAGATTCAGCAAAGCAGTATTAATTTCACAAGATTCAGCATCGGTAAGAGGAGCAATCGGAGTGCTAAGGAAATCATTATTGTTGGTATTGGTGAAGTCACACAATTTAGTATTATCTTGAGCCATCGCGACAAACAAGCAATGCAACACATGAGCAAACAAGAGGCAAACGGGCGAAAAGAGGCAAATAGAGAAAGACAGGGAGGATAGAGAGAGAGGGCGAATAAAACGGCAAGGGTGAATTGGGGGGAGAGGAAAATGAGAGGCAAATGGAAAATAATGTAATGCGGGAGATAGGGATTGTGATGGGTACTTGGTATGTTGACTTTTGCGCAGACTCCCCGGCAACGGCGCCAGAAATTCTTCTTGCTACCTCTTGAGCATTGCGTTGGATTTCCCCGAAGAGGAGAGGATGATGCAGCAAAGTAGCATAAGTATTTACCTTAGATTTTGAGAACCAAGGTATCAATCCAATAGGAGGCTACGCGCGAGTCCCTCGTACCTACACAAAATAAATAGCTCAACGCAACCAACGCGCTTAGGGGTTGTCAATCCCTTCACGGTCACTTACAAAAGTGAGATCTGAAAGAGATGATAAATAATATTTTTTTGGTATTTTTGGTATAGAGATGCAAAGTGAAAAGTAAAAGGCAAAGTAAAAAAGCAAAGCAATAATAAAGTAATGGAGATTGATATGATGAGAAAGAGACCCCGGGGCCATAGGTTTCACTAGTGGCTTCTCTCAAAAGCATAAGTATTCTACGGTGGGTGAACAAATTACTATTGAGCAATTGACAGAATTGAGCATAGTTATGAGAATATCTAGGTATGATCATGTATATAGGCATCACGTCCGAGACAAGTAGACCGACTCCTGCCTGCATCTACTACTATTACTCCACTCATCGACCGCTATCCAGCATGCATCTAGAGTATTAAGTTAAAAATAGAGTAATGCCTTAAGCAAGATGACATGATGTAGAGGGATAGTTTCATGCAATATGATAAAAACTCCATCTTGTTATCCTCGATGGCAACAATACAATACGTGCCTTGCTGCCCCTTCTGTCACTGGGAAAGGACACCATAAGATCGAACCCAAAGCTAAGCACTTCTCCCATGTCAAGAACAACCAATCTAGTAGGCCAAGCCAAACTGATAATTCGAAGAGACTTGCAAAGATAACCAATCATACATAAAAGAATTCAGAGAAGAATCAAATATTATTCATAGATAGACTGGATCATAAACCCACAATTCATCGGTCTCAACAAACACACCGCAAAAATAAGATTACATCAAATAGATCTCCACGAGAGAGGGGGAGAACATTGTATTGAGATCCAAAAAGAGAGAAGAAGCCATCTAGCTACTAACTATGGACCCGTAGGTCTGAAGTAAACTACTCACACTTCATCGGAGGGGCTTGGATGATGATGTAGAAGCCCTCCGTGATCGATGCCCCCTCCGGCGGAGCTCCGGAACAGGCCCAAAATGGGATCTCGTGGATACAGAAAGTTGCGGCGGTGGAATTAGGTTTTTGGCTCCTTCTCTGATCGTTTGGGGGTACGTAGGTATATGTAGGAGGAAGAAGTACGTCGGTGGAGCTTCGAGGGGCCCACGCGGCAGGGGGGCGCGCCCTAGGGGGGCGCCCTCCACCCTCGTGACCGCCTCGTCGCTTTCTTGATGGAGGGTCCAAGTCTCCTGGGTCTTATCTGATGGGAAAATTGCGTTCCCGAAGGTTTCATTCCGTTTGGACTCCGTTTGATATTCTGTCTCTCTGAAACACTGAATTAGGAAAAAAACAGCAATTCTGGGCTGGGCCTCCGGTTAATAGGTTAGTCCCAAAATTATTATAAAAGTGGAAAATAACGCCCAATATAGTCCAAAACAGTAGGTAATATAGCATGGAGCAATCAAAAATTATATATACGTCGGAGACGTATCAGTCTCCGGTGCCTACTAGATAACTCGCACAGAAAGAGATGCACTCTTTGGTCAGATATCCCTGGGCCATGCTTCCATCTGGACGGGACATGTTACAAATAAATCATTTGATGACCCCATTCATCCTCTTGAACGACATCATGCTGTGCAGGAATGTCGGCCCTAGGTCAATGATGTCGTCCACGATGTGGACACATAGATGCACCATGACATCAAAGAACGTGGGCGGGAAGTACATCTCTAGCTCATTCAGTATGACAACGATCTCTTCCTGTAGCCTATGGAGTTGCTTCACACTGATCGACTTTCGGGAGATAGCATCAAAAAATTGGCATAGGTCAGTAAGCATCTCATGCACATGTGTGTCCATAATCCCTCTAAGTGCAACCGGGAGTAACTGCGTCATCATCACATGACAGTCGTGAGACTTCACCCCATTGCACCTTTTTTTCTTAGTGTCCAAATATCTACTTATCTTCTCACAGTATCCGGAACTAACTTCGATTTCGGCAAGGCACTTGAACAATTGATCGACCTCCTTCAGATCTAAGGTGAAGCAAGAGGGGGGGTATTGTTCTTCCTTCTTGTTTACTTTTTCCCCCTATCTTCCGTCTCGGTCTCGGTCTCGGTCTCCGTCTGGTCTCCTTTGATGACTTTTTACCGGGCATTTGGAGATCTTTCCTGATATTAAAAAATTCCAAGTCTTTTCTTGCCTCTGGCCCATCCTTGGTCCTCTCCGACATGTTCATCAATGTTCCAAGCAAACTCCCAAGGATATTTTTTGTGCTATGCATTTGATCAAGGCTATGAGGCGTGTCAAGTTTGGGCCAGTATTCCAAGTCCCAGAAACCAAATCTCGTCTTCCATACCTTCAGCAGGGGCTCCGGCACCTTTTTCTTCGTCTTTCCTGGCGAGGGGCACTCTTCCCAGTTCTTCAATAACTCATATATTTCTGCACCGCTATGCTTACGTGGAGGACCTCGATGCTCAACCTTACCATTGAATAGTTCTCCACACTTTCTCCATGGGTCATCCTTCTCGAGCCATATTCGATGCCCCATGTACTTGATTTTCGAAGACCCGCCATCTTTCGGTAGCTGCTGAGAAGTTGTATCATCGATGCACCTCGTGCATCCGCAATATCCATGGCACACCTGGCCGGAGAGATAGCTGTAACCAAGATAGTCCTGCACCGTTGTGATCAGCGTGGCTCTCATGTAGAAATAATCTCCTTTGCTTGCATCCCATGTCTTGGCCGGCGTTGTCCATAAGGTCTGTAGCTCCTCTTTCAGTAACCTGAGATACATATTTATATCATTTCCCGGTTGTCTCGGCCCTTGAATAAGCATAGCCACGTGTATGTATTTTTCCTTCATGCACAACCAGGGGGGAGGTTGTACATCCACACAAACACGGGCCATGTGCTATGATTGGTGTTCTGGTTGCCAAATGGATTCATGCCATCACTACTAGCGCCAAGCACGATGTTCCTTGGATCATTTGTGAAAAAATCAAATTCAGCATTTAATGCTCTCCACTGGCTAGCATCTATGAGGTGTCTCAGCTCCGGATCATCTTCATCATCTGGCTTCACCCTCTCCGTGTGCCAGTGCATAAGCTTTGCTTCCTTAGGATCTACGAAATACCTATGTAGACGCGGAGTGATCGGAAAGTACCATACAACTTTCTGTGGAGCTTTCTTTTCGGCCTTTTTATATCGTGAAGCATTGCACTTTGGATAGATGGTTTTTTCTGCGTGCTCATTCCGATATATGATGCAATCATTGATGCATGTGTGTTATCTAATGCATGGCAGATCAAGAGGGCACACGATTTCTTTGCCTCCTCGACACTAGTAGGACACAGGCTTCCCGCGGGAAGAACCTTCTTTAGATACTTCAGAAGCTCATCTAGGCTTACATCTGTCCATTTGTTTTTTGCCTTCGTATTTAGAAGTTCTAGTGTGAAACTGAAGCGGGTCACCTCGGGATTGCAACCATCATACAAAGGAGTCATCAAGTCTACCTCCAGTTGCGCCAGTTTGGCCTCCTGTCTAGAAGCAGCTCTGTCGCTAGTCGTCTTCTTGCGAAGCAGGTCTCGAACATGCGGGTCCCACATGGCTGAACTTAGTAGCGACAAAGACGGCGACATGTCCGTTTCTTCTCCGCCTTGAATTGCCTCTTCGCCATCGACATTTCCGAGTCCGTCTTCCTCTTCGGGGACATAATCGGTCATCTCTTCGTCCAGTGGCCCCATGTCATTATTTCCTGCCCCGTCGATGTCCTCCTCCTCATCATCATCATATTGACTTATCCATGGAGTATGGCCATCCATGAAACCATGCATGAGCAAGTGCGCCTTGAATGTACCACCCTCAAAGGGGTCGAGCCTGACTATTCCTTTGCATTTTCGACATGGACATACAACATCCTTCAGTCTTTTTTTATAGATGTCGTCCACAGTGGATTGCCAGTATCTTTCCAGCATACTTCTGTTGACCTTCATGATCACCTGCACACAGAGCAAATATTATAACCACGTGTGCATGCATGGATCAAATTCATACAAAATTTAGGCATGACCTTCCCTAAACATAGGACATATTGAGTTTGCCCAAAATTCGCTGAAACGGAATTGAATCGACATTTCGGCAAAACATAGGCAACTCATGTCACCCACATTATTTAATCAAATACACAATGTAGGCAACTCAAATTATGCCACACACAATTCGGTATATTCTCATATCGCCCATATATATAGTTTCGGTCCTATCCACACAAACACTTTTTTTGCTCACCTATGTGTCGAGAGGGATATCAAGCACCTTTCTTCTTAATTACCTAGTAGCTCTAGATATATAGCTCTAACTAGCTAGCTAGGGGGAGAGTGGGAGGAAAGGGAGAGGAGAGGGAAGTCATTAATGGAAGGGGTGGTGGAGGGCAAA
>NC_041390.1:370963628-370967084 GCF_002162155.2 Triticum dicoccoides
GTGGCAAAGAAGAGGGGGAGGGAGGGCTCTAATGGAGGGGTGGTGGAGGGGCAAAGAAGAGGCAGAGGGAGGGCTCTAATGGAGGGGGTGGTGGAGGGGGAGCATTGAAAGGAACAAGCAAGGTGCAAGGAAAGGGGGAGAAAGGAAGGGGGAGGAAGAAGAAAGGGGAGGAAGAAGGGGAAAGGTGGTAGGTGGCTGGCGGCCATAGCAGTAGTGCGGGTCACCTATGCGCGCTACTGCTATGGGCGCCTGCAAAATATCTACGGCTAGTGTTGCACCACCAGTAGCGCGGGTCACCTATACATGCTACTAGTAAAATGTTATACATAGAAGAAATAGCAGTAGCGCGTCTCTTTGAACATGAGCTATAGATCCTAAACTAATAGTAGCGCCGGTTGGACGACCAACGCTGCTAATATTTATTGATAAGGGGGTGTGGTGTGTTACACTTAGCAGTAGCGTGGGGCTAGAGAACAAGCGCTGCTGCTAACTGATACCAATAGCGCTCTTTCTAGCCGGCGCTACTACTAACTACTAGTAGAGTGGGGTCATAAACAAACGCTAATGGTAAACTTCTATCTATAAGCATTTTCCTAGTAGTGGACGACAAAAATAAACATCATTTGCACTCATAGCTATCCAAATATACACAACAAAGTTTGAAGGCTCGAGGAGGACAAACTTACATTAGTAGTGAAGGCCCTTGTCCATATTGATGGGGGGGGCAATTCAAGAAGTTTATCGCACACTCTTCTTCAAGAGCATTGCCTTTATTCTACACTTTGTTAAGAGTAAATATAGATGTGAAAATATAGGAACAAATATAAATATAGAATATAGGCAAAAGGCACTGACAAGAGAAATGCGGAGCTAAACTTCTTCAGTAACATTCGTTTTATTCAATATTTTGGCAAGAGTAAATGTAGATCCGATGTGTAGAAAATGGAGGGCAAGGGAAAATAAGCTGCAAAGTGTACATGAAGAACTAGTTGACAAATATAAGTACAATGATGAAGGACAGCAGATACTTACAAGAACAATGCAGAACTAAATTTCTTCATAAGCATTGGGTTTATTCTACATTAATTTAAGCATTAATATAGATATGATAATTTGGAGCGAACAGTGGATAAGCAAGCTATAGTGCACAATAATGTCACATAATCCACCAGGTATGAATGTAAGGACAATGATAGGACAATAGGTACTCACAAGAGCAAAGCACTGACTAGCATAGTTATGATATCCTAGGTTTTGCAACGCTGGTTCTATCGCCAATATACGTAGGGTGCTATGTGATTTCTCTGGTAGCACCACCTTTTTCAAGGACTTTGCTTATACTCCTTCAGGTTCTGCAATCACCCTCTTTCTTTTGGATGTCTGAAACACAAGAACATCATTTGAATGGAAAAACATGGTATGACGACAAATGGAATAGGTGTTGATAATGGATGGGCATGGCATCTTCACACATATCATGAGTAAACTAACCAGATGGCGGTGCAACGAAGCAAAAGAAATGCAAGACACCTTATGCAAGATATGTGCAACCAATAAAACCATGCCAAATTAGAACATGCGCCTTATTGGGTGAACATGATAGGCCATCTTCCTTTGACTCCTTGAGCTCAGAATAGTCATTAGGATCATATTCTAAATACGAATCTATAGGTCTGGAGCATGTGGGTTTCATTGCATCCACAATGGACCTCAATCCCTCGATGCCAAGTTTGTTACCCATTAAACTGTCCCGCAATATTCCTTTGATGTGTGCATTCTTATATTCATTGTGATTACGTACAATATATGAAAAGCATGAAAACATAAATAGTAGTGAGATTATCTTTGTAATGCAGAGCATATTGTAATATAATCGGGGCTCCCTGTAAACCCTTGTGTGCTATCACTGGATTCTGACGAGAGAGCCCATGTGTGTTGTAATATGGTGAGTAGATTAATATAATCTGGCATAAGTACACAAAAAATAGGCTCCTTGTTGGGAGCTCCAGCTATAAGGATAGTTGGCAAATGATAGGTTCATAATATACCGTATAGAAAGTTTATTGCCAAACCATGATAACGAGAGCGTAGAGCCACTAGGCAGATCGTAGTGTAGATAATAGGAGTACACCATAATCACCATAAATAAATCGGGAAAGTGAAACTGGCTGGAAAATACAGGGTGTTGCCGCTACTAATATGCAGCCTATCGATCACCTATAGGCCAGCTCTATTCATCTGAAGGCACACATCTATTACTATAAGTCTAGTCTATCAAAGACCGCACAGCTCCCACCATTTCTGGGAAATTATTCCAGACCAACTCGAAGTGTGAAATCATGTAGCAGAACTGGCCCAAATAGAGCCGTCGACTGCAGATGTCCCTACTCCCCTTCCTGACAAGGAACATACTATACTTACTAAAGAAGAACAGAAGAGTACCATGTTAAAGAATAGAAGGGGAAGCATATTATTGATATTCCCCTTCTTTCTATACAATGTTGGTTGCCCACCCATAATGAATCAGAGTGCCCAAAGAAATGCCATTCCGTGATGTCTCTCTATATGTGGCCACATGCATTTGGAAACTCAAGTGGGAGTATTAGTTAACCAATTAAATGTGTGTCTATTAGCTAATGTCAGTATCATATCATATTCGTATTTAAAGAACCTTAGGACGTATGATTGGCGTGTTATTTAGCTTTAAAGGGTGGACAACTGCTAGTAGGACACAAAGCACCTACACGGATCGCAGTTTATATATAATGGGAAAACCCTAAGCATCAGGAGTAAAATCAGGAAAGTGGTACTTGCTGGAATATATGTGCTAGGATTGCTGGTACGACTAGAAAGACTTCGAATACCAACTCTCTACAACTGAAGGCGCATGCTACTTCTTGAGCTTGCGTTGGTTTTTCCCTTGAAGAGGAAAGGGTGATGCAGCAAAGTAGAGTAAGTCACTACAAAAAAAGACACATCCATGACATTTTGGGCCGAACGAATTTTTTTTCTGTCATACTTATGACACTTCTATGACAATAATTATGACAAAACACGGTATCATCATAGATGTGGTGGGGTCCTACTTCTATGACAAAAAATCATAATAGAAAATGGGCTTTTCATCCTAGGCGGGCCGGAGACGCAGCTGCATGACATTCTTTGGGCCATCCATGACGGAAAAAACCGTGGTAGAAGCGAGGGCGAGGAAAATATCGGGGTGTTCCCGGTTACGGTGGGTGGTCGGTGCCGAGCGATGCGCATTTCTCTCGTACACGCACATGCGTGGGTGTGAGGCGTTGGGCTCTAACTGAACCTGAGCGATTGCACTGCAGGCTACGCGTTACTGAACCCGAGCGGTCGATCGATGGCTGTTAACTGAACCCGATCGAGCGATTCCTTCGCTACTGCTGCTAACTGAAGCCGATCGATGCTGCGTCTGGATGAACAGTGAGC
>NC_041390.1:370967483-370983650 GCF_002162155.2 Triticum dicoccoides
GTGTTGCCTCTGGATGAATAGGACCCCGATCGATCGAGCTGGTTGGGGCTGGATGAACAGGACCCCGTGGAGGGTAGGGTGAACAGGACCACCCCGTGGAGGGCAGGATGAACAGTAGATGGTGGAGGGCTAGATGAATAGTAGCCCCTGGAGGGGTGGTTGAACAGGAGCCCGTGGAGAGGGCTGGTTGAACAGTAGCCGGTGGAGTAGCGCGCGGTGGAGGCTGGATGAACAGGAGACCGTGGATGAACAGTCGCAGGTGGAGGCTGGAGGAGGTCGACGGTGGATGAACAGTAGCCCGTGGAGGCTGGAGGGGGTCGACGGTGGAGATGAACAGTATCTCATGGAGTCCCGTTTTGCGGTACGCCACACCCCTCCCGATGAACAGGACCCCCCGTTTTCGACCGAAGCGCTCCAACACAAGTCCGTTTCCTCCATTTTGCAGTACGCCACACCCTTCCCGATCAACAGGACCCCCATTTCGACTGTAGGAGGTCCATTTCCTCCATTTTGCGGTACGCCAGACCCCTCCCGTTGAACAAGATCCCGTTTTGAACGTGGTCGGTCAAACACAAAGCCGTTTCCTCCGTTTTGCGGTATGCCAGGCCTCGTTTCCATCGGCTGTTCTTTCCATGCCCCCCCGATGAACACGACGACACATTCCGTTCCGACCCAACCAGTTGGCTCCCCATGAACACGACGACGACGTTGTTTCTCCGTTCCGACCCAGCCATGTACATGGGCCCTGGCCGTACGTACACACGAGTAGGCGTTCGAGACCCCGCCCGTATGTATGTATGTATGTGGCTGTATTTACTTTCTTGCACCCTGGCCGCTGTACGTACGTGTACATGCTACGTGCGTGCCTCTACATTGACCAGTATGTACGTACACGTTCGCGACCAGAATGACAATGCTACGTATGCTTCGACCAGGTGGGTCCCGATTATCAGGCACTTCCTTGCGTGCGAAGATGTAGCTGGTGGGTCCTAGGAGTCAGGGGGGCGAATCATTTTTTTGCCCGAACGCACTTCCTTGCATGCGAAGATGTAGCTGGTGGGTCCTAGCAGTCAGGCGGAAACGTTTTTTCGCGAAATACGGTGGCCCGTCCGGTGGGTCCCCGCTGTCAGGTGGAGGAATAATTATTTTGTGCGTAATAAGGAGGCACTTCCTTGCTGCAGCCGTGGACCCAACTGTCAGCCTCTCCACGTACAGTCCACGTCCGATGGAAGCCGTTCCTTAACCACGTTGACCACACCGCGCCGAGAGCACCAGGCCGGTGGAAGACAGCGAGGCCTAGGAAGGGGACAACACGGAGCCGGGGAAGACGCGACAGTGGATGCCAACGCGTAGAGGAGTATGAGGGTTCACTGGTTCGCTACAGTGTGAGGCTGCCATCGCCGCAGAATAACAGGGGGTGTGGTGAGTAGAGGGATGGCCTGGCCAGCGGTGGGAGTAGTAGGGGGCGGTGAGGCCTCCACCGCATCGCAACCGGCCACGGGAGGCAGGAGCATGAGGCACGGCCGGCGTTGGTTTGGGTGGTTGGAGCAAGAAGACCAGATGTTGAAGAAGCACTACGGCCGTTGGATTGACATCGTACGGTCACTGGAGCTAGAACCGTTCATATTGACTAAGTTGACAAAGCACTCCGTCCCCGTCAACTTAGTAGGCCCACAAGTCAGCCTCCCACCAATGTGGGTCCCAACTAGCAGGGGGAGTATTCATTTTTTGTGCATAATAAGGAGGCACTTTCGGTGGGTCCGAGCTGACAGCGGGGGGAACATTTTTCACGAAATACAGTGGCCCGTCTGGTGGGTCCCAACAGTCTGGGAGGAAACATTTTTTTTGCCAAATACAGTGGCCCGTCCGGTGGGTCCCTGCTGTCAGGTGGAGGAATAATTATTTTCCGTGTAATAAGGAGGCACTTCCTTGCGGCTGCCGTGGACCCAACTGTCAGCCTCTCCACGACAGTACTCTTCCAATGGAAGTCGTTCCTTGACCACATTGACCGTGCCGCACTGAGAGCACCAGGGTGGTGGACGACGGCGAGGCCTAAAAAGGCGACGACGCGGAGCCGGGGAAGACGCGGCAGTGGATGCCCACGCGGAGAGGAGTACGAGGGTTCACTAGTTCGGCTGCGGTGTGAGGCTGCCGTCGTCGCAGAATAACAGGGGGTGTGGGTGAGTAGAGGGATGCCCTGGCCAGCGCTGGGAGTAGTAGGGGGCGGTGAGGCCTACATGGGAGGCGGGAGCAGGCGGTCCCGCCAGCGCTGGATTTGGCAGCTGGAGCAAGAAGATCAAAGATTTAAGAAACACGATGGCCGTTGGATTGACATCCAATGGTTACGTCTGCTAGAATCGTTTGTTGATGTATATAATAACTAAAAAAATCTTGCATATGCGTCAACTTAATAGGCCCATAAGTCAGACCATTCCCTCTTTTTTTAATAATTTATATAGAGCTCATTGCGACTTCTTATGCAAATTATTGCAGTCCGTTTTTTGGTTGGCCAGGGCCAATTTTGCATATTTCTGTGGGTTCCAAACTATTTTTAATGCCGAAATGTCAAGCCAGATTTAAAGTACTTTGAAGATATATTTAAATTAGGTTAATGCCCAGTGAAATAGGAATCTGAAAATGTGAAAAAAAATCAGAAATTATAAAGTAATTGCCAATTTGTCATTTGTTTTTATATTTACAACCCATTTCATATTACTTTCAAGATTTGCAGGCATCTTGAAAGAGTTGCAGCCCATCAGGGCGTAGAAAAATAAGTAGGCCTGGATTGGGTATTCTTCAGAAAAAATAAGCTGGGCTCATTTTCACAAAGAAAAAATAGCTGGGCTGGTCACATGGTGAACATGAAATATAAACCTGGGCTAGACGGGCCATAGCCTAGTTCAAACCCTGCTCCGTCTCAACAATAACAAAAAAAAATACTACTCGAGCTGCTACGTCCCAGGTGTCAGCCGATCTTGTGTTGTTCTCTTGTCAGCCGATATAGGGAATGGAGTAGGTCGACATAAACACCATGTTGTGACCAAGCGTGAGTCTAACCCGACCCTGGTCAGGCATCTGTATAGGAACAATAGAACTGGGAAGTTTCTGTTTCAAGAAGATCACAACTGTAAAACTGTGTATAAGCAATAGTTTATGAACAACATATATAACAGAAAATAGCTCGTACCATAAGTTTCTCGACACAGTTGGACCTGTTCAACGAGTGCAGCAGTGGCACACTTATCCCACTGGCCTTCCACCATTGAAATGCTCCACAAGGACCTTAAGACGATCAATAAAGTGTAGGAACTTGTGGATGTCGTCCCAGTCAACTTTAGTGCAATCAGTAATAGCTGAGTTGTTACAGAATAACAAACGAGCTGCCTGCTTAACTCTGAAAAAACCTACATGTGCCACCAATTATAAGAAAATATTAGTTAGAAGTAACATCTTCGTGAGAGATTGTTGCTACTTCTAAAGTTAAATTGTGATCAGTTAGACAGAATAGGTGGATTAAGAAGTAATCGAGGCAACAAGCAAGGACCAGATACAAAACTAACATGGATGAACAATTGGAACGACGTCAGGGTGGAAGATAGCAGTGAAGATGAGACCAGGTTTTGCTATTTCCATCAACATTCGTGCGCCAACTTTCAGTCCGTAACACTTGAGAAAGTTTATCCAAGTTCAGCCATAAAAAAGCAGCGATCTTCTTGGTTCATGAACCCAACTCAAAACTTATATCCATGGCTTGTCTTCACTGTTACCATTAAACTGGTGTATTCAGTTATGGCAAGGCCGAGCATCTTGAGTACATGTGTTCTGGCAGAGCAAGGAATGAACTGCAGGAAAAACAATATGAGAACACAATGTATTCCCTATATCCAAATCTAGAAATACTTTCCTCCTTCACGTCAGTGTTGACCATGGTACTAGTACCTTTTATCCAAATATAGCAATCGAAATTTCAAAATTAGTCGACATCATGTTCAAAAAAACCCACCCTCCCGGGTAGAAAAGAGGATTCTAGGAACATACTGTGCACGTTTTAAAATCCTGTGTTAGGATGAGAAGGAACAAGTGTGGCGTCTCGCCGAGGGCGCAGAAACCTGTTGGGTGCTCTCACTTTGGGCACTGCAAATGAAACACACTAGATTCAGTAGGAATAAAAATGCATCAACGGCGGCGGCTGCCATCCTAGGAGTACCCACGACCAAGGGACTTGGATTTATCGGGGATGGATGAAGAATTCGTACCAGGTTCTCCATGAGAAAACCCTATGCAATCGCCGAGCGGTTGTTTTTTCTGAACAAGCAGACAAGGGCGAAGGGATTCAGGCTGAGTGAAATATTGCCGCTTCGTCCGTCCAGCTTACTGCTAAGGCTGGAAAGGTGGGTTTTTTTTGTGATTTGACGACTCATCGGGCATTAATGCGGCGCTACGACCGGGGTGTGTCTACTGTGCAGTTGTGCACTCTAATTTGGTGCATATGGCATGTGGACCCTGTTGCCGGATGCCCCACATATCAGCGCAAGGAAGTAGAAAGAAAGGAGTAACTAGTTATTACACATAAATATATTTTTGACAGAGAGATATTCCCTCTGTAAAGAAATATAAAGATCTTTTATATCACAACTTTATACATAAGAAAAATCAAGGGGAATATATATAACATATATAATTATAAAAAGCAGAGTTTTTTAACACGGTATAGACGAGTTGGTGATGATGGTGTGCCTGTCATCCTACAATATAGGCCATCCGATTTATATCTAACGGATAGGAGGGAAACTATGGCAATTTTGCAAAAAAAGGTATCCACACACCTCTCCGCATTTGCAAATAAGGACTTCCCTCGTTCATCCTTTTCTCTCACAAGATAAAATACTCATACAAATGCATCTTGATGTTACGTGCAACGCAGGGGCATTATGGGTGTTCAGCTGAGAAATACTCAGACAGGCTCACGGTTCTGGACTTTACGCCACAGGCCGGTGGGCCTGCATGTTTGGGGGCCCATGTGTTCTACCTCAGCGCTTTTCATATTGTAAGCGGTCGGTACGGCACTGGTTTTAGATGCTGTCGCAAGGCGAATACACAAAATTGAATAAAGCATAGCATCTGTTGGAATGAAATCAAACGACACTTCCTAACCAGCAATCAGAGTTGCAATTCTATCAATGATACTGTCGTACTACTTATACACACAGGACACTTGTTTCACCATGCCAGAGTATCACATCAAAATCTCTCGGCGGATAGATCAGTTCGCAGTACTGGAGAATTTCAAAGTTGATTTGGACTAGCTCTCCTTGCCGAGAAAGTTTGATTTTCACATCATCCCCTACCGCAAGATATGATTTAGATTTGAACCTTGACCATCCTTTGTACTTATGATATATTGAGCAGGTTCATTCACATCAAGGCTGCGCATGGTAAGAGAAACTTGGCCGCTGTTGCCCGGATTGTTGAACGACTCCCTCGTTACTCTAGGAATTCTCTGTTTGCAAATAAGAAGACATACCCAAACAGTTAGATCAACACAATGAATCATGCGAAACAACATGGAAATAAAAAAGAACGAAACACTTGGGCGGCCAATGCTTACCAAGAAGGTGGACATGTCGGTTTTTGGAAGGACTTTGGTATATGAAGTGCAAACTGCAGCCCAGTCTGTTGCCGGTGCAACTGCTTGTTCGGTTGCCGCTACACGGGCCGGAGCAGATGCAAGTGCAAGTGTTGGTGCAGGTGCCGAAGCTGCTGCTGCTGCCGGAGATGGTGCTCCTTGTAGAGCTGGTGCCGGTGTCGGAGCAGGTTGCCGGTGTCGATGCCCGATCCTCCGGTAGATCAGCCTAATCCACTGACGTGGTCGGTGCCCAATCCTCAGCTGGATCAGACTGTGCTGCTGCCGCTGTCAGTGCTAGAGCAACTGCCGGTGCTCGATCCGTTGCTGAAGGTGGTACCGATGTGCGAGACAACGACGATCATGTCTTGTCTGCTATGATTAGCTTTCTAACTTGACTAGGCTTCGTGACCGTGATCCAGTTTTTTTCTTCATTTCTTTTAAACACGAGAAGGACTAATTGTGGCGTTTTTGTTAAACCAAACTGCAGTTCATCATAGGGATTCAGCTTGTACTCAGACACCATCTTGATCCAATTTTTTCCAGTAATATAAGTGATGGACAGTGCCTTCGTTACTGACACGAATAAGAAGTGAAACATGCAAAAATAGCCATCATAGAGCAAACCAAACGGTTTATTCTGTGATGAATGTCACATGGCAAAACCTGCATCGTAAAATTGCAGGAAAAGAAAGAAAACATGACATTAAATCAATAAGATTTAGACAGTAAATCAATAAGATTTACTTGATGTGACACGAGTGAATCCTTACCAGGAAATCACTATGTTGAAGTACTAAATAGAAGATTGATCGTCCAACTATGGGTGGCATGTAGGGGCCCCGCCTACTCCCACAAGCAGGACAGTCCAAAGGTCGTGACAAATCATATGGACCGAACATCCATGGGACTGGAAATCCTGGTGGGTGCGATAAACCCTGCAATGCATACAGATATTGGAGTGTAATCATAACTGATAAACCATCCTCACAAAAAAGATGATCTGGATACTTCAAAATATACAGACTGAATTGAGTGGACAGACATTAACATAGACCATTCTCAGGACTGACCACACACCAAAAGCGGCAGTACTAATAAACAATATAGGGTTCACAAACACAAATCAAGTACTGAGCAATAGTACTTACTACAAACAAGCAAAGTTGCACTAATTAAACTCTGCAGACTATTTCTTGCCACCGACCTACGGGATGAACCCCGCATAACTGACTAGGCCATGGACTTCGTGAGAGATGTCTACATGCACCATCACCATCTTGTCAACCTTGGAGAACCTAACAGAGTGGTCTTTCCACTCATAAACATGATCATGAAGACATGCCGCATCAGACTTGTTGGGAAGATTTACAAAAACCACACCCTTCCTAATCGAAGGCTCATCCAGGAAATTGTTGTGGTCAAGTACAGCCTCGAGAACACGCCTGACAACAATGCTACATGAAAACACTAGTTCAGGACACGTGGCGACAAGGACACAACAGCTAGATAGTTTAGCAGTAGAACTCATCCTCAGGTCTTCCAGTTCACACGACATGACTTTGAGAACTTCATCTCCACCGCGGACCTGGTTCTAATTCAAACAGAAACCATATTTTATTACTACCTCCGTTCAGAAATATAAGATGATTTTCGATATTATACTCCATATATGACTACATATACGCACAGAAATGAGTGAACAAAGACACTAGAACATGTATTCAAAGGCATGAGAGCAGAGGGATTACTTGCAATATCCATAACACAAGTTACTGAGGCAAATATACCCTCTTCAAAGGTAGCATTTTGTTCATAAAGTGCTCCCTCCGTCCCAAAATTCTTGTCTTAGATTTGTCTAGATACAGATGTATCAAGTCACTTTTAGTATTAGATACATCCGTATCTAGACAAATCTAAGACAAGAAATTTGGGACAGAGGGAGTAGTTGAAAGTAATCTATAAGAAATCAGTGTCAACCTCCCGCATGTTTTGTTCAAAAGAGGAATTTAGAACTGTCATTTGGCACACAAAAATCACATGCAAGATCACCCAGAAAGTTGTACTACCAGTACTAGTACTGCGTGTTAGATGAAAAAACACGATCAAGATCGAGAAAAAGATCGTCAATAAGAGATATTACCTAGACTTGCTTAATGAGGGATCCCGGAGAGGGGGGCTTGGATAGGGCGATGGCTTTAAGCTTGTCCGCGGTAGTCTCGGCGGGGTGCTTGCACTTCTTCGTACCATGAGCCTCGACGGTTTTGGCCAGAGCCATAGACATCACTTCGGCCAGTGCTCCAGCGTCCATCAAGAAACTATCAAATAGAAATAAAAGAAAAGAAACCATAATCACAAACGCAAAAGAAGAAAAGAGAGGGAGTTATAGGATCAGTCTCGGGGTTGCAAGACCGGGCCTTGGCCAGAATCAACACCATTGATGCGCTCACCTTTCCTTCTTTGGGAGAGAAGAACAATGGCAGAAGCAGGTCGGGGTTTTCTTGAAGAAATGAGGAAGATGAGGGAGAAGCGAGGGTTGGGTACATAGGAAGCTAAGAGAGAAGAGTGAAATGATGGTTGCTTCGTCCGTCCAACTTACTGCTCGAAAGGATGGGGTTTTGTGATTTGATGGCTCATTGGGCATTACTGTGGCGCTTCGATTGGGGTAGTCTACCGTCACTCTACTACGGAGTAATTTAGTGCATGGCTTGTGGACCTTGATGCTGGATGTCCCACACATCGGCGAAAGTGAGTAACTTAGTGCATGGCTAGAGGAGGATCCGCACGGTAGAGCGTGTACACTGTTTTTCTGAAGAAGAAAAATGATTACAGCAAGCGTTTCCACTCTTACGACGGAGGAGTGTGAAACACGGCAGCCACTTGAACATACACAGTGCTCCTACTACTAGGCATGTGCAGTGGTTCATACGTCAGTACTATATAATCTTGTTGCTAGTGTAGTAAGATATGACGACAACAAATGATGTTGTGCGCATGTCAACTATATGAACAGTAATATAGTAACATAGCACCGCTTTCTCGACTGTCCGGTCGAGAATGAACAGTGAGATCAATGTTAACAGAACTAGGTCTAGAACGCACGAAGAGTACGGTACTACAGTACTCCACGAAACATGAACCATATGAAGCACGAATAGTGTTATGCAGGGTGTATGAAGGGTGCACGAGATGGGAGCAAAAGTTCCCTTCTCGACCCACTTTTGGGTGTTTGGCAGAGTGCATGAAGGGTGCATGAATCCACACTAGTAGGTTAACACAAATACACGAAGAGGAAACAACTACTCTGTCTAGGTGTGTAAGTCATCTTACATTGTGCACTGCGACCAAGGCGGAGAGGAAAACGAGAAAACTTAATGTCTTTTTGCTAATTAATAGCATTGCATGCAATGAACTAACCACGACATGTCATGTTTATTAGTCTCAAGTCATTGAAAGCATGCATGGCCCACGTCTCTTATTGGTTGATATGTCACAAAACAAGAAATGGGGAGGGAGTTAATGTACCGTGCCTAAGTGTTTTGGGATTATTTTGTTTTCGTAAGGTGACTTACACACTATATTGAGATGAGAATGCAACCAAACACACCCACACGCTTTGTGCTACAGTGACTGCTCTGCACCATCTGAGTTTGATCCAATGGTCATGTTGCACCGAGACATGGACATGCCCATGCAGAGGGCGCCTAAACACCATCGAAGTCCCTCTGCTTCTCGAGGCGCATGACGTTGGTGATGCAGGGGGCGAAACGGCTGAAAGGCAATGCAATCTACGGGAAGGCGGAGGGAGCCAGCCGAGGAGCGGGGAATCTTTTGGTTTTCACCATGGTAAAACACTAGTCGATGACTTCTCACATCAGGGAGCAGTGGGTTTTACAGGCAGAGTCATCATGACTAATTGCTACTACGCCTGCTCCCGTCAATCAAAATATTAAAAATCCTGCCGCGCCTACTCCCGTCAATCAAAAAATTAAAAATCCTGCCGCACTCAAGGAACGCCGCGGTGGATGTTTAAATTTACCTGCCAGCAAGTAGATAAAAAAGGGGTGAAAAAATAAATGTGGCGGCGGCCTAGCTAATCGGTCGAACTAGCCCAACTAGCTAGCCACTGTGCCTCACTGATGTACTCGGCGGGAAAAGTGGTCTTTTGTGATTTGACGACTCATTTATTTACTTGCTTCAGCGAAAACGCATGGTAGGGTGTCCCACATCAGGAAGAATATATGCGTGCAACACCCGGGAGGACCCCGAAACCACGCGGTAGGGTGTGCCATGTCTCGGCACGGAGGAAAAATGTGCGTGTAAAAATTTACTGTATCAGACGTAGTACCTATGGTTTGACCTCAGGACCCAGCCAGTCGGTCGAAAACACCCCACTAGCCACACAGGTTCATCATGCTAACATGGCACGGAGGATAGGTGCGGTTAGCTCCGTCTCGACTAGCCACAACGTCTCTTGTTCTAGGCGATTCTTCTATTTTCCAAGCTTTTTTAGTTGTAATAACACCACGGCAAGCTAGCGCCGCTCTTCGTGTGTGCCCGTGCAAAGGTTAGACGATGGAGAGAAGAGAGAGATTGCAGACCTGGGACCCACCAGTAAGTGAGTCAACGGCCATGCACGTGTAGATGAGGCACTCCCTCTACTCTACTCAACGTAATACTGTATAAAATCAAGTTATGGGACAAAGCCAACAACTGTTGTTGTTTCAGGCTATCGACTTACGCTTTGTAGTCCAGGTTGCCAGTTCGAATCTCGTCTTTTAGATTTGTTAGTTTTAGGTCCAAATTTGATTAATGACAGGTGGGACCCCTGTGTGTTGTTCCGATATTTCAGTGTAGGGTGGTTTTTTTGAACAAACACTTTGCGCGGTTAGACAAGTAACGGCACAAGTTACACGTATTTTGCCAGTTTACGAACAAAAATGACAGCGGCATAGAATATCACATCCACCCCGCAGCTTAGATGCTATGGTGATATGAGTTTTTACACCGTTGGAAGTGAGATCCAATGGCTTGGGAGTAGTCTTTGTAATTATGCGCAATTTCCAAACTCTCCAAAGGTTTTTTTGCAAATAAAACATTTAGGCCTCATGTGTGTCGTGGCATCTTGGATCCAACGGCTCCCCGTTGCTCATATTAGGTGCTCCCCGTAGCTTAATTACCCGCTACAGTTATATGAGCATCTAGGTCGTATGATCAGTGATCAGATGGCACATGTGTAGTACTTGTACTTTCTGTGCAATTCCCAAACTCTCTCAGCAGTATATTGCAAAAACATTCACACCTCCTACTGTGGGCCGTTAGATCTCCGTGAACTCGTATCACCATAGAATCTACAGTGCGGGAGCACCTCATATTTTCCCATGCGAGAAAACATAAGGTGCTCTCGCAGCTTGGATGCTATGGTGATACGAGCTTCGAGGTCGTTTGATCTGAGATCCAATGGCATCTGAGCAGTCGTTGTGCTTGTAGGCAGTCGCCGAACTCTTTGGGGGCTTTTCTGCAAAAAACCATTCGAACCACCAAGGAGGCGTTGGGTTAGAAATCCAAGGGCTCCGAAGAGCTTGTATCACCAAAGCATCTAAGGTGTGGTAGCACATGATATTCTTACATACAGGAGAATATGATGTCCTCCTTCATCTTAAATGCTACGGTGATACGAGCTTCGAGGTCGTTGGATATGGGATCCAAGGGCATTTGAGTAGTTTTTGTAAAAATTGTGTGCAATTCTCAAAATCATCAAGGTTTCCTGTAAAAATATTAAGACATCATGTGAGCTGCTATATCTCAGATCAACAAGCTCCAAGCAACTCGTATCGGCATATAGCATCTAAGGTATGGGGGCACATGATATTCTCCCGGGGAGGAGAGGTGGGGGGTGCACAACCAATCGGTGGTTGGGAGGGTGGGGACAAATATAATATAAACAACCCTAAACATAGCTTCACAATTTTATCTAAGGTCGAGGGGGTGACCCCTGACAATCATAGCTCCGCCTAATTAAACACAACATTTGCATGTACTGTAGTACTAGACTTAATATTCATGTTTTAGTTTCATGTTTGTTTTAAATATTGAATTGAGCACCATGCATGTCTTACATTTTACTCCCTTCATTCCTAAATATTAGTCTCTTCAGAGATTTCAAGTGGACTGGGACATACGGATGTATATATACATATTTTAGAGTGTAGATTCACTCATTTTGCTCCGTATGTAGTCACTTGTTGAAATCTCTAAAAGACTAATATTTACGAACAGAAGGAGTATTTTTGAATTCATGTCATACATGCATGGTTTGGAAAAATAGATGCATTATACTTATTGGATTGTTGTTGTGTCCGTGTGTGGGTGTTTGTGTGTGTGTGTGTGTGTGTGGTCATATGCTTGATACATACAAAGTTTTCTCACCTCCATATTGTTCATCTTTTAAATTTGAATTTGCATTGAAAAACTTAGCAGGGATACCATGAAATGTGAAATCCACATTGAGGTCACTATATCACAAACTCACTCTAATTGAACAACTCGTCATAAATCAATTACCACGTTGAGATTAGTATTTGCAAGGAAAATACGGGCATTGTAATACACATAGATTCATTCGGCAACTTAAAAGGTTCCTTTCGTATTCTCGAATGGTAGGACCCAACGGCGTACCAGCCAGACCTTGGCTCGTGTTGATCCTAAAAAAATAAAAAATAAAAAAACTGGGCTCGTGTCCTTCTGGTGGCGTGCGCGATACACACATTAGGCAACCCCAACCAGTCGAGCCTCCGCGTTTCGAGTCGAAATATCTGGTGGCCAGAATTCCATCCCTAGGAAATTCCCCTCATGTCCCCGGTCCATAATGACTACCGATGAACAACGGAGGGATGCTTTAGTAACTAGACAACGTTGTGTTCAAAAAAAAGTAACTAGACAACGTTACCTACCGTGCCGAGCACGGTTCAATTCCCTCGGTCGCCGCTCGCCAAGGTCACCCGTCAACTGCATTGCCTAGTACTACTACTACTACACCAGGATGAGCACATAATTGAGCCTGTTTTTATTCCCCGTTTGTTCGTGCCTAGTACTTGAGTTAATATATCAGGCAATGCATTGGTACAGAGGGATTATCCTTTTGCTCTGCATATATAACTTGTCTGAAGTCTAACTAAGTAAAATGTTTGACCAAATCCTTTCTTAAGAAATGCAACAGGACAGATGTATGGCTTGAGAATTTATTGCATGATGCAGGTTATGATATTGTTTCGAATCCTAGATCTTATTGCATGATGCAGGTTATGATCCAAAAGTGACCATAAATTCTTGAAACTGAGCATGGTCACGTGATATGGCACAAATATTACTTTGTAATTTTTTTCTTCAATTTGAGACAAGCTGCTTATGACAAGTTGCACAAATGAAGAGCCAAGGTATTTTGGAACAAAACATGTCACGTTAAGGCGAACGCTTTCACTATTGAAACCATGGGCGTTTACGTGCCGCCACGAGTCCCGCTTCTCATCGACAGGTGCCGTCCAAGCAAGTGTGTGAGTTGACTGGAGACATGCGAGCAGACTGATGTGCCGGCTGACAGGGAGGCGTGCGAGCTGACCATTGTGCAGGCTCACCGGGAGGCGACCCCTATGACCAGGCTCCGCCGCCCACCTTCGTCCCAACTACTCCCACTTTTAGTGTTGCCGGCGCCATAGTTTAAAATCAACCCCGCACTACCGGTATCGCTACAATCTTCTCTCTTCCTCTCTGATTCTCCTGTCGTCTACCTCCAACCAACCCGACCTAAACGTACGCCATGCCGCATCACGATGGTCTGCCCTTAGTCTTCTAGTTTCCTGAGGAAGACACCCAGCCGGAGTCTCAGGAACATAAGGCACTTTGGGACGAGCTTGAACTGGCCTTGCGGAAGACGCCATGCCTGCCCCCGCACCCATTCCGGCTCCCGTTGCCCCGACTGCGCCGGCGCCCATCCCCGTGGCAATGATGGGCTGGGAGCCACACATTGTCTCTGAGCTTGATGCCACGGGGTTCCACGAGGTTCCCGCTGACTTTCACGTGCCTGTGCACCTGCCAGCGCATGCGCCTGCGCGTGCACTGATGCGCACGCCCGTGCTAGTGCCCGTGCACCTGCCAGCGCATGCGCCTGCGCGTGCACTGACGTGCGTGCCCGTGCCGGTGCTCGTGCACACGAATGTCTCCGCCGCACCATTGACAGCGCCTGTCCCCGCGCGGGTGCTAGTGCCCCCCTCAGCGGCATGGAAGGCCGCCGTCGACTGCTTCCTTGCACCAATGGCAGTCGCCTCCTCCCTCCAGTTGATTCGCTCCTGGAGACCGAAGTCCAGAACATTGTGACCTTCCTTGAAGCTGGGGCCAACGTCTAGGAGTACGCCAACAATGGCGCAAGACGCCGCCGTCGCCGTCGGTCAGTGGCCCGATGACACACAGAGCACGACAGAGGAGCCGCTTCCCACCGCAAGGCGCCCTCGCCGCCACCGTGTAATCTAAATTTGCCATGAAAAACGTTCGGATTGCCATGCTTAAAATCCAAATGTTTATCATTTCCGTTTATTTTAGATCGATCATTGTATAATTTAAAGTTGGAGTCAGAGTGAACGAAATCTATGGTTTGATCGATTGAATGTTCTGCTAGAGCCGTATCAAATTAAATATAAAACATCATCAAGCCACATGTATTCCTTGTCATCCAATGACCTAGACTACTTCAATGTCAAGCGCTCAACACGTTTAGCATGCAGTTAATTTCATGCCAAAAATATTGCTAATCACATAATAACACACAAATAATACCCAACTTAATATCCGCATGCACTTAATATACTTCCAAATTAACGTGCATTGCATGTACACACTGACTAGTGCTGCTAGCACGTGAAACTGGTGTCGTAACTTATGAATGCGTCCAGATATGGTCAACGGCAACATCGCCCGCGAGTTCCTCATGTTTGGCCGTGCGTCTAAACGCAGAAGGGGGGAGAGAGAGAGCACACATGGAACCCACCAGTAAGTGAAGGCGAACAATACTAAAAATAATATTACATGTTATCAATTAAATAGGTTGTGGTAATATAAAAACATTATGTGAACAAAGGGAGGTACAACAAACATTGCTGTTCTACGTATGTTGCCTATTGACGTGTGGCCTGAAGGCCCTGGTCGCATGTTCGATTCTCGTCCTTTATTTTTTAATTTGTATATGGGTCCAAATTTGTTTCATGACATGTGGGCCCCTAGGTGTGTAGTTTGTAGCACTTTAATTTGTGGGTCCAAATTTGTTCCATTCCAAGTGGATATCGGTGTGTAGTTTTGTAGCTTATTTATAATAATTAAAGAGAACAACAGAGTTTTTGGCAATAATACCATGGTGCGACGTTGAAGGCGAGAAAGGACGTGCGAGAGAGCGATGACCGAGCCAAAGGGAAATCAACTAGGGGAGTTGCGGGGGTTGCAACGGTGTTTCGAGTAGTTTTCGGCCGAATGCTACGAAAATATAATCTAAACCAACCGGAATAAATGCCTACACAAATTAATCCAAGGTTGGAGTGCCCCTTGCAATGTAAATAGCTCCAGCTTTGCGAGGTATGGAGAGGTAGCTTCAATGTGTGGAAGATACGACGTGAGAAAGTGAGGTCAATCGAGAGACATATGGATAGAGAGACAAAGTGAGTGTGGTCCGACATTCATGGAAAAAATATATATGCTCTGGAGAGATATTGTTCGATTGAGCTTTTGGCAAGGGTGAGGGCTGTAAGATAGAGCTTGAGAGATGATCTAGTCACAGACGTGTAGATATATTTTGTGCGTGGGAGGAAGCAAGGTCGATCGATCACATAGGGTCGTCGTGCGATCGAAAGAGTGAGACGGGTTGGAGAGAGTGACCTAGATAGACAATGTGTGTGAGAGAGTATACAATGTGAATAAGTCGAATTGGGCTCAAACATGGTAATATATCGTTTTTTTCCGAGAAAGAGCGAGGTCAATCGAGACATAGAGAGAGAGAGAGAGAGGAGAGAGAGAGCGAGCGTGGCCCTCCATGAGGTCGAAAGAGTGGGGGCGGCTTCGATGGACTGACCTAGATAGACAATCTGTGCGAGAGAGTATAGATTGTGTCGATCGAGGCCCGAACAGGGAGATATATCATTTGTGTGTGAAAGAAAACAAGGTTAAATGAGACTCAGATAAAGAGAGCGAGATTGAGCGAGTGTGGCCCGCCACACGGAAGAAAGAGTGAGACAGTCTCGAGGGAGTGACCTAGATAGACAACGTGCGTGCGTGCGCACGAGAGGTTGGGGGCTAGATAGGCAATGCATGTATTTAGCGCGAGAGGGTGAGAGGGAGAGGGAGAGAGATAGAGCTCGGCATGGGGTGCAATGGTGGGTGTGTGAGGTAAATACATTTCATAACAGAGTAGAAAAAGGGGGTTGTATAGCTGAGAGAGTTAGAGATCGAAACATGGAGAGAAAGAATGGATGTGTGTTGGAAACAGATAGCTTCCTAAGGTGGTT
>NC_041390.1:370983763-371013818 GCF_002162155.2 Triticum dicoccoides
AAAAACAACATTTGAATGTAGATAGTACGAGACTTAATATCGATGTTTCAATTCGGTGTACATTGTAAGATTTGAACTGAGGACCATGCATATGGGTAATTATTTCGAATTCGTGCCATACTAGGTTTCGGAAAGTTGACATTGACTCGATTTGTTGTGCTATTTTGTAGGTCATATGTTTGAATCCATCCAAAAGTTTTCTCACTACCATGGTGTTTATCATATACATATGAATTTGTATTAAAAAAGTAGCATGGATACAGTGAAATGTGAAATCCACATTAGAATTGGAGATCGCTATGTGACACACACTCTAATTCAAATAACTAATTATGTGACACACACTCTAATCCACATTAGTGTGGATACCGTTTCGATTTTTTTTCAAATAACTCCTCATTAATTAATTTATAGTATCTCGTTTCGAATGACTAATTATTGCAAGGAAAGCAAGTGCATGGTAATACATACAGATTCGTTTGCAAATGAAAGAAGATTCGTTTGCATTCTCAAATGTAGGCACACCAGGGTCGTGTCGTGGTGGTCGCATGTGTCGGACGGATGCGTAGCACCTAGCCACCCCCCCAAAAGGACGATGACAAAATAAGTTCGCGCTTCCACGTTTTGGATTGAAATATCTGGCGGCCCCAATTCTAGCCCTGCAAAATCTCCCGTCTCCACTGTCCCCCTCCACGCCCAGATTGCTCAAATCCCTAATTCACCGCCAACCCAAGCAAAGTTCGAATCGCCCCTCGTCTCATCTCTTTCTCCACCTCTATGCCGAACGATGACGACGAAGACGACGAGCGCGCTTCACCACCGCACCGGAGCTACCTCATCTATGCCCTCGTCCACCGCACCGAGTGGTCCACTGACAACATCGGCCGTTGCAACCGACGTGCCTCACAGACACCGACTTCCACCGCATCAGGTGCACTTCACCGACACCGTCTCCCAGCTCACCGGGGCTACTTCACCGAGCACATCGTCGCGCCTCCGCCCCCCGAGGCCCCTGGGGCTTCACCAACGGTCTCGTCCACCGCATCATAGCGCTCTGCTGCCACTCAAGATCTGCATCCGTGCGCGGCCAGCCAACGCCAGCGCATCACCCTCAACGGCTCTGAAGTGACCCGCACTCTAGCTAGGCGAGCATGCCCAAACGTTGGCCTGAACTAGGTATCCACACATCACTCCCTTGTGCACTGTTCTGACGATGTTTGAATATCCTTTCACTGCTCTCTTAGCTTACACGCCTATCCAACTTTGACTTTAACTCTTATTTCTTCTAGAGTTATCATATGAAACAAGCAAATCCATTTTTAGCGAAGCATGACGACGCTACGGGATCTGGTACACATCATGCACACCCGTATAACCTTGTAAGTATCTGTCCTCCGGTACAACAGCAAGGTCGATTCCTCTTATTTGATCAGCCATTCGCCATGTCAAAAATGCAGAGGGGGATGCAAGGAGCACAAGCCATGCACATCCAAGCAAGTGGTAACATGGACTTGTACATGGAGCATCCCAAGCGCAACCAGAGCTGCAGTGAGCCTGTACAACGAGCTAGCGTAAGTCCCTGCATTTCATTTAATTCGTACTGGCATTCATGTATGATTTGTGTGCAGTGGCGGATCCACGAATTCAAGTTACCAGGGGCTAACATTTAACTTAAAAAATACGAAGGCACTTGCACTCCGGAAATCAACATAACTTGAGAAATGTGAAGCTACATGCACTTTGAAAACCAGCTAATTATCCAAAGTAGTTCAGATTATAAACACTAAATGATGCAAGCACCAAAAAAACACAAAATGCAACATGGTGTACAAGGACTACAAACATGGTCTGTACCTGCTTGAATTAATCGTTTTTTGGCTGAAAATATCGAAGTGTAATTGCACCTATAACCAGTGCGCAAACTGCATATCAATATATCTATCCTACACAAGTATGCCAATAGTTTCAAACAATAGATTAGAAAAGTATTTATGCTACATTGTCATGATACGGGGACTTTTTGGTAGATGGCATCGACGTTTCCTCAAGCCATGAAAATGCACTATAATTTGCTTGTCATCAATGCCTGCAAATCTCTATGTCTCTCTCAACATAGTAGATCATAATTAGACACTAAATCCTTCAATGGGAGCTTGCAAAATGCTTGCATTAGATGCCTCATTAGACACTATATGTTCATCACCAGGAGCATGTAAAATGTTTGCATAAAATCCTTCATTAGCAGTCTGTTCATTAGACACTTTAGGCTCAAGAACAACATGAGCTTGGATGTTTGCACTGGAAACTTGATTAGATACATCAGATTCAGTCAATTCAGTATTGATTGGGGGAGTTATAAAATAAGTAGAAATGGTTTCATTTTCTCATTGATTCCCTACATACAAGCAGTTTTACAACACCGTCAGGTTTAACTATTGGCCAGAAATTAAGAGTTGAATTAGATATAATCAGGGATGTGATGTACCTGCTCGTTGCGCATGCTACTCTTGCAAGTTGCGACTGTCCGTTTGCGCAAGCTCGATGCCATGCCCGTGCTGCCGCCGCTGCCTCCCACGCAGGCTACACCCAAGGTTGGATCTTCATCTTCTTGTCCTTCGGTTTGCTTGAAGCCCGGCGACTGCCCTCCAACGAGGGCGCGAGGAAGTGCTGTGTCGGTCTGTCCAGCGGCGGCTAGGTTAGGAGTGAACCAGAGTGGAGGCTGGAGCGGATGAATTGGGATTTTTCTTGCTGTCGATCGATATGGGAGGCGCTCGTTTGGGCCGCGAGCCTGCTATAGGGCCTGCCTTGCACTTATGTTATTGGCCTATCCAAATTGAAACATTTTTCTTCATTTTTTACATTGCCTGCTCGTGCGTTGGGACGAACAAAACTAGCCTGGGCCAACCTGGACGACTCCAACTAGGTGCACTCTTTCGAGCCACCCGAGGCAGCCGCCCATACCAGCCCCTATGGCGGCGTTGCCCCTTTTTGCATGTATGATAGGGGTAGTGAAAAATATTCCAGTTGTGCTTTTGATTTACCCACAGAATGGTTGAATTGCTTGTTTCTATGAACTGAGTTCGCCAATAATGTGAAGGATGCCAGTCTTTTCATCCTATTGTAGATTGCTTAGATCTCTATATGCCAAAAGTAATCGCATGAAATATACAGTAAAAGCCAGTGTGATGTGTGTGGCTACAACTAGTCTGACTATACATCCTCATATAACATATCAAGGACGCACCATCTTACCAGATTAACCATTTGACTTACCAATGAAGTGTGGGAAGAAAGAAGTATTGGGACTGCGTGTCCAAGCAATTGATGCCATGGACTCCTTCGTACAACCTTGTAAGCGAAAAATAAGTTGCAGTGTGCCTGTACAAAGAACTAGCGTAAGTTCAGTTACCCGCTTCTCGGAATTTTAGTTAGCCACTTATTGCAAAATTGTTCAATTACGTTGCTTGGCTTAGTTTAGTTTGCTACTGATTACATAATCCCACAGCCTGTTAATCCTATTATAGACTGCACCTATCTATGTGTTTGATACTTACTGTTAAGAATTACCTGTTTGCCTCAACTTAAATAGCTACTTGTTTGTTTAACTGCTTTGATGTTGCAACAACGAGTTACAATGATGTTAATAACTACTTTTCAGCATCGAATTGAAACTCTTCAATTCCTGGTTTGTTTAACTGGTTTGCTATTATAACTCCCAGTTGAGATGTTTTGCTAACTTCAATTTTTTTGAATCCAATCGGAACTTTAATGGCAAAACAGGTTAGCCCAAGATCAAAGACCGAGGTCCCCATGGACATTGTATCATCCCACAGTAGTGGCACCGTCCCAATCGTGCATTATGAATTGCCAACTGCTGATGCTCTAGAGGCTAAACTAGTGGTAGAAAGAGATTCTGCTTCTGCACTTAGAGATGAAGTTGACATGTTGACGAAGTAAACGGCACAATCAGTAGCAGCACTCAAGACAACCATTAAATATTTGGTGGATTTCAAAACGAAGCAAGCTGAGACTGACCACATTGTTAAGGTCCTGAAGGAAAAAAGGAAATTAAATTCCCACTTGGTAAATCATAGGTGAAATGTTCTTTCCATCGTTGAATAACCTTTGTGTTGTTTGTTCATGTAATCAATCAAACCATTTGTTTTAGAGATCATGTAGTAATTGTTTTTTTGTTTTTCTTATTTGTAATTTTATTTGAGCACAAGTCTGTATTAATTGATAAGACTCGGAGACATTTTATTTTGATTACTGTGCCAGACCTACAAATATGCCAATTGGGCTGAATGTGCATTCAGCAATAATAGTAGTATAGATGGACCATAAGTGGCACGCATCGGAAAGGGCCAAGATGCTGTAGTAGCTTGGCTAAAAAAAGGATGCTGTTGTAGCAAAGAAAAGTACAGCGGCCTGGCTTATGTATGTTAGTTGATATTATTGATCCATATACTCTATAAGTCTTTATATGTCTATTAGTTCTGTGCATTCTTGGTTGATTCACTCGGTATTTGAATGTTGATACATCGCTTGTGTACATATCTAAATGGGAGTACACATTGTGCCGCGTGTGACATTTGAGTTGGACATGAAGTGTTCCAAATATTCGAATTCACCTTAAGCTGGATTCTAGCTTCTGAATTTGAGTATCGGCATTTGTAAACATTTTCATATATGACAGTGGAATACATCTTTGTCGTCCTTTTGAAGATATATAAAACACATAGAATGATTTATAAAGATTCGTATAGGAATGCAAGATGGATTCGAATTTAGTTGCCAGGGTAAAAGTGGATGCTTATTGCCCAAAAATTCGAAAGAAGCGGCAAAATGTCCACTCCCACGTCGGCTCCCGAAGCCAAGTGTTTGGGAGATGGAAATTACTGTCTACACATTACACGGACAATCCATGGGCCCGATTTCCACTGCTCTAAATAGGGGTAGGATAGTAACTTCAATTAGACGTGACACGACCGCCTCCGAGCTCATTCTGACATGGTGGGCGTCAAACATGGGCGGCAAAACACATTTGATTCAAGCTCGTCCGAAAGACCTCTGTTTCTCCCTCCATTTCCCCATTCATACAAGGTGGGCGGCAAAACAAAGTCGACTCGGCCGAAATCGATGTAGGCAAATATTTTCAATAGGGGCAGGTTTGTAACTTCACTCAGACGTGACACAACCACCCTACTTGTCAGCCACGTTCATACACCATGGGCGCCAGCCACCCTCTCCTCGCCCGAAATCGCTCTGGGCAAATATTGGTGAGATGCGAGATTACCGTCGTATCCCCAACCGACGAGACGTCCAAATTTTAAACGGGGGCTAAGTTCGTAACTTTCCCATATTTCAGACAGGCGCGTCCCAAAGACATGGTTCCCCGTACCTCTCACTCCATTTTCCCATTCATACACCGTCCGCGCTAGAACACCATCCCCACACCAGCCTCCGTCCGCCACCCCATCCATCGCCGCCGTCCTCCACCACATCCATCGCCGCCGTCCTCCACCACATCCATCGCCACCGTCCTCCACCATGTCGGAGAGCCTATCAAGACCGCGTCGTCCACTGCTAGAGATGGACGTTTCTCATCCACGGCGACAGACCAAGAGCCTTGCATCACGTCCTCTCGCTTCATCGGCGCCGTTGTCCTCTTTGCCGGGGCCGCTCACACTACCTTCTCTTCCACCGCAACGGTACTTATCCCCTGATGCACCTGTCTACCGTCACAGATCTACTTCAACGCCACCGATAGCCATCGCACTCTGGATGCCTACACGGCGCCGCAAGAGAGGTGGTACTTCATATCTCCTCAACTTTTTGATCTCAACCAGAAAATAGATCTTAACTTGGTTACTCTACTTTCTTTTCAGCTCTTAGAATTTAGTTCTTAGTTCGAAGCAAACAATGGCTGCTAAATATCATTTCTTTGGTTTCCCCCTTTTATGATCACTATACGATCAGAATATGTGCTTCGTGTCATCATAGCACTGCTCGACCCATCAAGCTAAACAAGCTTAGTTGTTCAAATACGAATTTGATATTATTAAAACAGATTCCTTTAATTGGTCAGCTAAATGTTCCTAAATTAGTTTCGAAAATGCATGTTCACCGCTCGGGTGTGTATCTCTACAGGGTGCCCATGGTGGGCCGGCCCACCCTGGGATTTTGGGTCATCCCAGGCCTCGATTCCCCTCTGTTCTACTGCGCGCTTCCGATCTCTACTCGCCCCCAGCCGCCTGCCTCGCCGGTGACTTGCCATCCCCGGACGACATGACTCTAGGAGGAGACGCCGGACTAACAGGAGGTCAGGAGCCGCTCGCCCAACAGTGTCACCGCTGCCCGGGCGTGCCGCCATGCCTACCTTCCTAGTCGGTTCAGAGCTCAGGCGTGCAACACCCACTAAGCCAACCCGATTTATCCTGAGATAAGTCCTCAACACTCAGCAACCACTCCTCATCACCCATTTTCTAATTGATTCATTACTCATTACGCATGACTGTCATTAGGGTTTGTTGTGTGCTTAGTGCTACCTAAACTTAATGGGTTAGATGTATTTCAGTAATCTTTAGTACCTGTAAAGTTCACAGTGTTTTCAAAATTCCGTCCCTAGGAATAGACACTAGTCATTTTGGATTGTTGGTCGTAGTGACGTCGACCCAGATTACTACTGCAAGCCAGGTTTGTTGAAAATTTTACTTGTCTTTCTTACTCACTCGATATAATATCCAATTATTCACGTCGATTAGTTGCAAACAATAAGTGCTAGACAAACTTCTTGATTCAGATTTTGGACGGTCTCTTACTGCAGTTACAATTCTACATACTTGTCCTAGTGAGCTCACAAGTAAATGATTGATTCACTACATCTATGTTTGCCTTGTCATATTTGTTGTCAATATTCTTTTAGGGTGGACCACCCTGTTTCTAAATACTGCAACCGTAGACATGAGTGAATAGTATTTCTCTATGTGATCTCTTCCATCATGTGTGGGCAACAAACACTGCATTGTATAGAAAGAAAGTGTCATTTCCAGCCTTTACATAGGCTTCGATCTTTTACATGGAATACGATCTGCCTACTTGCTTTGTGTCGCACTACCAACACTCCACCCTTGAAGCTAAACATTATGCCACTCATAATTCCTTAGTTTATTTGTTCAAATACGAATTTCATATAATTCTAATGTTCCTACTTCAGTTTTGAAATGTGTGTCTGCCTATTATAGAGACATAAGGGGTTTGTATTTCTGTGTGTGGTCTAGTCAGCACGGTTGGGGGGTGAACTTTGCATATGCAGGGGTTTATAGGGAGACACTCTTCGAGTTGAATCCGCAATGCATTCCATAGATAATCTGACTACTTTTTATGTTTTCATGAATCTCAGATTCTGAACAACATCATAATGATTATGAGCTTGCGCGCATGAAAAGAATAAAGCAGAACAATGCCATGGCTGTCAAACTTAGCATTAAGGGACTGAAATCAAGTCTGGATGCAATGCAATGCAAATGCTCTCCACCTACAGATTCATGCTCAGAATATGATCCTAACAGTGATTCTGAGCTAGAGGGAGACCTAAGTCAATTTAGCTCCCTAGTGGAGGAGTCAGAGGAAGATGCCTATCTTATTCACCCATCAAGGTGCTTGCTCTAACTTTCCAAGGTTATATTTGTCGCACATATCTTGCAACTAATCCTTTGCATTGCTTCCACTTTGTTGAACTGCCATTAGCTTAGTTTACACATCATGTATGTGAATACGTCATGCCTATCCATTTCAGTACATATTCCATCTATAATCATACCATATTTATCCATTCAAATGCTGTTCTTCTGCATCAGACATTCAAAAGGAAGAGTGCAATTGCTGATCATGGAGGAGCACAAGCAAAGTATTTGGAAAAGGTAGTGGCACCTGATAAATCAAATAGCCCATTAGGTGTAGTTGCAATATTACCTGACCCACAAAACACCCCAACTCTAGAAGACTCTAGCCCTACTACACTGGTCAGTTCTGATGCCCCAACTCAGCAGACCCCAACTGCAGCAAACATTATGATTATGCCAGTGGACATAGCACCAGCTCTACGACGCAAAAACCCCATTCCAGCAAAGAGTACACCAAATCCAGTTGCCAAATCCCTTTTTGAACCAGAGAGAGCCCCAATTGCAGCAAATAGGACCCCTGTTCCATTTCTTCCCAGTTTAGAAGACAAAGCTTATATTGTTGTCAGGAACTTTGTGCGCATCTTTCCTTCATGGAAAGATTATACCGCATACACAGAACAATTTCCAGTCTTCCTCCGCAACTCACGCGTAAGTAATGTACTAATGTTATTCATGGTCATTACTGCATATGTTTCTGCTGACAGAAGACACAAGATTTCATTCTTTTAAATAGGCGAGGACCAAACTGGATTGTGAAGATGAGCAAGGGTTGGTTGCGCTTTTCAAGCACTCGTTGATGAAGTATCGTTCCTACCCGAGGCAAGCGCACTTAGATGGCAATCCTCTAAACGAAATTTCTGTAAAGTCTCCGGTGCTACATTTATCCGACATTGACTGGAATAATCTTGTTACACATTGGTCTCGGCTGCAGCATAAGGTACTATCTATGATATCACATCACAATTTGAACTACATTTCTGCATTTGCCTTAACTCTCACTTGTATGAAAATTGTTACCATTTGTTCTCAGGGACCACAGAATCTCGCAACTATACTGCACACTGCATTGCTCTTGTGAGTACCTCTTGCCCTGTATGACCATACTTACTTTCATAGCTGTTTGATTATGTAGCATCACTTCACATGTTAGCCTCGTTATCGTCCATTTGGTGGACATTATAAGATCTGTATGGACTCTTACATAAATTTAGAATCAACCCAATGCTTTTGAAGAGGTTTAGCTCTGCAGTCCTCTTGTAAGGACTGAACGTCGTCTATCACTATACTTACATTAACAGCTACTCCCTCCGTCCCATAATATAAGAATGTTTTGTACAGTACACCAGTGTTCAAAACACTCTTGTATTATGGGAAGAGGGATTGGTTCATTGTGTAGCATTCTGCATCTTATCTCCCTCGCCCACCATTTACTAAAAAAGATTAGATCTATATTTAATCTTACCAAAAAGTAGAATACACAGACAATGCCAGTGCAAAAGTGTAGCCCATTGCTCTTGTCAGTACATTTTGTCCTGTAATGCTTGTACTTCCAGGGATTGGTAGTTGATTATGTAGCATCAATCTGCATCTTATCTTCATTATCCTCTATCCCTTCCAGTATTATCATATCTATAATTACTCTCTACAAAATGTAGAGTACAGGCAATGCTTATGAAGAAGATTCTGTGCTGAAATTCTTGAGTTATCCTTCCCTTGACATGGAGAATGGCATTATAAAGCCGATGTTAACTGTTAATGTAAGTCAGTCCTTCTAAAGCCTTTATCCTCAACGGTTGTTTAATTTGCTCATACTCCCTATCGTTTACTGCTGTTTAGTTTGCTGTTTCTACCAAAATGCATGTTCGCAAGAACCGTAAGTTCTAAGTTTTACTTGTAAAACCAAATTCCTTATTCATACCATGCACATTACTCAATACTCCCTATATGTATGCTTGTTTTTGTGCATCTATAATCCAGTGTGTGGTGAAGCAGCCCATGTTTGCACCTTGTCATCTCCTGTTTTATCTTACTGATGTGGCTGATGATATGAACAACATGCCATGCACATTAACCAAAATAGATACAATGATTTTCTTTGCCCTTCATCTATGCTTGTTATGTTCACATGGTAATCCAGTAGTGTGGTGAAGCTCCCCGCATTATGAACAATGCCAAGTTATGCTATTGGTATTTTGAACTTACTCTTTATTTTCTAATTTGAAATTGGATGGAATTGATAGCACAGTTATCATTTTTGTTTATACATGTGCAGAACCTGTCATCTCTCTGCTTTGTTTCAGGGTGATATGCCTGATGGCATGCACAAGTCTGCTGAAGGCTGTGCGACAAACCCAACATATATTGCAGCAAAGAAGGCAAAACATCTTGAAGATATTGAGACAACCCCAAAGTCTTGTCTTGATGTACTGTTCAAGTTACTTGAGACTAGCAGTCTGACAAGATCACATAATTCGTTATGTGAATCAGTTCGACTTCTTCAGTCCCAAGTTCTAGCAGAAAGGCATTCTGCAACTCAACTTCGACGTGAAGTCCTATCTCTAAGAAAGATTGCGGAGAACACCAATGAGAACCTGATCGCTAAACAGCTACACCTGGAAGCTATGACCGACATGCTAGGCCGGTCTCACAGCCTTGCTCAGCAACTTGCGCAGCAGTTCACCCGCAAGGCTAACCTTTCTTGAACTGTCTTGGAAGTGGTCTCGGTTCAGTATTATTTTGTTACGCTGCAATGGTGCCCAGTTTTTGTAATCTGCTTCTTCGTTGCACTTTATGATCACTGGTGGCGAACTTCGATGCCCAGTGGATGTAATATACCATAAATCCTTTATTGTATAGTGTAGGTTTATTCTTAGTTACTATGCCATAATTTCTTTATTGTATAGAGTAGGTTTGTTCTTAATTCCTACTAGTTACTGCCATCATTCGCTATCTGAAAAAAAATCAGATGTAGTCGACCAAGCCGAAACATTCGCCTCTAACGGGCCTGGTGTTTAGCGGGCCACAATTGGGCCCAAATGATTGGGGCCTTCACACTTTGCGCGAGACCCACAACTTACACTGGCCTATATTTTAGTTGGGCCTTTTGTGGACCCAGCGCTTAGTTTGGCCCAGGTAGCGTTGGGCCATTAATAGGCTGAATATTGTACTGGCCTGTTACGGCCCAGATGAAACCATGGGCCTTTAGCAGGCCGAAATGCATATTGGGCCTCAATTTTCACTAGTCGCCGATGGGCCTTCAGCAAGCTGAAATGTAGACCGGGCCTTTTTGGGGCCAGTTATATCACGGGCAGTTACCAGGCAGAAACATATCTCGGGCCTTAGTTAGCCCACTGATATCATGGGCCTTTAAGAGGCCGAAAGCTTAGTATAGACGTCAACGGGCCGAATTATGCGATAGGCCTTCAACAGGCCCAAAGTCACGTTGGGCTTAACTGTTGCCACCTTTATCATGGGCCGTTAGTGGGCTCGATGTCCCGCCGGACCATATATGGCCCATGGGCAGCACGAGTCATTTCCAGGCCGAAAGTCACACCGGGCTAAAATGGGCCCATGTCTACATCAGGCCTCTAACAGGCCGAAAGTCACTGGGCTGTAATTGGGCCCAAATATTCGGCGAATAATTAACGGGCCAGATTTGGCTTTGGGACGTAAATGGGCCCAAATATTCGACGAACAATTAACGGGCCAGATCTGGCTTTGGGCTGTAAATGGGCCTTTATTAAGCAGGTCGTTATTGGGCTGGCCCAGTAGTACCTGAGTAAGTACTACAGGCCTTTAACTGGCCAGCCTTTTTAACCTATATGGGCCTTTGTTGGGCCATGCCACGTGTCGATGTATCATAGGCGCTTTGGGTCCAATGAGTGGATGACATCTGTCCCAACGGTGAGCCGACACATGTTTCCTCCAGCCAATGATGATTTTACACGTGGAAAATCCCCATTGGTCGGGGCTATTAACGGGTTACCGGATCCAAAATCTGACCTGATAGCTTAACGACGTTCCGTTATGGTGGATGCCACGTGTCGGTCACCCTTGACGAAAGCACTACTGTGACGCGCGATATATCATCATGGAAGTGGACACTTCCGTGATGATAATTTTGGTAATGTCATGGAACACTTCTACGACAGCACAAGTATGACTATCTTGATTCTGTCATAAATTTGTCATGGATGTATATGCATGACAGAAAACGTGACCTACTGTGATAAACACGTATCATCACGGAAGTGTATTTTTTTGTAGTGAGTATTTCCCTCAGTTTGAGAACCAAGGTATCAATCCAGTAGGAGACAACGAATAAGTCACCGAATACCTGCACAAACAATCAAGAACTTGCACCCAATGTGATAAAGGGGTTGTCAATCCCTTCATGATTACTTGCAAAAGTGAGATCTGATAGAGATAGATAAACGGTAAAGTAAATATTTTTGGTATTTTTAATTTATAGATCGGAAAGTAAAAGATTGCAAAGGAAGTAAATCGGAAACTAAAATTGTAGATCTGAAACTTATATGATGGAAAATAGACCCCCGGGCCATACGTTTCACTAGAGGCTTCTCTCAAGAGAGGAAATATTATGGTGGGTGAACAAATTACTGCCGAGAAATTGATAGAAAAGCGCAAACTTATGATGCTATCTAAGGCAATGATCATGAATATAGGCATCATGTCCGTGTCAAGTAGACCGACTCCTGCCTGCATCTACTACTATTACTCCACATATCGGCTGCTATCCAGCATGCATCTGGAGTATTAAGTTCATAAAGAACGGAGTAACGCTTTAAGCAAGATGACATGATGTAGAGGAATTAAATCAAGCAATATGATGAAAAACCCATATTTTTATCCTCAATGGCAAAAATACAATATGTTCCTTGCTGCCCCTACTATCATTGGGAAAGGACACCGCAAGATTGAACCCAAAGCTAAGCACTTCTCCCATTGCAAGAAAAACTAATCTAGTTGGCCAAACCAAATCGATAGTTCCAAGAGACTTACAAAGATATCAAATCATGCATATAAGAATTCAGAGAAGATTCAAATAATATTCATAGATAAGCTGATCATAAATCCACAATTCATCGGATCTCGGCAAACACAATGCAAAAAAGTATTACATCGAATAGATCTCCAAGAACATCGAGGAGAACATTGTATTGAGAATCAAAGAGAGATAAGAACCCATCTAGATACTAGCTATGGACCCATAGGTCTGTGGTAAACTACTCACGCTTCATCGGAAGGGCAATGGTGTTGATTTAGAAGCCCTCCATGATCGAATCCCCCTTCGGCAGGACGCCGGAAAAGGCCCCTAGATGGGATCTCACGGGTACAGAAGGTTGCGGCGGTGGAAAAGTGTTTTCGTGGCTCTTTCTATTGGTTTTGGGATATATGAGGATATATAGGCGAAGAAACTAGGTTGGTGGAGTCATGAGGGGCCCACAGGTGCACCCCCCGTCCTTGTGGCCACCTCGTGGCTTCTTTGACTTGCACTCCAAGTCCTTTGGATGTCTTCTGGTCCAAGAAAAACCATCACGAAAGTTTTATTCCGTTTAGACTCCCTTTGGTATTCCTTTTCCACGAAACTTTAAAACAAGGAAAAAATAGAAACTGGCACCGGGCTCTAGGTTAATAGGTTAGTCCCAAAAATAATATAAAATAGCATATTAATGCATATAAAACATCCAAAACAGATGATATAATAGCATGGAATAATCAAAAATTATAGATACGCTGGAGACGTATCAGCGCAGTACTGTTACTATCAGTCTAAATCTCAAAGGCGACACATACAATCGAATATGAAGAGTGGAAAGCATCCATGGAAATCGACATGAAGACCAACACGAAGAGATGAAAGTGTCCATGACAAGCGACCGAATAGACGTGTACACTGCAAATGTCCCTGCTCCTCTTCACTACAAAGAACGTACTGTACAACTATTATACTCCCTCTGTTCCTAAATATAAATCTTTGTAGAGATTCCACTATGGATCACATACGGATGTATATAGATACATTTTAGAGTGTAGATTCACTCATTTTGCTCCGTATGTAGTCCATGGAGGAACATCTACAAAGATTTATATTTAGGTACGGAGAGAGTACTTACAAAGGAAGAACAGAAGAGGAGCATGCTAAAGAAGAGCAAGCAGATTTTGGAAAATAAAATGTTGGTTGGCCACACATGATGAACCAGAGCGCATAAAGAACTCAACTCCCTGTTGTCGCTCGATATGTGGCGCATGTGCTTTTCGAAAGTAAAGTAGGAACATTAACTGACCAATTAAACATTCTCTGTTTTAGTACATGTCAACATCATATTAGATTCGTATTTGAGCAACTAAGTTTGGAATTATGAGTGGCATGTTGTTTAGCTTCATGGGTTGAGGAGCACTACTTGCACATATGTCTCGAAGCACCTACGATAATGTTACTGAATATATGGGAATGTCTACATGCAAGTCGCCTGACTTTCGTCATTTGGGTCAGTCGACCATTTTAGGCGGTTGGATGAAGATCCTACATCTCCTAACCCTTCTCCTTCCTCGCCTCTTATTCTTCCCCTAAAGACCACCGCACAGGTCGCCGGCCGAACCACCGCCCCCCGCCCTCCCCTGAACCGCCCACCACCTCTGATCTTCCGCCCCCGGCCATCCCTCTAGCTAACCCACCCCCTACCCACGCCTAGTTTTATCTCCGGTGAGGCCCCACCATAGCCTGACGACAGCCCCTCACAACCATTATCCCCACCAGAAACCCTAAGATAGATAATGGGGCAGCCCTCCGGCGATCCCCTTCCTTCCCTCTAGCGAACTCCCAAAAATGGACTAACCCCAATTTGAAATTCAGTCGACTGCCATTTAAGCTAACGTGGAATATAAAAGGGGAAAACCATAAGCATTGCGATTATAGTGGTGTGCGTGCCATGGCGGATCTGAAGGTGCAAACCGAACAAAGGCAACTTCGCAACCAGTGTTTGGTTTCAACTAACAAGTAAGATTCTAAGTGATGGACAAGAAATCACAGCAAAGCAGTGGTGATCTATTTTCTTGCTAAGATAAATAACTTGAGAAGATACGAAAGAGTACCGCCTCAGGGTGGCGCCGTGTAAGCATCTGTTGAGGCGTTGAGGGTGCAGCGGTAGCAATGGCTGTCAGCGGCGTGGAAGCAGATCTAGGAGGGCAGATGGTGGCAGCGAGGGAAATATCCCGACGCGGTGGACGAGATGGCCGTACGAGCGGCCTCAGCAAGGAGGAGGAGGATGTGGATCAAGCGAGAGGACATGAATCAAGGATCCTAGTCCGAAGCCATGGATGAGAGAGGTCGATCTCTTGTAATGGATGACGGCGTCGGGGTATCAGCTCCGGCATGGTGGAGGAGAACGACGGTGGATGGGGTGGCGGACAGAGGAGACTGCGGTGGAGAGGGTGTTTTGGCGCCCACGGAGTATGAATGGAGAAATGGAGGGAGAGAGGAAGAGGGAACCATGTCTTCAGGGTGCGCTTGTCTCAAGTGTGAGGAAATTTACAAACTTAGCCCCCATTTAAAATTTCCTAAATCACATCAATATTAGTCGGTTGGGGATAGGACGGTAATCTCGCATACACCAAATATTTGCCGACGGAGATTTCAGTCGACGAGAGTTTGTTTTGGCGCCCACCGTGTATGAATCGGGGAGGGAGGTCAGAGGCTATTCAGCCAAGGATAATTTTTTGGCACCCACCGTGTATGAATCCGGGGAGGTGAGAGGCAGAGGCGGTTATATCATGTTTCAGTGAAATTACAAGCCTACCCCTATCGAAACCTATAGAAATCGAGCCGATAGGCTTTGTGTGTCAGGGATAGGTAGTAATTTCCATCTCGCGGATTTTGTTTCCGGGCGGTTACTGCGAATTTCCCTGCTTCGTCAATTTTTTGCAGAGAAAGAGTGCACGTTTACCGTGCCAACACAATTCAAATCCAGTTTGTATTTTTTCCGGGAAGGATCCATTTTGTATTCGAATACAAATCTATATACATCATTTTTTATATATACTTTCAAAAGCAAAACACCCTTTATACATAAATATGGTTTACAAATGGCATGATCTTAGATTCATAAGGCTGGATCCATCTTAATTTGGATTTTCAAATATTTGAAACCACTTTATGTTGAAATCCAATGTATGCACTCCTCGCTAACTGTCTCCAATTAATGTGTGTTTCATGCATTTTTTTACTTCTCAAACATGTATAATGTGTTTCACACACGCAACATATAGTGTAATCCCGTTTAGACATTAATTGCATATAAACCATGCATTGTCTCTAATTAAAGAATCTATGGATCACTAATATTAATAACCTATATAACTTTACACGTGTCCCCAAATTCAAATGAATATGCATGTTTGATAGACCAATTTTTGTTATGATATTATCGATGTCGTGATCTCTAATTTAAATATTTGAATCCCCTCTAATCCAGATATTCTTCTCATATAGCTATCCCTCATGCTTATATCTCTCTCTAGACCTATACGCTTCATCGTCTCTCGGGTATCTCTCCTGCTACTTGTATGTCGACAATGATATTTTATCTTCGTAACACACTGATGGTACTCCTCCCTCGACCTTCACTCTATCTCTCTCTAAGTATATCTCACTCCCTGCTATGTGTCTCTAACTATGATTCTCCATGTGAAATCTCTTTCTCTCACACAAACACAAACTTTGTCTCCCGGGGTCTCATTTCTCTCTACTATTCTCCTGTGTGCCACTCGCACACCCCTTCTCACACATAGATGTCTTGCACTCCTTAGGTATGAGAAGCTACGACTCTTCCTCTTAAATATCTCTTTCTCACACACAAACACAAACACTGTCTCCCAGGGTCTCATATCTCTCCACCATTCCCTTGTATGTCGCTCGCACACACACTCTCTCCCTAGAGATATCTCGCATTCCCTGATATGTCTCTCTAGCTATAACTCTCCTTGTGAAATATCTTTCTCTGTCACAAACACAAAACTCCGTCTCTCGGGATCTCATTTCTCTCTGATATTTGTTTGTATGTGACTCACATGCACCCTCTCTCTATCTCTCTCACACCCACACACATAACTCAGCCTTCTGATCCACTCGACTGTTATCTCCAATACACACACTAGCTAGCCGATCTCCCTCTAGCTAGCATCTTTATCTTTCTATTTATCTGTTTCTCCATCAACCTTCTTTCTCGCCCTCACTCTTGCTTCCTATCATGCACACTATATATGTTTCCCTCTAAATGCAGTCATGCACCCTCTTTTTATCTTTCTCTCTCACACACACATAACTTCACCCTCTGAACCACTCGGTTGTCATGTCTAACACACAAACTAGCCGATGTCCCTCTAGCTAGCATCTCTATCTCTCTATCTATCTGTAGTTTATCCGTCAACATTTCTTTATCACACGCACTCTTGCTTCCTATCACGCACACTATATCTGTCTCTCCATACATGCATCTATAGGTTGATTTCTTTTGCACAACCGTTGTGTCTCGCTCCCTCTGCTCGCCATAGATGCATGCTCTAGCACACACCACTATCTCTTAAAGACAAAAACACATGCTCAATTATCGGGCCTTCTTCCCTCCACTCTCACATGCATGCATATTGTCATACCGATCTGTCTCTCCCATGTCGTTGATCTTATGACTGTTGGGGAACGTAGCAGAAATTCAAAAAATTTCCTACGTAACACCAAGATCTATCTATGGAGAGACTAGCAACGAGTAGAAAGGGGAGGAGAGTGCATCTACATACCCTTGTAGATCGCTAAGCGGAAGCGTTCAAGTGAACGGGGTTGATGGAGTCGTACTCGTCGTGATTCAGATCACCGATGATCAAGTGCCGAACGGACGGCACCTCCGCGTTCAACACACGTACAGCCCGGTGACGTCTCCCACGCCTTGATCCAGCAAGGAGAGAGGGAGAGGTTGAGGAAGACTCCATCCAACAGCAGCACAACGGCGTGGTGGTGATGGAGGAGCGTGGCAATCCCGCAGGGCTTCGCCAAGCACCATGGGAGAAGAGGAGGAGGGAGAGAGGCAGGGCTGCACCAAGAGAGATCAAATCGCGTGTTCTGGGCAGCCCCTAGGCCTCATATATATAGGGGGGAAGGGGGCTGCGCCCCCTTTAGGGTTTTCCCACCCCCTAGGGGCGGCGGCCAGCCCTAGATGGGTTTTGGGGTGCGGCCAAGAGGGGATTCCCTCCCCCCCAAGGCACCTAGGAGGTGCCTTCCCCTCCTAGGACTCTTCCTTAGGGTTCCCCTTTGACTCTAGGCGCATGGGCCATGAGGGAAGTGGCGCCCCAGCCCACTTTGGGCTGGATCCCTTCCCACTTCAGCCCATGTGGCCCCCCGGGGCAGGTGGCCCCACCCGGTGGGCCCCCGGGACCCTTCCGGTGGTCCCGGTACAATACCGATGACCCCGAAACTTGTCCCGATGGCCGAAACAGGACTTCCTATATATAAATCTTTACCTCCGGACCATTCCGGAACTCCTCGTGACGTCCGGGATCTCATCCAGGACTCCGAACAACATTCGGTAACCACATACAAGCTTCCTTTATAACCCTAGCGTCATCGAACCTTAAGTGTGTAGACCCTACGGGTTCGGGAGACATGCAGACATGACCGAGACGTTCTCCGGTCAATAACCAACAGCGGGATCTGGATACCCATGTTGGCTCCCACATGTTCCACGATGATCTCATCGGATGAACCACGATGTCAAGGACTCAATCGATCCCGTATACAATTTCCTTTGTCGAGCGGTATTTTACTTGCCCGAGATTCGATCGTCGGTATCCAATACCTTGTTCAATCTCGTTACCGGCAAATCACTTTACTCGTTCCGTAACACATCATCCCGTGATCAACTCCTTGGTCACATTGCGCATATGATGATGTCCTACCGAGTGGGCCCAGAGATACCTCTCCGTTTACACGGAGTGACAAATCCCAGTCTCGATCCGCGCCAACCCAACAGACACTTTCGGAGATAGCTGTAATGCACCTTTATAGCCACCCAGTTACGTTGTGACGTTTGGTACACCCAAAGCATTCCTACGGTATCCGGGAGTTGCATAATCTCATGGTCTAAGGAAAAGATACTTGACATTGGCAAAGCTCTAGCAAATGAACTACACGATCTTTTGTGCTAGTCTTAGGATTGGGTCTTGTCCATCACATCATTCTCCTAATGATGTGATCCCGTTATCAACGACATCCAATGTCCATAGCCAGGAAACCATGACTATCTGTTGATCACAACGAGCTAGTCAACTAGAGGCTCACTAGGGACATATTGTGGTCTATGTATTCACACGTGTATTACGATTTCCGGATAATACAGTTATAGCATGAATAAAAGACAATTATCATGAACAAGGAAATATAATAATAATACTTTTATTATTGCCTCTAGGGCATATTTCCAACAGTCTCCCACTTGCACTAGAGTCAATAATCTAGTTCACATCGCCATGTGATTAACACTCACAGGTCACATCGCCATGTGACTAATACCCAAGAGTTTACTAGAGTCAGTAGTCTAGTTCACATCACTATGTGATTAACACTCAATGAGTTTTATGTTTGATCATGTTGCTTGTGACAGAGGTTTTAGTCAACGGGTCTGAACCTTTCAGATCCGTGTGTGCTTTACAAATCTACATGTCATCTCCTAGATGCAGCTACCACGCTCTATTTGGAGCTATTCCAAACAACTGTTCTACTTGGAGCTATTCTAAATTATTGCTCCATTATACGTATCCGGTATCTCTACTCAGAGCTATCCGGATAGGTGTTAAGCTTGCATCGACGTAACCCTTTACGACGAACTCTTTTACCACCTCCATAATCGAGAAAATTCCTTAGTCCACTAGTTACTAAGGATAACGTTGACCGCTGTCCTATGATCCATTCATGGATCACTCTTGTACCCCTTGACTGACTCATGGCAAGGCACACTTTCGGTGCGGTACACAGCATAGCATACTGTAGAGCCTACGTCTAAAGCATAGGGGACGACCTTCGTCCTTTCTCTCTATTCTGCCGTGGTCGAGCTTTAAGTCTTAACTGCGTACCTTACAACTCAGGCAAGAACTCCTTCTTTGACTGGTCCATCTTGAACACCTTCAAGATCACGTCAAGGTATGTGCTCATTTGAAAGTATTATTAAGCATTTTGATCTATCCTTATAGATCTTGATGCTCAATGTTCAAGTAGCTTAATCCAGGCTTTCCATTGAAAAACACTTTCAAAATAACCCTATATGCTTTCTAGAAATTCTACATCATCTCTGATCATCAATATGTCAACAACATATACTCATCAGAAATTCTATAGTGCTCCCACTCACTTCTTTGGAAATACAAGTTTCTCATAAACTTTGTACAAACCCAAAATCTTTGATCATCATCAAAGCATACATTCCAACTCCGAGATGCTCACTCCAGTCCTTAGAAGGATCGCTGGAGCTAGCATACCTTTTAGCATCCTTAGGATCGACAAAACTTTTCTGATTGTATTGCATACAACCTTTCCTTACGAAAACTAGTAAGGAAACTTGTCTTGACATCCATCTGCCAGATTTCATAAATGCAGCTAATGCTAACATGATTCCGACGGACTTTAAGCATCACTACGAGTGAGAAAATCTCATCGTAGTCAACTCCTTGAACTTGTCGGAAAACACTTCGCCACAAGTCGAGCTTCATAGATGGTGACATTACCATCCACGTCCGTCTTCTTATTAAAATCCATTTATCTTAATGGCTTGCCGATCATCGGGCAAGTCCGCCAAAGTCCATGGATCCGTTCTCGGATTTTATGGCCTCGAGCCATTTATCGGAATCCGGGCCCACCATCGCTTCTCCATAGCTCGTAGGTTCATTTTTGTCTAGCAACATGACCTTCAAGACAGGATCACCTTACCACTCCGAAGTAGTACGTGTCCTTGTCGTCCTACGAGGTTTGGTAGTGACTTGATCCGAAGTTTCATGATCAATATCATAAGCTTCCACTTCAATTGGTGTAGGTGCCACAGGAACAACTTCCTGTGCCCTGCCACACACTAGTTGAAGAGACGGTTCAATAACCTCATCAAGTTTCCACCATCCTCCCACTCAACTCTTTCGAGAGAAACTTTTCCTCGAGAAAGGACCCGATTCTAGAAACAATCCATATTGCTTTCGGATCTGAATTAGGAGGTATACCCAACTGTTTTGGGTTTCCTATGAAGATGCATTTTATCCGCTTTGGGTTCGAGCTTATCAACCTGAAACTTTTTCATATAAGCGTCGCAGCCCCAAACTTTTAAGAAACGACAACTTAGGTTTCTCTAAACCATAATTCATACGGTGTCATCTCATCGGAATTACGTGGTGCCCTATTTAAAGTGAATGTGGTTGTCTCTAATGCCTAACCCATGAACAATAGTGGTAATTCGATAAGAGACATCATGGTACGCACCATATCCAATAGGGTGCAACTATGATGTTCGGACACACCATCACACTATGGTGTTCCAGGCGGTATTAATTGCGAAACAATTTCCACAATGTCTTAATTGTGTGCCAAAACTCGTAACTCAGATATTCATCTCTATGATCATATCATAGACATTTTATCCTCTTGTCACAATGATCTTTTACTTCACTCTGAAATTACTTGAACCATTCAATAATTCAGACTTGTGTTTCATCAAGTAAATATTCTCAACATCTACTCGAATCATCTGTGAAGTAAGAACATAACGATATTCACTGCATGCCTCAGCACTTATTGGACTGCACACATCAAAATGTGTTACTTCCAACAAGTTGCTATCTTGTTCCATCTTATTGAAACCGAGGCTTTTCAGTCATCTTGCCTATGTGGTATGATTTGCATATCTCAAGTGATTCAAAATCAAGTGAGTCCGAACGGTCCATTTGCATGGAGTTTCTTCATGCATATACACCAATAGACATGGTTCGCATGTCTCAAACTTTTCAAAAACGAGTGAGTCCAAAGATCCATCAACATGGAGCTTCTTCATGCGTTTTATACCATTATGACTTACATGGCAGTGCCACGGGTAAGTGGTACTATCATTACTATCTTATATCTTTTGGCATGAAAATGTGTATCCCTACGATCAAGATTCAATAAACCATTCCTTTAGGTGCAAGAGCACTTATTCAGGTTTAATACTAATCTTGATGGTAGAGGGAGCGTGCGATGTTTGATCACATCAAACTTGGAAACACTTCCAACACATATCGTCAGCTCACCTTTAGCTAGTCTCCGTTTTATTCTGTAGCTTTTATTTCGAGTTACTAACACTTAGCAACCGAACCGGTATCTAATACCCTGGTGCTACTAGGAGTACTAGTAAAGTACACATCAACACAATGTATATCCAATATACTTTTATCGACCTTGCCAGCCTTCTTATCTACCAAGTATCTAGGGTAATTCTGCTCCAGCGGCTATTCCCCTTATCACAGAAGCACTTAGTCTCGGGTTTGGGTTCAACCTTGGGTTTCTTCACTAGAGCAGCAGCTGATTTGCCGTTTCATGAAGTATCCCTTCTTGCCCTTGCCCTTCTTGAAACTAGTGGTTTCACCAACCATCAACAATTGATGCTCCTTCTTGATTTCTACTTTCGCGGTGTCAAACATCGTGAATACCTCAAGGATCATCATATCTATCCTTGATATGTTATAGTTCATCACGAAGCTCTAGCAGCTTGGTGGCAATGACTTTGGGGAAACATCACTATCTCATCTGGAAGATCAACTCCCACTCGATTCAAGTGATTGTTGCACTCAGACAATTTGAGCACAAGCTCAACGATTGAGCTTTTCTCCCTTAGTTTGCAGGCTAAGAAAATCGTCGGAGGTCTTATACCTCTTGACGTGGGCACGAGCCTGAAATCCTAATTTCAGCCCTCGAAACATCTCATATGTTCCGTGACATTTCGAAAACGTCTTTGGTGCCTCTACTTAAACCATTTAACTGAACTATCACGTAGTTATCAAAACGTGTATGTTCGATGTTCAAAACATCCACAAACGACGTTTGGGGTTCAGCACACTAAGCGGTGCATTAAGGACATAAGCTTTCTACTGATCGCATAATCGCTACTATCAACTTTCAACTATATTTTCTCTAGGAACATATCTAAAACAGTAGAACTAAAGCGCGAGCTACGACATAATTTGCAAAAAGGTCTTTTGACTATGTTCAGGATAATTAAGTTCATCTTATGAACTCCCACTTAGATAGACATCCCTCTGGTCATCTAAGTGATCACATGATCCGAGTCAACTAGGCCGTGTCCGATCATCACGTGAGACGGACTAGTTAACGTCGGTGAACATCTTCATGTTGATCGTATCTACCATACGACTCATGCTCGACCTTTCGGTCTCCGTGTTCCGAGGCCATGTCTGCACATGCTAGGCTCGTCAAGTTAACCCTAAGTGTTTTCGCTGTGTAAAACTGTCTTACACCCGTTGTATGTGAACGTAAGAATCCATCACACCCGATCATCACGTGGTGCTTAGAAGCGACGAACTGTAGCAACGGTGCACAGTTAGGGGGGAACACTTCTTGAAATTTTGTAAGGGATCATCTTATTTACTACCGTCGTCCTAAGTAAACAAGATGCATAAACATGATAAACATCACATGCAATCAAATAGTGACATGATATGGCCAATATCATTTTGCTCCTTTTGATCTTCATCTTCGGGGCTCCATGATCATCTTGTCACCGGCATGACACCATGATCTCCATCATCATGATCTCCATCATCGTGTCTTCATGAAGTTGTCACGCCAACGACTACTTCTACTTCTATGGCTAACGCGTTTAGCAATAAAGTAAAGTAAGTTACATGGCGTTCTTCAATGACACGCAGGTCATACAAAAAATAAAGACAACTCCTATGGCTCCTGCCGGTTGTCATACTCATCGACATGCAAGTCGTGAATCCTATTACAAGAACATGATCAATCTCATACATCGCATATCATTCATCACATTCTTCTTGGCCATATCACATCACATAGCATACCCTGCAAAAACAAGTTAGACGTCCTCTAATTGTTGTTGCATGTTTTACGTGGCTGCTATGGGTTTCTAGCAAGAACGTTTCTTACCTACGCAAGACCACAACGTGATATGCCAATTGCTATTTACCCTTCATAAGGACCCTTTTCATCGAATCCGTTCCGACTAAAGTGGGAGAGACTGGCACCCGCTAGCCACCTTATGCACCAAGTGCATGTCAATAGGTGGAACCTGTCTCACGTAAGAGTACGTGTAAGGTCGGTCCGGGCCGCTTCATCCCACAATACCGTCGAAACAAGATTGGACTAGTAACGGTAAGCATATTGAACAACATCAACGCCCACAACTACTTTGTGTTCTACTCGTGCAAAGAATCTACGCAATAGACCTAGCTCATGATGCCACTGTTGGGGAACGTAGCAGAAATTCAAAAATTTTCCTACGTAACACCAAGATCTATCTATGGAGAGACTAGCAACGAGTAGAAAGGGGAGGAGAGTGCATCTACATACCCTTGTAGATCGCTAAGCGGAAGCGTTCAAGTGAACGGGGTTGATGGAGTCGTACTCGTCGTGATTCAGATCACCGATGATCAAGTGCCGAACGGACGGCACCTCCGCGTTCAACACACGTACAGCCCGGTGACGTCTCCCACGCCTTGATCCAGCAAGGAGAGAGGGAGAGGTTGAGGAAGACTCCATCCAACAGCAGCACAACGGCGTGGTGGTGATGGAGGAGCGTGGCAATCCCGCAGGGCTTCGCCAAGCACCATGGGAGAAGAGGAGGAGGGAGAGAGGCAGGGCTGCACCAAGAGAGATCAAATCGCGTGTTATGGGCAGCCCCTAGGCCTCATATATATAGGGGGGAAGGGGGCTGCGCCCCCTTTAGGGTTTTCCCACCCCCTAGGGGCGGCGGCCAGCCCTAGATGGGTTTTGGGGTGCGGCCAAGAGGGGATTCCCTCCCCCCCAAGGCACCTAGGAGGTGCCTTCCCCTCCTAGGACTCTTCCTTAGGGTTCCCCTTTGACTCTAGGCGCATGGGCCATGAGGGAAGTGGCGCCCCAGCCCACTTTGGGCTGGATCCCTTCCCACTTCAGCCCATGTGGCCCCCCGGGGCAGGTGGCCCCACCCGGTGGGCCCCCGGGACCCTTCCGGTGGTCCCGGTACAATACCGATGACCCCGAAACTTGTCCCGATGGCCGAAACAGGACTTCCTATATATAAATCTTTACCTCCGGACCATTCCGGAACTCCTCGTGACGTCCGGGATCTCATCCAGGACTCCGAAAAACATTCGGTAACCACATACAAGCTTCCTTTATAACCCTAGCGTCATCGAACCTTAAGTGTGTAGACCCTACGGGTTCGGGAGACATGCAGACATGACCGAGACGTTCTCCGGTCAATAACCAACAGCGGGATCTGGATACCCATGTTGGCTCCCACATGTTCCACGATGATCTCATCGGATGAACCACGATGTCAAGGACTCAATCGATCCCGTATACAATTCCCTTTGTCTAGCGGTATTTTACTTGCCCGAGATTCGATCGTCGGTATCCAATACCTTGTTCAATCTCGTTACCGGCAAGTCACTTTACTCGTTCCGTAACACATCATCCCGTGATCAACTCCTTGGTCACATTGCGCATATGATGATGTCCTACCGAGTGGGCCCAGAGATACCTCTCCGTTTACACGGAGTGACAAATCCCAGTCTCGATCCGCATAAAACAATAGATACTTTTGAAGATACCTGTAGTGCACCTTTATAGTCACCCAGTTACGTTGTGACGTTTGATACACCCAAAGCACTCCTACGGTATCCAGGAGTTACACGATCTCATGGTCAAAGGAAGAGATACTTGACATTGGCAAAGCTCTAGCAAACGAACTACACGATCTTTGTGCTATGCTTAGGATTGGGTCTTGTCCATCACATCATTCTCCTAATGATGTGATCCCGTTATCAACGACATCCAATGTCCATAGCCAGGAAACCATGACTATCTGTTGATCACAACGAGCTAGTCAACTAGAGGCTCACTAGGGACATATTGTGGTCTATGTATTCACACGTGTATTACGATTTCCGGATAATACAGTTATAGCATGAATAAAAGACAATTATCATGAACAAGGAAATATAATAATAATACTTTTATTATTGCCTCTAGGGCATATTTCCAACAATGACTTATGTCTTCTTTCTTTTATCTCGATCATGCACGCGCGTGCACACACACACACACACACACATCCCACGTATACATGTATACCTCTCGCACATGCACATTCAAGGTCGCATATGTCTCCATACGTAGTTAATTACCCTCAGCCCTAACCCCACATCGAATCATTCTCTTCTTGTGTGCACATAACTTCCGTCTGGATGGGTCTCTTCTCAATCTCCTTCTAGCTACTCCCCTCTCTTACTCTTCCCCTATGTCCCCAAAACCAATAAGACCATCCCTTCGTTTAATTCCCGCCTACATGCACCATCTATATATAGTAGTCTTCCTCGGCGTGTAACAAACATGTTCTCTCGATGTCGACTCCTCTCACACGCGCACGCCTTCTCTTCCCTCTCTACATGCCTCTTCTCTCTCGCACCCCCCTCGTTGGTGGCCTCTGCCATACACATCACTTGTCTACGATGAAGCCACACACACTTAAATTACTTTCACCACCGAAGACTCCGCTTCACACACACACACACACACACACACCCACGCGCGCGCACACACACCCACCCACTAAGACTCCATCTCACACACACATGCTCTAGGAGGAGCATTTGTTCCTACCACCCTTCGTCCAACCTTACCCCTATGATAAACAATCGCCTTAGTTTACTTATATAACATGGACAAATTCCACTTTACTTTAGTAATTAGCAAACTTCTTATAATTATATAACACAAATCACGAGCAGGAAGTGACATTTTTTACACAACCATGTTAACATGGCCACGTAAATCACAAGCTAAAGTGTAATACCATTATACTTATATTCCAATGCAAAAGGTGGAGTACATGTCCGAAGAGGAGAGTCGCACACACGCACTCTGTTTCTTAGAATCTCACACTCATACCAGTTACGTGACGCCCCCTAAGCAGACCTGTATGTTACAATTTGTGCACCGACGGGTACACGTGATGGTGCGCATTTATTTAAGCCAGACGGTGAACCCAAACAGTAGCTGCATTCATTCCCCTCCCGCCGCCTCTTCTCTGGTCGCCGTTGCCCGATAGCCATGGCCCGACCGAAGGTAACGACATACGCCATACTCCCGCCATAGCGGCCCTTTAATCTGGAGGCCGTGTGAAGCCTGGATTGCAGCCGCTACCTCCGGAGTCCGAACTAGCCGGAGCTGGACGAGGAGGCGTTGGAGGCAGAGCAGCACGCGGAGCCAGAGGAGGAGAACGGCGACGCCGAGCCGGAACAGGAGGACGATGCCGCGGGTGAAGCGGAGCCAGAGGAGGACAATGATTTCCATTATACTCAGACTTAAAGGGCTTTGAGTTTCATGCCACATTTATTTCATAGAGATAAGAGAAAGAAAATTTTAGTGGTCATGCATGCATCTTTTTATGCTAGTACTCCTATATAAGGGTTGACCGGTCGCTTCCCGCGGACATGCGTGGGCGGTGGAAGAGGAAGGAGAAGGGAAGTGGGCTGTGGAGTACGCCAGGTGCAGCATGAGCTCTAAGGAACGTTCGTGCCAAACAATGCATAGTTGTATAGTATAGTCCAGTAGAGTATGAATTGGCCTTTAGGTTGCGTGTGGATGGCATGGCTGCAACATGCAGGCTGCAGTCCGACAACCTACCACTCTGCTTTGCACAGTTTGGTCATGCAAGATTTGCATGCACGCATGTCACACACGTACTTGTCAAAGGCATGCAGAAAAGGGCGACCAGGTCCGCTAGTCCGCGTTGGTCCATGCGCCCGGAAAACAACTAATCCCAGTAATTGTAAATGTCATGCGTGCTTTACTTCCGGGCTAGTGGATGGACGCGAACGTGCCGTACAACGAACCGCCCGCCATCTCCCTAGTCTCTATCTCTACTCTTATAATAATAGTAATCTATCTATCTATCTCTATCTCTCTTATACTCCCTCCTGTGACACCCCCGGATATTAGTCTTGTCATTATCCTAATTGATAGGCCATGTCACTCTGATTATCATAATTAAATTACATTTAGAAAATAATCCCACTATCAATATTGGTTCAAATTCAATTAAAAAAATAAAAATAGAAACATCAAAAAAATGTTTTATCAAACGGTCATTTTAAAATGTACACACCTTTGCATAAATTCCCCAAACAATTGACAAAGTGAAACAAACTTTATTTGAGTTAATAAGATGACCGTAGCAACCAATAGGTGGACGCGCAACATTTATCTATAAACATTTAAATTGAAACATAAATTTGAACTTTTCCTAGCAACCTGAAACTTTGTGTGCTGCACCAAAATAATTTATTTGAATTATGTGTGAAGTTTCATGTCGAACTAAATGCATTTGGTGCTCAAAATAGATATAAAATAGGAGTTATAATATTTAACAGTAAAAGAAAAGAGAAAAGTACCATGCACTTGAGCCTATTACTACATTCCAGCCCAGCCCACCTAGAGTCTCCTTCAATCTCATATACAGGAAAAGGGGATGTGCGTGGCGCACATCCACGCCGCCATGGCCGCCCTTGCCGCCGTGTCAGCCATCCCACGGTTCCTCTCGGTACATAAGAACCCTCCCCAGCGACCTAGACAAGCCCTAGCCACTTCCTCCCCCCTCCCTCGCACGCCGCTTTCTTCTTTCTCGTGCAACCGCACTGCCAGCGCCATGGCCGGCCCCATCCACACGGCCACCGTCATACCCGTGGGCTAGGAGCTAGTCTAGGACCTCCGCCCGCCTCTGATGCATCGCCCACGACCACGGCCTCGAGCTAGGCACCACTCCATCGTCGGGATCAAATGACTCCTTCCCCTACTATCACCGGCGTTCGTCGCCAAAACCGGCCATCTCTTGCGCTTCAAAGCTATCGCCGGGCCTCCTTGTGCCTCCTAGGTGAGAGACACCTCATTTACCCTCTGTTTGCAGCCTCATTCTGCCACCGCTGTTATCTTGCGCCGCTACCGTAGCCACCGTCCGCCATGGCCGCAAGCTCGGCTGGGACTTGTCCGCCTTCCCCATGAGCTTCTCTGGACGAGGTCGCGCCTGCACGTGCCCCGCAGTCCTGTACGTGCTTGTGCGCATCCATCCGTGCTCGTCGCTGCCGTCCCACGCGCACTCGTCGTCACCGCGGCCGGAGCTCTGCTCCCGCTCCCTTGGCCGCTGCATCACGCACGCCCGCGGCCGCCTCGCCCACACGCCGCCAGCGCACTGCCGGCTGCTGCTCACCCCGCCACACTCTCCTGCACCCCACGCGCCCGTACTGCTGCTGCCTTGCCGCTGATGCTGCCATGCTGTTGCTGCTGCTCGACTGTGCCGCTGGTTCTCTACTGCCGTAGCTACTCCATGTTTCTCATTGCTGCTGCTCTCTACTGATGCTACTCTCTGTCGCCATTGCATGCTGATGGGCATGGCCATGTCCAAGGCCAAGCGCTTGTACGCGCAGGTGTGTAGCTGGCTTGGGCATTGCAGCCATGACCCATGTCTAATTAGGGATCCTAATTAGTGTAGCCTAACCCCTGTTAGCACTAACCTATCCACTAGTAGACACTACACGTGGGCCTCCATTGCTAAATTAACTAGATAAACAAATCTGATAAAACATGAGTCTATGGCATGCGGGCCCCTTTGACCCTGTTGACCAGTAAACATTGGCTGGTCAACTATTGACCGTAACTGCTGACTGGATCCCCTGGCCCCATTGTCACCCCCTGCTAGCTCAGCCCCATGTAACAAAAGTATTTAGATACTTATTTTCGAATTGAAATATTGCAGAAATCTTTTAAACTTTAGAAATTTATAGAAAATAAACCGTAACTCGAATGAAAATATTTTGTATATGAAAGTTGCCCAGAACGACGAGACGAACCCGGATACGCAGCCCGTTCGTCCGCCACGCATCCCTAGCATAGAGAATACGCAACTTTCCCCCTCCGATTCATCTGTCCGAAAACGCGAAACACCGGGGATATTTTCCCGGATGTTTCCCCCCTTCACCGGTACCACCTCATACCGCATTAGGGCACCCCTAGCACCGCTACTTGTCATGTCATGCATCGCTATGCATTTGTT
>NC_041390.1:371013971-371055038 GCF_002162155.2 Triticum dicoccoides
TCTATACTGCTTGCATTTGAGTAGTGTAGCATGTTACTGCTTTCCGTTAATCCTATCTTGATGCATAACCTATCATTGCTACTACTGTTGTTACCTTTACCTGCAATCCTAATGCTTAGTATAGGATGCTAGTTTATCATCAGTGGCCCTACATTCTTGTCCGTCTGCCATGCTATACTACCGGGCCGTAATCACTCGGGAGGTGGTCACGGGTATATACTTATATACATAATATATGATACTTGTGGTGACTAAAGACGGGTCGGCTCGTAGGAGTACCCGCGAGTGATTCATGGATTGGGTCTGAAAGGACGTTTGTCCCGACGGCCCTCTGAGTGGATCTTTGTGGCAGAGCGACAGGGCAGGTTGAGACCACCTAGGAGAAAGATGGGCCTGGCCCTGGTCGGCGTTGGCGGTTATTTCAAGATAACACATTTAACGAGATCTTGGTATTTGATCTGAGTCTGGCCACTAGCCTATACGCACTAACCATCTACGCGGGGACAGTTATGGGCACTCGACGTTGTGGTATCAGCCGAAGCCTTCGTGACGTCAGCGACTGAGCGGCGCGCACCAGATTGGACTGGAACGCCTGCTAGGCTAGGTCTGCTTCCGGCCGCCCTCGCAACATGCAGGTGTGCAATGGGCGATGGGCCCAGACCCCTGCGCCATAGGATTTAGACCGGTGTGCTGACCTCTTTGTTGTGCCTAGGTAGGGCTGCGACGTGTTGATCTTCCGAGGCCGGGCATGACCCAGGAAAGTGTGTCCGACCAAATGGGATCGAGCGTGTTGGATTATGTGGTGCACCCCTGCAGGGAACTTAATCTATTCGAATAGCCGTGATCTTTGGTAACAGGACGACTTGGAGTTGTACCTTGACCTTATGACAACTAGAACCGGATACTTAATAAAACACACCCTTCCAAGTGCCAGATACAACCGGTGATCGCTCTCTCATAGGGCGACGAGGGGAGGATCATCGGTTAGGATTATGCTACACGATGCTACTTGGTGAACTTACCATCTACTCTCTTCTCCCGCTGCAAGATGGAGGTGGCCAGAAGCGTAGTCTACGATAGGACTAGCTATCCCCCTCTTATACCGGCATTCTGCAGTTCAGTCCACATATGATACCCTTTGAAAGTGCGTTATATCGACTAGAGGGGGGGTGAATAGGCGATTTTTATGAAAGTCTTCAAAACGTGAGAGTTATGAAGACAAACAGCAAAGATTATGCCTATTACTATGCAGCGGAAGTTAGATTACACTAGGCCAGCCATGGTCATGTATTCAATAGAGTGAAAGCACAATGACAAACAACTGCAGTGTAATAAGGATCAGGTAGGAAGAAGTTATGAAGCCAAACAGATCATACATTCACGTTGTGAAGACAAAAGATAGAGCAGGTATGCAATGGCTTCACAATGAGTAACAGTAAGAAAAGGAAGTGAAGATGAAACCAGTGACTCGTTGAAGACAATGATGTGTTGGACTAGTTCCAGTTGCTGTGACAACTGTACGTCAGGTTGGAGCGGCTAGGTATTTAAACCTTAGGACACACAGTCCCGGACACCCAGTCCTGAACACACAGTTCAGGACACCAAGTCCTCACCATATTCTCCTTGAGCTAAGGTCACTTAGTCCTCGCCCAATCACTCTGGTAAGTCTTCAAGGTAGACTCCTAAACATTCACAAACTTCGTTCACTGGCAATCCACAATGTCTCTTGGATGCTCTGAATGCGACGCCTAACCGTCTGGAGGATTCACAGTCCTCAAGTGTAATAAGTCTTCAGATCACACAGACAAGAAGACCTAAGTGATGCCCAATTTGCTCTGGCTCTGGGTGGTTAGGGCTTTTCTCCTCACTAGGAATTTTCTCTCAAAGGCTTCGAGGTGGGTTGCTCTCAAACGACAAAAGCCGTGCACTGAAATCTGAGCAGCCAACCGTTTATGGTTGTGGGGGTGGGCTATTTATAGCCACTTGGCAACCCGACCTGATTTGTCCGAAATGACCCTGGGTCACTAAGGAACTGACACGTGTATCAACGGTCAGATTTTAAACTCTCATGGCAACTTTACTTGGGCTACAAGCAAAGCTGACTTGTCTGGCTCTGGACAAGATTCGCTCTCATTGTCTTCACTCAAAGACATAGGTTTTTAGTTTGGGCATCACTTCAGTCATTCTAACTGGTTCTCCTGGACCCCACTTAACAGTACGGTGGTTCCTATGACTCAACACAAAAGAAAAGGAACTACAAAGATCTAAGTCTTCGAGCTCCATATGCTTCATAACGTGTCTTCTTTTGTCATAGTCTTCAAAGTGAATATCTTCATGTACCACCTTTGTCTTCAATGTCTTCATACATTTTTAGGGGTCATCTCTGGTAGTAAAACCGAATCAATGAGGAACTTCTACCTGTATTATCCTGCAATTCTCACAAACACATTAGTCCCTCAACTAGGTTTGTCGTCAATACTCCAAAACCAACTAGGGGTGGCACTAGATGCACTTACAATCTCCCCCTTTTTGGGGATTGATGACAAACTAGTTGAAGTTTTCAACGGGGAATATAGTCTGTGAAATTGTAAAGGAATTGTCTTCATAAGTTGCAAGGGCTCCCCCTGAAGATGTGCATATAAGTTAATTTGCTTTTGGAATGCAAATGCACATGGCAGGTTGTACTTGTGGAGATCCACTTCAGCTTATGATGACAATCCACTATGCATGTGAAAGTATATGAAGATAATGACATGCATAATGGAAAATGGACGTCTGCAGAATGAGATAAGTGCGGAATTTATCGTCGCACATGCGGAATTTATCTTCGCAAACAGAGTGGAAAACAAGTAGCAGACGACCATCGAGTTTTAGTGTTTACAACTCGAAGAACCAAATGAAGCAAAAACAAGAGTTGTAAACACGAAGCAAAATATAACAAAACATAAGGCACCCGCCCATATTGACCCGCTTGAAGACTATAAACATCATATGCTTCTCCCCCTTTTGTCAGTAATGACCAAAAAGGTTTGAAGACATAGAGTTTTCTACGCGTTCCCAAGCGCAGCAGGGTCGGTGGAGTTGTTTGGCGATGCAGAGCTTGGAGGTGCTGAAGTAGGTGGCGGTGATGTAGCATCGTCGTCTTCATCAATGATTCTGGCAGTGATTGTGGCAGCAGATGAAGAAAACTCAGAGTCTTCAAGTGATGGTGTGTTGCGCATCACAGCCCTTCTAGGAGGTGTGGTGTCAAACTTGAAGCGCTCTGTGAGGCCATCCTCTTCAAGTTCAGCTTTAGTGCATATCATTGAGAGCCCTTTCCATGTACGACGTCACGTCTCATGAGTGACAAAAGCATTCTTGGTGGCAAGATTTCGAAGACGATTAACATCCACCAAGAGGCTTTTCATCTGACGCTTTAGCCAGTCGTGATGCCTATCTTGTTTTTGATGAAGGGCCACAAGAAGCTCTCGGTCAGTGAGAACGCGAGTGCGCTTCTTGGGTCTTGAAGCAGGTGCACTATCAGTGGCTTCAGTTGAAGCAGGGTGTGGCGCACGTGTAGTGCCAGCCAAAGGATACACCCTGGAGATGGCTTCAACACCTTCATCGTTCTGAGTGAAGCTCTGGTGTTCTGCATTCTGAAGACTCAACGGTTGCTTGGCAGGCTCAGGATATATAGCTTTAGAGGAGGTGTCCACATCTGGCAAGAAGATCCGATGGTTTCGAGCTGAGGGCCGATACGAGATCGCAGAGTGCAGTTTGATCAGCCTCATCACCCAAGGAGCATAGAACTTCAAACCAAATAAATCTGAGCCTGACGCTGCAAGTTGGTGTATGAAGAAATCCTGTGCGTTGAACCATTTCCCATGAAGGATACAGAATATCATAGTCTTCATTGCACCTTCGATCTTGGCATTTGGAGAGTGCCCTTTAATAGGCCAGAGAGTCCGCCGGATGATGTGATATATGGTCCTGGGCAGGAACTCAAAGTCTTCAACGAAGAACTCTGTTGGATAAGGAGCATCGTGGGGCAATGGGTTCATCATTGAGAGCATCTGACTCATATTTGGTCCAGGCCTATGGAATATGCTCTCAATAGCTTCAACATGTAGTTGACAGCCTTCCTCGTAGAATTTGCCAGGAGTGGGCAGGCCGGTGAGCTCAATGATATCAAATGCATTGGCTTCATGATGGACATTGCCGGTCATCCACTCCAGGACCCAAGTCTTCGGATCTCTGTTGTATCCTTTAATGCGGAGGGTGGCATAAAACTAAAGCAGAAGCTCTTCATTCCAGTGCTCTTCATCTGTGACAAACGGCAGCAGACCCACTTGCTTGAAGCAATCCAAGGCTTCCTCAAGACATGGCAGACCACCAATGGCTTCAACCTCAAAGCGCTTGTGCGGGAAGATGCGACCTTGGTTGTATAGGATGCTTGAGTAGTAGCTGCGCTGAGGATAGCTCCAGAACCTATCTGATACAATCCTTTCCCTTGAATAGGGGTTCTTGGAGCTGTTGAAAAATGTATTGTCTGCCTTGAAGCTATTAATATCAAAGGAGCCAGGTGCTGATGCAGGACCTGAGAATCTTGGCAGCCTTGGGACTGGCTTCTGAACATGAGGCCTGTGCTCAACATGGTAATCAAATTGAGGACCTGCAACAGACTCAGGAACAGAAGAGTCTGGCTCAGTAGCTTTGCTGTCTGCTGAAGCATTTGGTGGGGCGGGCTCCACATTGGCTTTAGTGTTTGTGGTGGCAGCCTCAACATTTTCTTCCTCCGCTTGTGTAGTTGGAGGGACAACCTCAGGCACGTTCTCCTGGAGAACTGCATCTTGATGTAGCGGGGGAGTGGGTTCTGGTGGTGCTTTTTCATTGTCTTCGGCTGATGCAGCCGAAATTTCTTCAGTATTGACTTGAGGCCTTGGACCTTTGCGAAGCCTACGGAACGCAGACGACGCTTGTGGGGTTGGAGTGGGCTGGGCCTCAAAGTCTTCTTCCTCCTGAGGGCGATCCGCCCATGACTCATCTTGTGCCATTGGCGTCAGAGGACACCAATGCTGATGAGTTCGCTTGTTTCAAGCTGAGGAAGGGCTGCACCATCTTGTACATTGTCCTGGTGACCAATGTCTTCAGCAGTGATGGGGTCGGCTGCTGGAATGTTTTCAGCTTCAGGAGCCTCTGTGGGAGCAGGCTCATGAACTGTCAGCTGACGTTCTGCGTTGGGGTGAATGACAGAGAGGGGTTCAACCATCAAGGGCTCTGTGGGAGCAGCCCGAGCTTTCTTGATCTTGCGCTTCTTCTTGGTGGGGTCAGAAGGAGAGGCTTCAGAGTGTTTCCTCTTCCTAGCTTCAGTCTCTGCATTCCGTGTCTTCTTAAGCTCTGAAGCGGTTGACCGGCTCTTTGGCTTCGAGCCAGTCGTGGCGGTTGGGAAGACAATCGGAATAGCTTCTTGTCTTGGTGCCTCTGGTTCATTCACAGCAGGCTGCTTCTTCTTCTTCGCGGCCATCTTGGGGTTGATGCCAGGACGCCCAAGTGCCTTGCGCTTCTCGGCCTCATTGTAGGCCTGCACACATCATTCTGCCAGAGACTTCATCCGCTCCCGCGAGCCCTGAGCTTCAGCATGCTTCTTCAGGAAATTTTCCTTCAGCTCATGCAACATGGTTTTGAAGCTCTTCACTTCCTGCACGCTGAGCCTGGCCATGTGCTTCTTGAACTGAGCCTTTTCATGATCAATTTTCTGCTTCAGCTCAACTATGCGCTGAGCAATGGCAAGTTCTGAAGCAATTGCGCGTTGGAAGGCGACGCTGAGGCCGACAGGCGGTTGCAGATCTTCGAAGCTTATGTCTAGGGAGGCAAACCATTCATCGATGAAGTTGTGGATGATGGCGACATCAAAGAGAGGCAAATTGTTGAAGATTTCAACTTCTTCTTTGCTTTTGATAAGCTGCTCTAGAGCGTCATCTCCAAGATCTTCATCGCTTGATAGATCAATGGCTTCGCTGCGCAGAATGGCAGCAGCAGTGAGCTCTTTGCCGGTTTGTTGCTGGGGCTCCTTTTCTTTCTGGGGCTTGGAGACGCGGGATACGTCTTCAGACTGCACACTGACTTCAGGAGGTGCAGTTTTCAATGGCTTCGCCCTAGAGATTTTTGAGGCAGGGGCTGGCTTTGAAGCTTTTGGCTTCTTTGACTGCTTTGGCTTCGGCACAGCAGGAGCTTCATCAGACTCAGAGTCAGCTGGAGGGTCATTCACGGCAGTCCCTTGGACTAGGATGTGGGTGATCAGGCCCTCAAGATTTGCAAATGGACCGATGATATTGGGTTATGCGTAACGTGTGCCATCTGCCCTTGGTGCTGAGGGGCCAGGGTTGAAGTCTAACCCAAATTTTTCTTGTTCAGCTTCGCTGACTGTTGAGCAAACTGGAAGTTGCGCTTGAAGAGATTGTCGTCACGACACCAGAGGAGTGACGACGGATGCGCATCATCAGGCTGTGGTCCTCGGACCATGCATGGGTAGAAGCCTTGAGCAATGGCTTCACCTCTGGTCTTGGGTATGAGATTCTTGTAAAGGATGTCCCCCCATGGCTTCTTGATGGCACATTTCTCAGCATACTCCTGGGTGACGAAGCGGTATTTGAACCACTGTTCAGCCCAATAGCGTCGAATCCATTGGATTCGGGTCTTGCGCTGCCCATAATTCTCTTCAGGATCTGTTTTATACATTTCTGCTAGGTCTTCAGGCAGATCTTTGGAAGTTCCTTCACGTCGCTGTCTGCCCCCTTCCTTGCTGCTGCTTCTGAAGCCATAAACTTTAAGTTGAAAGGCTTCAAGACTTTCAAAGGCTTCAAAGGCTTTCTTTTGCTGGTCCAACAGGATCTGGCTTCAGGAGAGTTTATGTGATGCTTTAGGAATTCTGCAAATGAATGCAGACTATGAGAACCAAAGGATTCTCCCACGGACATGTACCTGTGACAGCATTAAGGTGCGAGGGAAGGGGAAGAGGTCATATGCATTCTCAGAAGGTTTTGAAGATTAATCAGTTTAGAAGACATTGACCTCATCGTGCGAAGACATTCACTCATAGATAAGAAGTTGGTTCCAGATTTGTACGAACCCATAGATCAGTACAAGTGAGGAATCTAACTCTTTACGAAGCACAAGTGAATATACTAGGCATGTTATGAGATGCAGATAGAGAGATCTAACTTGTGTGAAGAGAAACTTCTTATGGTAGAAAGTGACAGAACCATGAGATCAAAAGGGGCTGTAAAAAGAGGTTTTATTTACCACACTTGGAACTGCTAGATGGAGTGCGAGATGATGCCGAGCAGTTCAGTCCTCCGTGCCCCAACTTGGCGACGGAAGACACCTACGGTGACGGCGGAGAGAACGATGTCTGCGACCGGCGTGAAGACGACGTCGGAGAAGTTGCAGCAGCGAAGCGCTTCGTCGCCAGCGTCGTCGAGTGCTAGCGGTGGCGCTAGGGTTCGTGCGAGGGTGGAAGAAGGAGATAATGACCACGGTAAGTGTGAATTTATAGGCTCAAGGGCGGTACTGTGCTATTACACAGGTGCCCCTGGCGATTCGCATCTGAGGAACGCGTGGCCAGTTTGCGGAAGTTTTGGGTTTGTTCCACGTCCCACGCACGCCTGAATTGTCGGGCGGTCGTTCCTACTTCTCCGGATTTTATGTGGATAAATGAGCACTGAAAACGGACTTTATGGTTGTCTCTTTATCTTCTGCTGACAAGGACGCAGTGAAGACATTCGACAGTTTCAATAGAATGCATATGACTTGGAGAGATAGAATTTGAGATGGAAAGCATAGAGAGATTAGGGTCCGATCACATTCACTTAGTTCAAAAGATTCAAACAAGAAGACATAGCTATAAGTGAATGCTGTAGAGGACAGAGCACCAGTATATATATATATCTATATAATCAACGCAGTGAAGATAATTATGAAGACATGTTGAGTTCGAAGCCAAACCAAATGTGAAGACATTGCAAGGTAACGCCATGAGTGAAACACTTCGAAATAGAACGTTTGGTGGTGGCGTTACCCACCGTATAGGAAATATTAGACCCAGACACGGCGCACAAGTATCGTGGCGCTCCGAAGTCAAATTCCACATTAATGTATTCACACTTAGAATGTATGTCTTCATTGATTGAAGATACACTTTACTTTGTGTGTTGCACATCTAAGCCATCAATGCATAAGTGTTAGGATGTGTGCCTGATCACAGGACATTTGAGGACTCCAAGATATTTAGCTCACACCGTAACTTGCAAAACCTCCTCTCATCCAAGGGCTTTGTGAAGATATCTGCCAATTGCTCTTCAGTGTTAACGTGTATGATATCAATGTCTTCCTTCACAACATGATCTCTGAAAAAGTGATGACGAATTTCAATGTGCTTTGTCTTCGAGTGCTGAACTGGGTTGTTGGCAATCTTCATGGCGCTTTCGTTGTCGCAGTAGAGTGGCACTTGCTTCAGATGAATGCCATAGTCCTTGAGTGTTTGCTTCATCCACAGAAGCCGAGTGCAGCAAGATCCAGCAGCAATGTATTCAGATTCAGCAGTGGAAAGAGATACACAATTCTGCTTCTTTGAAGACCAACATACAAGTGATCGTCCCAGAAAGTGACATGTGCCTGATGTAGACTTGCGATCAACCTTGTCACCAGCATAATCAGCATCCGAAAATCCAACCAAATCAAACTCTGAGCCCTTTGGATACCATAATCCTAGAGTTGGGGTGTGAGCCAAATATCGAAGAATTCGCTTCACAGCTAAGTGATGCGACTCCTTTGGTGCCGCTTGAAATCGAGCACACATGCAAACACTAAGCATAATATCTGGCCTAGATGCACATAAATAAAGCAAAGAACCAATCATGGAGCGGTATACCTTTTGATCGAACTCTTTACCATTGTCGTTAGAACCCAGATGATGTTTGGCTGGCATTGGTGTTGTGAAGCCTTTGCAGTCTTGCATACCGAACTTCTTCAGGCAATCTTTGAGATACTTCTCTTGAGATATGAAGATGCCATTGCGTTGTTGTCGTATTTGAAGACCAAGGAAGAACTTCAGCTCCCCCATCATGGACATCTGATATTGCTCTTGCATCATATATCCAAACTCTTCACTATACTTCTGATTGGTGCAGCCGAAGATAATGTCATCCACATATATTTGGCACACAAATAGTTCACCATCATATGTCTTCGTGAAAAGAGTGGGATCCAGGGAGCCAGGTATGAAGCCTTTGCTCTTCAGGAAGTATTTGAGTGTGTCATACCAGGCCCTAGGGGCTTGTTTGAGGCCATATAGTGCCTTATTGAGCTTGTATACCATGTCAGGATGTTTTGGATTTTCAAAGCCAGGCGGTTGTGCAACATACACTTCTTCTTCAATCTTGCCATTGAGAAAGGCACTTTTCACATCCATTTGATATAGAAGTATGTTATGATGATTTGCATAGGCCAGCAGTATGCGTATGGCTTCAAGCCTAGCCACAGGAGCAAATGTTTCATCGAAGTCAATGCCCTCCACTTGAGTATATCCTTGAGCAACGAGACGAGCTTTGTTTCTGACAATTTGACCATGCTCATCTTGCTTGTTGCGGTATATCCATTTGGTGCCTATTATGTTGTGCTTCCGTGGATCAGGACGCTTAACCAGTTCCCATACATTATTCAGTTCAAACTGTTGAAGCTCTTCTTGCATAGCTTGAATCCATTCAGGTTCCATGAAGGCTTCTTCAACTTTCTTGGGTTCTGATATTGATACGAATGCGAAGTGCCCACAGAAATTCGCTAGTTGAGTTGCCCTTGAACGAGTGAGTGGACCAGGTGCATTGATGCTGTCAATTATTCTGTTAATTTGCACTTCATTGGCAACACGAGGGTGTACAGGGCGAAGACTTTGCTCTTGCTGATCTGTGTTGTAGTTGGGAGGAATGTCTTCAGGCTGAGCATTGTCTTCATGTTGATCAGGTGCTGAGATGATAAGTTCTTCTTCAGGATGAGCTTCAGAAGGTATAATCTCTCCAGTTCCCATAAGCTTGATTGATTCATTAGCTCGAACTTCATCTAGCACATTTGGCAGTTGCTCTCTTTGTGAACCATTTGTCTCATCGAACCGCACATCCACTGTTTCAACCACTTTGTAATGAAAGAGATTGAAGACTCTGTAGGAGTGCGAATCCTTTCCATATCCAAGCATAAAGCCCTCATGTGCTTTTGGTGCAAACTTTGAGGTGTGGTGTGGGTCGTTGATCCAACACCTTGCTCCAAATACTCTGAAGTAACTGACATTTGGCTTCTTGCCAGTTAGGAGTTCATAAGATGTCTTGTTCAGAAGCTTGTGAAGATAAATGCGATTGATTGTATGGCATGCAGTGTCAATGGCTTCAGTCCAGAATTTTCTTGGAGTCTTGTATTCATCTAGCATTGTTCTGGCCATCTCAATGAGTGTTCTGTTCTTGCGTTCGACGACGCCATTCTGCTGTGGCATGTACGGAGCTGAGAATTCATGTGTGATGCCCAAGGTATCAAGATATGTATCAAGGCCAGTGTTCTTGAATTCAGTGCCATTGTCACTTCTGATGTGCTTTATCTTGGCGCCAAAATTGTTCATAGCTCGATTGGCGAAGTGTCTGAAGACATCCTGCACTTCAGTCTTGTAAAGGACTATGTGCACCCACGTATATCTAGAATAATCATCAACAATGACAAAACCATAGAGGCAAGCAGAAGTAGTAAAAGTTGAGTAGTGAGTGGGACCGAAAAGATCCATGTCGAGCAGTTCGAAGGGTTGTGTAGTAGTCATGATTGTCTTCGAAGGATGTTTTGCCCTTGTCATTTTCCCTGCTTCACAGGCACCGCATAAGTGATCTTTCTTGAACTTGACGCCCTCGATGCCTATGACATGCTTCTTCTTCGCAAGGGTGTGGAGGTTCCTCATGCCAGCATGCCCAAGCCTCCGATGCCAAAGCCAGCATTCTGAAGCTTTTGCAAGAAGACGTACTGCCAGTTGTGGCCCTGCTGAGAAATCTACCACGTACAAATCATCTTTCCGATACCCTTCAAACACTAGAGACTTGTCAGATTCCATTAGTACCAGGCAACTATATTTTCCAAACATTACGATCATGTTCAAATCACAAAGCATTGAGACAGACATTAAGTTGAAGCCAAGGGATTCAACAAGCATGACTTTATCCATGTGTTGATCCTTTGAGATTGCAACTCTGCCTAGACCCAATACCTTACTTTTACCAGTGTCAGCAAATGTGATGTGACTCTTGTCGGATGGATGTAAGGTTGAGTCCATAAGAAGGCTTCTTTTGCCAGTCATGTGATTTGTACACCCACTGTCAATAATCCATTCTGAAGACTTTGAAGTCGCTGGTGTCGTACCCTACAGTGCAGTTAGGGGGATAGGCTTCACGAAGAGAATTGTGAAGCAAAAACATTTGACGAACCAGTGGGTTATGAAAACTTAGATCCAGATTAGGACTAATAGGGAGAGTAGCATGCGATTCAGGAACAAAGTACATAATGATGCCATTTGGGCATTTTATCTTGCGCCCCACAAGATTTTTAAGGTCCCCAGCAATAGCATCAGAAGATTTTGTTTTTGTGCTGGAGACCTTTCCCTGCAAAAGAGAGTTAAGCTTTCTTAACCACCCACATCTTCAAGGGTGGCTTAGAAGCTATAAGTCTAAGTGCAGCATTTGAGAATTTTGGCTTTGAAGCCTTAGCAAACAGTCTAGCAGGTGGACAATAATACTCATAGGAATAAGCAGAATAATTTTTGGTCATATGAACATGACGGTTCGAAGAACCGCTCTCATATTCGTATGCCTGAGTATGGTTTCCCTGCAAAACATTTGCGTTAGTGTGACTCAGGTGAGTCCTCTGTTTGTATGAAGCCTTTGGACCGTATGAAGCCTTTGGTCTGAGGTTTGTCTTCTTCAAGTGAGGTGTCATGAAGACATTCACAGGAAGATTTTCCAGACACTTTTTCGGAATCCAGATCTTCTTCATAGGCGGTCCATTCCTGCAGTTAGTACCAATGTACCTGGCAAACACTTCACCATTCTGATTCTTAAATAGTTTATAGTTTGCATCAAAGGATTCATCAATGATAATGGGGTTAGCACAAGTGAAGCCAGATAAATTGGATGGATCTGCTGAAAGTTCCTTTGCAGCAACCCATGTGGTTTTGGGGTACTGCTCAGGTTTCCAGTAAGAGCCATCTGCGTTTATTTTCCTCATGAACCCAACACCCTCTTTCCTGGGGTTTCGGTTCAGAATCTGCTTCTTGAGGACATCACATAATGTCTAATGTCCTTTAAGACTTTTGTATATCCCTGTTTCAAGCAATGTCTTCAACCTAGCATTCTCATCAGCAATAGCAGTGGTATCCTCAGCAGAGGGGTTAGTTACCACATCAACAGTTGAAGATATTGCAACAGCAGTAGCAGTGGAACATTCAGCAACAGAAGTAGCTTTATCACGCTCAATGCATTTAAGACATGGTGGTTCAAATCCTTCCTGAGCGGAACTGATCTGTTCAGCGCGAAGTGACTCGTTTTCCTTTTGAAAATCTTCATGAGCCACTCTCAATTTCTCAAGTTCTTGCTTCCTTTGAAGATAATCATAGGAAAGCTTTTCATGAGTTGTTGAGAGAGTATCAAGACGATCTTCAAGTTCCTGATACTTAACGTGAAGATTTTTTATGTCTTCAATTAAGGATTCAGATCGAGTCATTTTAGCACCCAACAGATCATCGCTTCTGTCTAACAGTTTTTGAATATGTTCCATAGCTTTCTGTTGTTCAGTTGCAATTTTAGCAAGTGTTTTGTAGCTGGGTTTTGAATCACAGTCAGAGTCATTGTCACTAGATGTTTGATAGTGAGTAGTGCGTGTGTTTACCTTGGCACCGCGTGCCATGAAGCAGTAGGTAGGAGTGGAGTCGTTCTTGTCATTTGCGTCGATGTCGGTGATGCAGTCATTGTCTTCAGTGTTGAAGATGGACTTGGCGACGTATGCTATAGCCAGACTCGCAATGCCAGAATCAGACTCCTCCTCAGACTCCACCTCCGCCTCCTCAGAAGCGGACTCCTCCTCTGAATCCATTTCCTTGCCAACAAATGCACGTGCCTTGCCAGATGAGCTCTTCTTGTGTTATGAAGACTTTGAGGAAGACTTGTAAGAAGACTTTGAGTATTTCTTCTTCTTCTTGTCGTCAGAATCATATTCCTTGCTCTTCTTCTTCCTTCTGTTCTCATTGTCCCATTGTGGACACTCAGAGATGAAGTGTCCAGTTTTCTTGCACTTGTGACATGTTTTTCTTCTTGTAGTCATGAGCAGAAGCTTCATCATTCCTTGAGCTTGATCGTGAAGATTTTCTGAAGCCTTTCTTCTTAGTGAATTTTTGGAACTTCTTCACTAGCATTGCAAGTTCTCTTCCAATGTCTTCAGGATCATCAGAACAGCTGTCAGATTCTTCTTTAGATGAGGAAACAGCTTTTGCCTTCAAGGCACGAGTTCGCCCATAGTTTGGACCGTAGATATCTCTTTTCTCAGAAAGCTGAAACTCATGTGTGTTGAGCCTCTCAAGTATGTCAGACGGATCGAGTGTCTTGAAATTAGGACGTTCTTGAATCATCAGGGCTAGGATGTCAAACGAACTATCAAGTGATCTCAGCAGCGTCTTGACAATTTCATGTTTGGTGATCTCAGTGGCGCCGAGGGCTTGAAGCTCATTTGTGATGTCAGTGAGCCGATCAAATGTGTGCTGGACATTCTCATTGTCATTTCGCTTGAAGTGGTTGAAGAGGTTGCGAAGAACACTGATTCTTTGATCTCTCTGGGTTGAGACGCCTTCATTGACCTTGGAGAGCCAGTCCCAGACCAGCTTGGATGTCTTCAAGGCACTCACACGGCCATACTGTCCTTTTGTCAGATGGCCACAGATGATATTTTTGGCAGTAGAGTCCAGTTGAGTGAACTTCTTGACATTAGCAGCAGTGACACCTTCTCCAGCCTTGGGAACGCCGTTCTCGACGACATACCATAGGTCGATGTCAATGGCTTCAAGATGCATGCGCATCTTATTCTTCCAGTAGGGATATTCAGTTCCATCGAAGACGGGGCACGCAGCGGAGACTTTGATTATCCCTGCAGTCGACATAGCTAAAACTCCAGGTGGTTAAACCGAATCACACAGAACAAGGGAGCACCTTGCTCTGATACCAATTGAAAGTGCGTTATATCGACTAGAGGGGGGGGGGTGAATAGGCGATTTTTATGAAAGTCTTCAAAACGTGAGAGTTATGAAGACAAACAGCGAATATTATGCCTATTACTATGCAGCGGAAGTTAGATTACACTAGGCCAGCCATGGTCATGTATTCAATAGAGTGAAAGCACAATGACAAACAACTGCAGTGTAATAAGGATCAGGTAGGAAGAAGTTATGAAGCCAAACAGATCATACATTCACGTTGTGAAGACAAAAGATAGAGCAGGTATGCAATGGCTTCACAATGACTAATAGTAAGAAAAGGAAGTGAAGATGAAACCAGTGACTCGTTGAAGACAATGATGTGTTGGACCAGTTCCAATTGCTGTGACAACTGTACGTCTGGTTGGAGCGGCTAGGTATTTAAACCTTAGGACACACAGTCCCGGACACCCAGTCCTGAACACATAGTTCAGGACACCAAGTCCTCACCATATTCTCCTTGAGCTAAGGTCACTTAGTCCTCGCCCAATCACTCTGGTAAGTCTTCAAGGTAGACTCCCAAACCTTCCCAAACTTCGTTCACTGGCAATCCACAATGTCTCTTGGATGCACTGAATGCGACGCCTAACCGTCTAGAGGATTCACAGTCCTCAAGTGTAATAAGTCTTCAAATCACACAGACAAGAAGACCTAAGTGATGCCCAATTTGCTCTGGCTCTGGGTGGTTAGGGCTTTTCTCCTCACTAGGAATTTTCTCTCAAAGGCTTCGAGGTGGGTTGCTCTCAAACGACAAAAGCCGTGCACTGAAATCTGAGCAGCCAACCGTTTATGGTTGTGGGGGTGGGCTATTTATAGCCACTTGGCAACCCGACCTGATTTGTCCGAAATGACCCTGGGTCACTAAGGAACTGACACATGTATCAACGGTCAGATTTTAAACTCTCATGGCAACTTTACTTGGGCTACAAGCAAAGCTGACTTGTCCGGCTCTGGACAAGATTCGCTCTCATTGTCTTCACTCGAAGACATAGGTTTTTAGTTTGGGCATCACTTCAGTCATTCTAACTGGTTCTCCTGGACCCCACTTAACAGTACGGTGGTTCCTATGACTCAACACAAAAGAAAAGGAACTACGAAAGATTTAAGTCTTCGAGCTCCATATGCTTCATAACGTGTCTTCTTTTGTCATAGTCTTCAAAGTGAATATCTTCATGTACCACCTTTGTCTTCAATGTATTTATACATTTTTAGGGGTCATCTCTGGTAGTAAAACCGAATCAATGAGGGACTTCTACCTGTATTATCCTGCAATTCTCACAAACACATTAGTCCCTCAACTAGGTTTGTCGTCAATACTCCAAAACCAACTAGGGGTGGCACTAGATGCACTTACACCCTTATTCCATTTGATACCAATGCATACATATGTAGTGTAGCTCCTTGCTTGCGAGTACTTTGGATGAGTACTCACAGTTGCTATGCTCCCTCTTTCCCCCTTTCTATACCCGATTGCTGCGAATAGATGTTGGAGCCCAGGAGCCAGACGCCACCGTCGACTACTACTACTACTACTACTCGGGAGGTGCCTACTACTACGTGCAGCCCGCTGACGACGACCAGGAGTAGTTTAGGAGGATCCCAGGCAGGAGGCCTGCGCCTCTTTTGATCTGTATCCCAGTTTGTGCTAGCCATCTTATGGAAAGTTGTTTAACTTATGTCTATACTCAGATATTGTTGCTTCCGCTGACTCATCCATGATCGAGCTCTTGTATTCGAGCCCTCGAGGCCCCTGGCTTGTAATATGATGCTTGTATGACTTATTTTATTTGTAGAGTTGTGTTGTGATATCTTCCCGTGAGTCCCTGATCTTGATCGTACACGTTTGTGAAGGAAATATGCCCTAGAGGCAATAATAAAGTTATTATTTATTTCCTTATATCATGATAAATGTTTATTATTCATGCTAGAATTGTATTAACCGGAAACATAATACATGTGTGAATACATAGACAAAAGGAGTGTCACTAGTATGCCTCTACTTGACTAGCTCGTTAATCAAAGATGGTTATGTTTCCTAACCATAAACAAGGAGTTGTTATTTGATTAACGGGATCGCATCATTAAGTGAATGATCTGATTGACATGACCCATTCCATTAGCTTAGCACCCGATCGTTTAGTATGTTGCTATTGCTTTCTTCATGACTTATACATGTTCCTATAACTATGAGATTATGCAACTCCCATTTACCGGAGGAACACTTTGGGTGCTACCAAACGTCACTACGTAACTGGGTGATTATAAAGGAGTACTACAGGTGTCTCCAAAGGTACATGTTGGGTTGGCGTATTTCGAGATTAGGTTTTGTCACTCCGATTGTCGGAGAGGTATCTCTGGGCCCTCTCGGTAATGCACATCACATAAGCCTTGCAAGCATTACAACTAATAAGTTAGTTGTGAGATGATGTATTACGGAACGAGTAAAGAGACTTGCCGGTAACGAGATTGAACTAGGTATTGAGATACCGACGATCGAATCTCGGGCAAGTAACATACCGATGACAAAGGGAACAACGTATGTTGTTATGCGGTCCGACCGATAAAGATCTTCGTAGAATATGTAGGAGCCAATATGGGCATCCAGGTCCCGCTATTGGTTATTGACTGGAGACCTGTCTCGGTCATGTCTACATTGTTCTCGAACCCGTAGGGTCCGCACGCTTAAGGTTTCGATGACAGTTATATTATGAGTTTATGAGTTTTGATGTACCGAAGGAGTTCGGAGTCCCGGATGAGATCGGGGACATGACGAGGAGTCTCGAAATGGTCGAGACGTAAAGATCGATATATTGGACGACTATATTCGGACATCGGAAAGGTTCCGAGTGATTCGGGTATTTTTCGGAGTACCGGGTAGTTACGGGAGAAGCAATGGGCCTTGATGGGCTTTAGTGGGAAGAGGAGAAAGGGCCAAGGGGCTGCTGCGCCCCCCTCCCCTCTAGTCCAAATTGGACTAGGGAAAAGGGGGCTGGCCACCTCTCCTTCTCCTCCACTTCCTTCTCCCTTCCTCCCCTCTTGGTGGACTCCTACTAGGACTTGGAGTCCTAGTAGGACTCCACATCCTGGCCGCACCTAGCCTTGGCCGGCCTCCTTCTCCTCCATCCTTTATATACTGAGGCAAGGGGCACCCCATGAACACAAGTTGATCCACGTGATCTATTCCTTAGCCGTGTGCGGCGCCCCCAGCCACCATAGTCCTCGATAATATTGCAGCGGTGCTTAGGCGAAGCCCTGCAGCAGTAGTACGTCAAGATCGTCACCACGCCGTCGTGCTGACGGAACTCTTCCCCGACACTTTGCTGGATCGGAGTCCGGGGATCGTCATCGAGCTGAACGTGTTCTAGAACTCGGAGGTGCCGTAGTTTCGGTGCTTGATCGGTCGGATCGTGGAGACGTACGACTACATCAACCAAACGCTTCCGTTGTCGATCTACTAGGTATGTAGATCATACTCCCCCTCTCGCTTCTATGCATCACCATGATCTTGCGTGTGCGTAGGAAATTTTTGAAATTACTACGTTCCCCAACAGTGGCATCCGAGCCTAGGTTTTATATGTTGATGTTATATGCACGAGTAGAACACAAGTGAGTTGTGGGCGATATAAGTCATACTGCTTACCAGCATGTCATACTTGGTTCGATGGTATTGTTGGATGAAGCGGCCCGGACCGACATTACGCGTACGCTTACGCGAGACTGGTTCTCCCGACGTGCTTTGCACAAAGGTGGCTAGCGGGTGACAGTTTCTCCAACTTTAGTTGAACCGAGTGTGGCTACGCGCAGTCCTTGCGAAGGTTAAAACAACACCAACTTGACAAACTATCGTTGTGGTTTTAATGCGTAGGTAAGATTGGTTCTTGCTTAAGCCCGTAGCAGCCACGTAAAACTTGCAACAACAAAGTAGAGGACGTCTAACTTGTTTTTGCAGGGCATGTTGTGAAGTGATATGGTCAAAACGTGATGAGATATAAGTTGTTGTATGAGATGATCATGTTTTGTTAAAGTTATCGGCAACTGGCAAAAGCCTTATGGTTGTCTCTTTATTGCATAAGATGCAAGCGCCAAATAATTGCTTTACTTTATCGCTATGCGATAGCAGTAGTTGCAAGAGCAATAGTTGGCGAGACGACCGTGTGACGACACATTGATATAGATCAAGATGATGAAGATCATGGTGTCATGCCGGTGACAATAGAGATCATGACAGTACTTTGGAGATGGAGATCAAAGGCGCAAGATGATGATGGCCATATCATGTCACATATTTTGATTGCATATGATGTTTATCTTTTATACATCTTATTTTTCTTAGTTTGACGGTAGCATTTTAAGATGATCTCTCACTAATTATCAAGAAGTGTTCTCCCTGAGTATGCACCATTGCGAAAGTTCTTCGTGCTGAGACACCACGTGATGATCGGGTGTGATAGGCTCTACGTTCAAATACAACGGGTGCAAAACAGTTGCACACGCGGAATACTCAGGTTATACTTGACGAGCCAAGCATATACAGATATGGCCTCGGAACACGGAGACCGAAAGGTCGAGCGTGAATCATATCGTAGATATGATCAACATAGTGATGTTCACCAATGAAACTACTCCATCTCACGTGATGATCGGACATGGTTTAGTTGATTTGGATCATGTGATCACTTAGAGGATTAGAGGGATGTCTATCTAAGTGGGAGTTCTTAAGTAATATGATTAAATTGAACTTAAATTTATCATGAACTTAGTCCTGGTAGTATTTTGCAAATCATGTTGTAGATCAATAGCTCGCGTTGTTGCTTCCCTGTGTTTATTTTGATATGTTCCTAGAGAAAATTGTGTTGAAAGATGTTAGTAGCAAAGATGCGGATTGGATCCGTGATCTGAGGTTTATCCTCATTGCTGCACAGAAGAATTATGTCCTTGATGCACCGCTAGGTGACGGACCTATTGCAGGAGCAGATGCAGACGTTATGAACGTTTGGCTAGCTCAATATGATGACTACTTGATAGTTTAGTGCACCATGCTTAATGGCTTAGAATCGGGACTTCAAAGACGTTTTGAATGTCATGGAGCATATGAGATGTTCCAGGAGTTGAAGTTAATATTTCAAGCAAATACCCGAGTTGAGAGATATGAAAGTCTCCAATAAGTTCTATAGCTAAAAGATGGAGGAGAATCGCTCAACTAGTGAGCATGTGCCCAAATTGTCTGAGTACAACAATCGCTTGAATCAAGTGGGAGTTAATCTTCCAGATAAGATAGTGATTGACAGAATTCTCTAGTCACCATCACCAAGTTAGTAGAACTTTGTGATGAACTATGATATGCAAGGGATAACGAAAACGATTCCCAAGCTCTTTGTAATGCGGAAATTGACGAAGGTAGAAATCGAGAAAAACATCAAGTGTTGATGGTAGACAAGACCACTAGTTTCAAGAAAAGGGCAGAGGGAAGAAAGGGGAACTTCAAGAAGAACAGCAAGCAAGTTGCTGCTCAAGTGAAGAAACCCAAGTCTGGTCCTAAGCCTGAGACTAAGTGTTTCTACTACAAAGGGACTGGTCACTGGAAGCGGAACTACCCCAAGTGATTGGCAGATAAGAAGGATGGCAAAGTGAACATAAGTATATTTGATATACATGTTATTGATGTGTACTTTACTAGTGTTTATAGCAACCCCTCAGTATTTGATACTAGTTCAGTTGCTAAGATTAGTAACTCGAAACGGGAGTTGCAGAATAAACAGAGACTAGTTAAGGGTAAAGTGACGATGTGTGTTGGAAGTGGTTCCAAGATTGATATGATCATCATCGCACACTCCCTATACTTTCGGGATTAGTGTTGAACCTGAATAACTGTTATTTGGTGTTTGCGTTAAGCATGAATATGATTTGATCATGTTTATTGTAATACGGTTATTCATTTAAGTAAGAGAATAAATTGTTGTTCTGTTTACATGAATAAAACCTTATATGGTTACACACCCAATGAAAATAGTTCGTTGGATCTCGATCGTAGTGATACACATAATCATAATATTGAAACCAAAAGATGCAAAGTTAATAATGATAGTGCAACTTATTTGTAGCACTGCCGTTTAGGTCATATTGGTGTAAAGTGCATGAAGAAACTCCATGCTGATGGGATTTTGGAGTCACTTGATTATGAATCACTTGATGCTTGCGAACCATGCCTCATGGGCAAGATGACTAAAACTCCGTTCTCCGGAGCGAGCAACTGACTTGTTGGAAATAATACATACTGATGTATGCGGTCCGATGAGTGTTAAGGCTCACGGCAAGTATCGTTATTTTCTGAACTTCACAGATGATTTGAGCAGATATGGGTATATCTACTTGATGAAACATAAGTCTGGAACATTTGAGAAGTTCAAAGAATTTCAGAGTGAAGTGGAGAATCATCATAACAAGAAAATAAAAGTTTCTACGATATGATCGCAGAGGTAAAATATTTGAGTTACGAGTTTGGCCTTCAGTTAAAACAATGTGAAATAGTTTCACTACTCACGCCACATGGAACACCACAGTATAATGGTGTGTCCGAACATCGTAACCGTACTTTATTAGATATGGTGCAATCTATGATGTCTCTTGCCGATTTACCACTATCATTTTGGGGTTATGCATTAGAGATAGCTGCATTCACGTTAAATAGGGCACCATCAAAATCCGTTGAGACGATGCCTTATGAACTGTGGTTTGGCAAGAAACCAAAGTTGTCATTTCTGAAAGTTTGGGGCTGCGATGCTTATGTGAAAAAGCTTCAACCTGATAAGCTCGAACCCAAATCGGAGAAATGTGTCTTCATAGGATATCCAAAAAGAAACTATTGGATACACCTTCTATCACAAGACCGAAGGTAAGACTTTTGTTGCTAAATTCGGAAACTTTCTAGAGAAGGAGTTTCTCTCGAAAGAAGTGAGTGGGAGGAAAGTAGAACTTGATGAGGTAACTGTACCTCCTCCCTTATTGGAAAGTAGTACATCACAGAAACCAGTTTCTGTGACACCTACACCAATTAGTGAGGAAGCTAATGATGATGATCATGAAACTTCAGATCAAGTTACTACCGAATCTCATAGGTAAACCAGAGTGAGATCCACACCAGAGTGGTACGGTAATCCTGTTCTGGAAGTCATGTTAGTAGACCATGACGAACTTGCAAACTATGAGGAAGCGATGATGAGCCCAGATTCCGCGAAATGGTTTGAGGCCATGAAATCTGAGATATGATCCATATATGAGAACAAAGTTTGGACTTTGGTTGACTTGCCCGATGATCGACAAGCAATTGAGAATAAATGGATCTTCAAGAGGAAGACGGACGCTGATAGTAGTGTTACCATCTACAAAGCTAGAATTGTCGCAAAAAGGTTTTCGACAAGTTCAAAGTGTTGACTACGATGAGAGCTTCTCACTCGTATCTATGCTTGAGTTTGTCCGAATCATGTTAGTAATTGCCGCATTTTATGAAATCTGGCAAATGGATAAACAAAACTGCATTCCTTAATGGATTTATTAAAGAAGAGTTGTATATGATGCAACCAAAAGGTTTTGTCAATCCGAAAGGTGCTAACAAAATGTGCAAGCTCCAGCGATCCATCTGTGGACTGGTGCAAGCATCTCGGAGTTGGAATATACGCTTTGATGAGTTGATCAAAGCATATAGTTTTATACAGACTGACGGTGAAGCCTGTATTTGCAAGAAAGTGAGTGGGAGCACTACATCATTTCTGATAAGTATATGTGAATGACATATTGTTGATCGGAAATAATGTAGAATTATTCTGTAAAGCATAAAGGAGTGTTTGAAAGGAGTTTTTCAAAGAAAGACTTCGGTGAAACTGCTTACATATTGAGCTCCAAGATCTATAGAGATAGATCAAGACACTTGATATGTTTTTTCAATGAGTACATACCTTGACAAGATTTTGAAGTAGTTCAAAATGGAGCAGTCAAAGAAAGAGTTCTTGCCTGTATTACAAGGTGTAAAGTTGAGTAAGACTCAAAGACCAACCACGGCAGAAGATAGAAAGAGAATGAAAGTCATTCCCTATGCCTTGGCCATAGGTTCTATAAAGTATGTCATGCTGTATACCAGATCTATTGTATACCCTACACTGATTAAGCAAGGGAGTACGATAGTGATCTAGGAGTAGATCACTGGACAGCAGTCAGAATTATCCTTAGTGAAATAAGGATATGTTTCTCGATTATGGACATGACAAAAAAGGTTCGTCGTAAAAGGTTACGTCGATGCAAGTTTTGACACAGATCTGGATGAATCTAAGTCTCGATCTAGATACATATTGAAAGTGGGAGCAATTAGCTAGAGTAGCTCCATGCAGGGCATTGTAGACATAGAATTCGCAAAATACTTACGGATCTGTATGTGACAGACCCGTTGACTAATATTATCTCACAAGCAAAACATGATCACACCTTAGTACTCTTTGGGTGTTAATCACATAAACAATGTGAACTAGATTATTGACTCTAGTAAACCCTTTGGGTGTTGGTCACATATCGATGTGGACTATGGGTGCAAATCACATGGTGATGTGAACTATTGCTGTTAAATCACATGGCGATGTGAACTAGATTATTGACTCTAGTGCAAGTGGGAGACTGAAGGAAATATGCCCTAGAGGCAATAATAAAGTTATTATTTATTTCCTTATATCATGATAAATGTTTATTATTCATGCTAGAATTGTATTAACCGCAAACATAATACATGTGTGAATACATAGACAAAAGGAGTGTCACTAGTATGCCTCTACTTGACTAGCTCGTTAATCAAAGATGGTTATGTTTCCTAACCATAAACAAGGAGTTGTTATTTGATTAACGGGATCACATCATTAAGTGAATGATCTGATTGACATGACCCATTCCATTAGCTTAGCACCCGATCGTTTAGTATGTTGCTATTGCTTTCTTCATGACTTATACATGTTCCTATAACTATGAGATTATGCAACTCCCGTTTACCGGAGGAACACTTTGGGTGCTACCAAACGTCACAACGTAACTGGGTGATTATAAAGGAGTACTACAGGTGTCTCCAAAGGTACATGTTGGGTTGGCGTATTTCGAGATTAGGTTTTGTCACTCCGGTTGTCGAAGAGGTATCTCTGGGCCCTCTCGGTAATGCACATCACATAAGCCTTGCAAGCATTACAACTAATAAGTTAGTTGTGAGATGATGTATTACGGAACGAGTAAAGAGACTTGCCGGTAACGAGATTGAACTAGGTATTGAGATACCGACGATCGAATCTCGGGCAAGTAACATACCGATGACAAAGGGAACAACGTATGTTGTTATGCGGTCTGACCGATAAAGATCTTCGTAGAATATGTAGGAGCCAATATGGGCATCCAGGTCCCGCTATTGGTTATTGACCGGAGATGTGTCTCGGTCATGTCTACATTGTTCTCGAACCCGTAGGGTCCGCACGCTTAAGGTTTCGATGACAGTTATATTATGAGTTTATGAGTTTTGATGTATCGAAGGAGTTCAGAGTCCCAGATGAGATCGTGGACATGACGAGGAGTCTCGAAATGGTCGAGACGTAAAGATCGATATATTGGACGACTATATTCGGACATCGGAAAGGTTCCGAGTGATTCGGGTATTTTTTGGAGTACCGGGTAGTTATGGGAGAAGCAATGGGCCTTGATGGGCTTTAGTGGGAAGAGGAGAAAGGGCCAAGGGGCTGCTGCGCCCCCCTCCCCTCTAGTCCGAATTGGACTAGGGAAAAGGGGCCGGCCACCTCTCCTTCTCCTCCACTTCCTTCTCCCTTCCTCCCCTCTTGGTGGACTCCTACTAGGACTTGGAGTCCTAGTAGGACTCCACATCCTGGCCGCACCTAGCCTTGGCCGGCCTCCTCCTCCTCCATCCTTTATATACTGAGGCAAGGGGCACCCCATGAACACAAGTTGATCCACGTGATTTATTCCTTAGCCGTGTGCGGCGCCCCCAGCCACCATAGTCCTCGATAATATTGCAGCGGTGCTTAGGCGAAGCCCTGCAGCAGTAGTACGTCAAGATCGTCACCACGCCGTCGTGCTGACGGAACTCTTCCCCGACACTTTGCTGGATCGGAGTCCGTGGATCGTCATCGAGCTGAACGTGTGCTAGAACTCGGAGGTGCCATAGTTTCGGTGCTTGATCGGTCGGATCGTGGAGACGTACGACTACATCAACCAAACGCTTCTGTTGTCGATCTACTAGGTATGTAGATCATACTCCCCCTCTTGTTGCTATGCATCACCATGATCTTGCGTGTGCGTAGGAAATTTTTGAAATTACTACGTTCCCCAACAGTTTGCGTGTATAATTAGTGTACGATCGAATTGGGGCGTCACACCTCCGTTCCTAAATATTTGTCTTTCTAGAGATTTCAACAAGTGACTACATACGGAGCAAAATGAGTGAATCTACACTCTAAAATATGTATATATACATCTCTATGTGGTAGTCCATTTGAAATCTGTAAAAAGACAAATATTTAGGAACGGAGGGAGTAAAAACAGAGTTGGTGATGATGGTGTGCCTGCCATCCTGCAATATAGGCCGTCCAATTTATATTTGACGGATAGGAAGGAAACTATGGGAATTTTGCAAAAAGATACCCACACCCCTCTTCACATTTGCAAATAAGGCCTTCCCTTGTTCATCCTTTTCTCTCACAAGATAAACTACTCATACAAATGCATCTTAATGTTACATGCAAACCATGGGCATCTTACTAGTAATAAATAATAATCTACTCTTATAAAAAACAGATTTGGTGATGATGGTGTGCCTGCCCTCCTGCAATATAAACCGTCTGATTTATATCTGACAGATAGGAAGGAAACTGTGGCAATTTTGCAAAAAGATGCCCACACCCCTCTCCACATTTGCAGATAAGGCCTTCCCTCATTCATCTTCGTCTCCCATGAGATAAACAACTCGTATAAATGCATCTTGATGTTACGTGCAATGCATGGGCCTCTTGCTAGTCTCAAATATAAACTGCACTAGTGCGCGCCCGTAGAACATCCTTTCCGAAGGGACGATGCCCTGTAGTTACCATATCCTCTTGTGTAAACCAGCTCCACAAGGGACAAGGCAGTTGGTCGCCATTGCCATGGATTCGCAAGGTGGTGGTGCTTCTCATCCTCGTCGAGGTTAGGAGACCTTGGACGAAGATCCTTTGGGACAAATCATAAGTCGCTCTGATTTCCTCACATCCGCAAGACTTAGCGGTACTTGCACCAAATATTTTAATAGGGTGCGTAAATATGCGTGGGAGAAGGCCATGATAGTTGGTCTGCCATGCGTCCTCGAGGACGAGGGTGTTTCCTTGGGGGTCTCTCCAGCGTGACATGGCCGTAGTTGCAAGTTGATGCCCATTGAGATGCCGACGTTGAGGGGCACTCGGATTTTGTCGGATGAGCAGGTAAGTGATGAGTTTGATCACGTAGTAAACGCATTCTAAAGACTATTTCCGTGTCCATTTCCTAATTCCCTCGCTGCCCACTGTTTCACAGGTTAGGCTTGGTGCCAGTGGAGATTGGCTTGCATATGTATGGGAGGGTACCAACACCAATTTGCACAACATTTACAATGGTGACACCGTTCCTGTAGAACCTTTGTCCAACATTGGGATCAACCATGCAATGGGCCATCGCCTGAATTGGTACGATGGAACCACGGTGAGATTGAAGAAGATAGCAATCCCGGAAGCCCCGATAAGGTCGTCCGCCAACCAAAATTACACTCTCATCGCGGTGTTCGACATCGCGATTGCTTTCAGGAACCCTGCACATGGCGGTCAAAGGTCGACCATGCTGTCTGCGGCCGATTTTTTGCCGTACGAGTGTGAAGACGCTGTGCTCCTTTCTAACCGCATCTTCGCGGTGACAAACCAGGGGACTTGTTTCGTAAGGGACATATCCTATGGTATACTCCCTCTCTTCCAGTTTGTTTGTTTTGAATTTTTTCGTTTTATAAGTTTCAAATTCAAATTTAGAGCTCCCCATCACATGTTGAGATTACAATGTCCATTAAATCATTGTGTGCATGTACTAGTTTTTATTGCTCATTTATATTGGTCACACATGCATGCATTGAAAGTAATGTTTTTACCACAATTTCTTAGGAAACCGAGTGCAATAATTGAGTACTTTTGCAAACTACCAGTACTACACCTGAAACGGTTCAAAATCAATACCACCAGCACACCCATGTCTGACCGCCCTAGCCGACCCAAACCCCCTCCCTTGGTGGCGCACGCTTCCCGTGTGAAACGATCAGTGTCGCCCTAGAGCGTCAGTGCTGCATTAATGCCCGACCAGAGCGGAGGCGACCTCTCACTGGCACCGGCTTTGAAGATGCACGACGGCCGAGAGAGCGCCGCTTCCCGGTGCACGCGACTGGTCCGCGTCGAGGCTGGCCATAGTGGTGGTGGTAACTTAGCTGGTACATACACTTGGGAATAGCAGACATGGTGATGTGGTAGAGAATTAAAGAAGAGACATGGGGTCATGCATGGAAATAACTATGATCATCTATGCTACTGCTCTATGATACTATGCACTATAAAAAGTAGTATATCATACACTAGCATCATGTACTAGTACTATATTGTATATGATACTCCCCACTATGAGTAGCCTCAAACGACACCATGGCTGGCCATCGTCCATGCACCGCCCACATTATAGTTGCAACTTGTTTAGAGTAGGTTTTACTCTGGTTTGTATGAAAACTATAATGTATCTCATCTGGTTTATATGAAAAGTTTTCGAAATGTAATGATTTTCGTCTGGTTTCTATGAATTCCACCTTGTTTGCATGATTATGCAAGGAAAAGTCATACCCCGATCAAAATTAGATTGCCAATCATGGATGTGCATGGGGCATTTGGTCTAAGTTGGAACCTTGTAGCTGAAGACACCTAGTTGGGACGTGCTATCTTAGCAGTCGTTACCCATGGTACCATTGAAGGGCAACAAGGTGCCACGATCTATCACGATCGGACCCTGATCATGTACCAAGGTAATCCCTTCTCTCCGATCCAAGAGTAGTAGAGCCAGGAACTATCGTATATCTTATTGCCATGCCATCTTATAACATTTCAGTACATGTCTCTTTGTACTCCAGGAGCAGGACTAGTTCTTTCCTTTTTTTATTGATTGGGATAGTCATCTACGCAACTTTATAATACCAAGATGTGTAAACTACAAAGGACTTAACAATTTCAATTCCGTGTAGTACTAGCTAGGTAGCCATAATCCCATCAAACAAACTACTCCTACTTTAATTAATGTACATGGCCCAGGTAACACTCTCAAATTGTTTGTCATCGTCCGTGCCGTAGCTGGTCTATACATTGCTTCCGTTCCCCCTCACAGAAATAAGCACTATAAAGTATTTTATTTTAATATGTATCCCCTTCTTACGTCACCTTATTATACTGCATGGACCATAACCATGCACATCAGCATGTATCCAGGTTTGAGATGCCAGGTGTACCAGATGGACGGCGGCGTGTTCGACCCCCGTGATGCTACATGGCTGCGGATGAACACACTTGAAGAGTACTCGATTTTCATTAGGGACAACTACCCCATAGTGCAAACGATGCCACCTTCCATGCACGACGCCGACGGCCTGTCGTTCATGAAGAAAGGGTGCGTTTTCATTGCGCACCGATGAATCCATATCTTGTACACCTCGATCCCTGATCTATGCCGCTTCAGTTTGGACGAGTCTCATTGTGGGGAGCCACACTAAGAAGCTGCGATGATATGGACTCCCGTTGCCCATCATTATGGATCATTCCATCTATGAAGAACACGTGGGACTTGAACTACGAGACGGACATGTACCTAGGAGTGGACGTACGAACTTGAGTAATGTAGCGCAGTAAGTGAACTAGAAAGGCACAAATCTATAATACATAAATAGTTGATCCCCACTAAGTCTAATTCTCGCAACATGCAGCCCTCCACATCACCAAATGTGCCACATCATCATCCACTAGAACTATTTTGTAGCACATGCATACCCCAATTTAATTGTTCCATCTCTATTGATTTTGCATTGTCAAGTAAAAACAACAAGAAAAAGCAATAAAAATCACTCTTTAGAACTCATTCTTGCATGATACTGACAATCACTACCTTGATGTAAGGCAAACACATGATACGAGGATGGAATATGTATGAAAAACAGGACGACATGGCATATTCACAACTAGTTGTGTAAACTAAGCAAAAGTAATTTAATCAAATTACAAACAATACAAGATAGACACCGTATACAACATGCAAGACAATATCACACCACCAAGCTAGAAAAAGCACCTGGGATGCCGGTTTCACTGGAAGACCGCCATCAGTCCCTGCCTTAATTTTTTCCTTCCTCTTTCTTAATTATTGCCTTGTCAAGTCAAATCCACAAGAAAAATGAATAAAAATTCACTGTTTAGAACTCATTGATGCAGGATGCTGACGAGCACTACTTTAATGTAAGGCGACCGCATGATAGGATGATTGAATGTGTAAGAAAAAAGGACAACATTGCATACTCATAGCTATGATGTGTAAACTAAGCATAAGGCATTTCAACAAATTAGAAGCAATCAAAGCTAGACACCATATGAAAGATGCAACGAATATCACTCTACCAAGTTAAACTATGTCGTCATAAGTGCCATTTCAACAAATTAGAAGTAGTACAAGCTAGAAAAGAATGCGAGATGTAACCTATATCACACTCCCAAGTTAAACGTGTCTTATGATAAGTGATTGTTGCAAGTTACAGAACAATGGTACTTTGATGTAAGAACATGGTGTGATAGACAAATATTATACCTTCTAGAAACAGGAACACGTGTCTTATTCACAAGTATAATGTGTAAAGTAAGCAGATGGAATTCAACAAAATTAGAAGCAATACAAGCTACACATCATACATAACATGCAACCACATATAACAGTGCCAAGTTAGAGGGAGCACCTGTGATGGTGGACTAGGGGAGACGTGCTCATCATCAACACAGCTATGTTGAGTGTCTATGCATGTGTTGTCTTGCAAATCTTCTTGGGGCTGGTGGAGTAGAATCTTTAGAGGCCATCCGTTTGGAAGGAGAACCTTTATCCACTGCCTTGCTAATTTCCTTCCACTTTATTGATTTTGAGTTGTCAAGTAAAACCGACAAGAATAAGTAATAAAATTCATTCTTCAGAACTCATTCATGCATGATACTGACAATCACTACTTTGATGTAAGGCAAACACATGATAACCAGGATGGAATATGTACGAAAAATAGGATGGCATGGCATATTCACAAATATTTGGGTAAACTAGGTAGAAGCCATTTCAACAAATAAGAAGCAATGCAAGCTAGACACCACATGAAAGATGCAACCAATATGACTCTGCCAAGTTAAAAGCATCCCATCATAAATGGCGTTTCAACAAATTAGAAGCAGCACATGCTATAAATCATATGAAAGATGCAACCAATATCACACTGCATATACTAAAGGTGTCTCATCATATTCATTGATGCGGGATACAAAAAAACAGTAGTTTTAAGTAAGGACATGCTTAATAGACAGATGTACTATGTACTAAAACAGGAAGGCATGTCACATTAACAGGTATAATGCTAAGCAGAATAGCACATGCAATTTAATCAGATTGGAAGAATTACAATCTAGACACCATATGCAACATGCAACCACATATCATACTGCCAAGTTAGAGTAAGCACCTACGATGGTGGTGTAGGGGAAATGCGGTCATCAACTACAGAGCTACCTTCACTATCTTCATCTAGCCTTGCTGTTTCTTGAGAATCATGTGGAGAGATTGACACTGCATTCTTTAAAAGAGCATCTTTTCTCACAGTAATCCACGGGCTTGACTTTCTCATCATAAGCGATTGATGAGGGATACACAAGAACATCAGTTTGATGTAAGAACATGGTTAATAGACAGATGTACTAGTATGTACCAAAAAATAGGAAGGCATGTCATATTCAAAGGTATAATGTGTAAGCTAAGCAGGTGCAATTTAACCAAATTGGAAGCAATACAAGCTAGACATCCGTCTGGAGTGGTGAGCATGATCATCGAGGACCTGAGAGCCTGGTGGGAGGCGGGCTACTTCGCCACCATCATGGCTTTTTAGTTGTCTTGCAGGTGATGCCTGTCTGTCATGGGCTTGTCACTAGCTCGGCCAGTGCCCTGACTAGCTATTTGTCTGGTGCTCCCGGGATGGTGGTTCATGTAAAAAATATCTTTCCGTATCTTAATAAAGACCGACTTCAGCCTTTCGAATACAAGCTAGACACCATATGCAACATGCAACCACATATGACACCGTGAAGTTAAAGCAAGCACCTGGGATGGTGGTTCATGGCGAGCGAGATCATCAACTCTAGAGCTACGTTTACAATCTCCATCTATTGAACATGCAACCTTTAAAGTGTCGGACGTGTCTTGCCTGCCAATGAAGAAAGTAGGAGCGACTTCTCTCTTTTATTTTGTGCTTCTGTCAACAATTTGGCAGAGTCTGAAATACCCATGCATAAAAAACAATAGTGAAAGTATGGGTGAAGTGTGCGCAGAATTAGTGCACTGTAAAAGTAGCAGATAGCAGCTGGCTGAAAAATAAATGATAGGATACATATGATAGCTCTACAACATTGCATGGCAAACAAAATTAGATTCTACTCCGTATGATTTTGTAATATATGAGCACAGGGATGGCCGGGAAATGCAGGTACTCCTCTAGCACACCACCACATGTGGTCCTATCAAAATAAGAGTCGACTGAAAATAAATAGGTCAGTCGATTTTTTTATGAAACGTCCAATCTACAAGGAACAAGCATATGCCTTCGTCTACCTCCCGCCAGTCACTATTGCCGATCTTTCTCAAACCGCCAGCGACCTCCTGCCCAGACCCCTACCTCCGCCGCCCTGCCATCTGTAACGCCCTCGATGCGGCTATATCTCCCACGTGTCAAAGCACGACTTAGAGGCATAACCGCATTGAAAGCAATGTCGCAAGTGAGGTAATCTTCACACAACCCATGTAATACATAAGGGAAAGAGTTACATAGTTGGCTTACAATCGCCACTTCACACAATTCATGAATAAAGCATTACATCATCCAGATACAATCAAGGTCCGACTATGACCCAAAATAAAATAAGACTACCCCAAATGCTACACAGATCCCCGATCGTCCCAACTGGGCTCCACTACTGATCAACTGGAAACAGAAACAACATAACAAACACAATCTTCATCGAGCTCCTCCTTGAGCTCGGTTGCATCACCTGCACGGTATCATCGGCACCTGCAAGCTAGTTTTGGAAGTATCTGTGAGTCACGGGGACTCAGCAATATCACACCCTCACGATCAAGACTATTTAAGCTTATAGGTAGGGTAAAAGGTATGAGGTGGAGCTACAGCAAGCGACCAGCATATATGGTGGCTAACATATGCAAATGAGAGTGAGAAGAGAAGGCAAAATCACGGTCGAGAAACTATGATCAAGAAGTGATCCTAGAACAACCTACGTCAAGCATAACTCCAACACCGTGTTCACTTCCCGGACTCCGCCGAGAGGAGACCATCACGGTTACACATGCGGTTGGTGCATTTTAATTAAGTTCAACTTCAGGTTTTCTACAACCGGACATTAAAAAATTCCCATCTGCCCATAACCGCGGGCACAACTTTCAAAAGTTCAAAACCCTGTAGGGGTGTCCCAACTTAGCCCATCACAAGCTCTCACGGTCAACGAAGGATATTCCTTCTCCCAAGACAATCCGATCAGACTCGGCATCCTAGTTACAAGACATCCTCGACAATGGTAAAACAAATCCAGCAAGACCGCCCGATGCGCCGACATCTTGATAGGAGGTGCACATATCTCGTTCTCAGGGCAACACCGGATGAACACTACGTACAGCTAAAACCAGCCCTCAAGTTTCCCCGAGGTGGCGCCGCAAGTGGCTCTGGTTCGGACCAACACTTAGACAAGCACTGGCCCGGGGGGTTAAAATAAAGATGACCCTCGATTTGCGTGATTCCCAAGGGAAAAAGGCTAGGTGGAGAATGGTAAAACGAAGGTTGGGCCTTGCTGGAGGAGTTTTATTCAAAGCAAACTGTCAAGGGGTTCCCATTATAACCCAACCGTGTAAGGAATGCAAAATCCGGGAACATAACACCGATATGACGGAAACTAGGGCGGCAAGAGTGGAACAAAACACCAGGCATCAGGCCGAGACTTCCACCCTTTACCAAGTATATAGATGCATTAATTAAATAAGAGATATTGTGATATCCCAACAAGATATCCATGTTCCAAGATGGAACAAACTCCAAATCTTCACCTGCAACTAACAACGCTATAAGAGGGGCTGAGCAAAGCGGTAACATAGCCAAACAATGGTTTACTAAGACAAGGTGGGTTAGAGGCTTGGCTTAACAATATGGGAGGCATGATAAGCAAGTGGTAGGTATCGCAGCATAGGCATAGCAAAAGAGTGAGCATCTAGCAAGCAAAGATAGAAGTGATTTCGAGGGTATGGTCATCTTGCCTCAGATCCCGCAAGGAAGAAGAACGAGTCCATGAAGAAGGCAAACGGACGTAGTCGAACGAATCCTCACAACACGGCGTTATCGGAACCAACCCGAAGAAGCAACACCGGAAAGAAGCAAACAACATAGTAAACAACCATCACATCAACATGGCAAGATGCACAACCAAGTATGATGCATGTCCGGTTTAATGAAGCATGACATGGCAAAGTGCACAAACAATCCTACAAATTAAGTGGAGCTCAATATGCAACTCCATTGCATATTAACAAAACACCACGTGACTTATTTAGTTCGATCTTGTTTATTTACCCAACAATATTAAATGTTGTTAAACATGGGAAGAGGGTGAAGCAAAAGAAAACTACCTATCTAGGGAAGTTTAAATGAGCCCGGAACAACAAGCAACAAGTCCGGAAAAATCCTCATGTGCATATATTGGTTATGGTACTATTCTGCCCTAAACACAATTTTAGAGTTGTTAAACATGCAAAGCAAGTCCACCATGTTAAACTAGGCATTTTTCTACCCCATTTACATATAAATTTATTACAAACCGAGTTACGGTTATTTAGTTATGAACCAAAATATTTTAGCATGGCATATGATCAAATTAATGTAAGCAGCAGGTTTAAACATTTCAAACATGGATGAAAATGACATATTATGAAACTAGACAAGATTCTAAACAAGTTTCATATATAAAACATTTTAATCCGGTGCACGGATGAAGAGTTATTAAATGCACGAACATGGAGGGTTTTTCTGCAAATCTGAAAAACATTAGATAACAGCTAAATTCGTCCCGAGAGAAAAATACTACATGGGCCGAATCCTGTTGGCCCAACTGGAAGAGGGGATCTGGAGGGCGGCTCACATCGGCCTTGAGGCCGGATCCGGCTGGTGGGGCGATAGGGCGGCGAGGTACGGCACTCCGACGGCGGTGCCTGTCCAAGGGCAGAGAGAGGGTCAGGGAGAGAGAGACAGGTGAGGAAGAGGAGCGACGGGGAGCGCTTGACCTGGCGGGGGGATTGGCAAGGCTCGTCAGCGGTGAGAGCTTCGGTGGCCGGGGCTACGAACTGGAGGAGGTACTCGGGCGGCTCGGCGGCTCGGCGAGCGGTGCGTGCAATGAGGAGGAGGGAGCTCGTGCTCCTGCATCTAGGACGAGGCACGGTCGGGGACTCCGGTGCGAAATCCATGGAGGCCGGCGCATCGTGTACTCTCTATGAGAGAAAAACAGAGAGGTGGAGGGAGTGAGAGGGAGAAGAACCGGAGGAGGAAGGGAAGGAATAGGTGGCGCGATGGGGCCGGCCTGAGGACGGGGTCGCCGGCTGGCAGGTTCGCCGGGGTGGCGCGGCGTTGGAGGAGCTTGGCCTCGGGAGCGCTCAAGCGCGGCTGTGCTAGATGGATGAATTGGTTTGGTTGGATGGAGAACGAGAGAGGATGCGGGATTGGCCAGATGGGGAATTCAAGCAAGAGGAGGTGGGTGGATCGGGGAGGATCCCGATGAGAGAGTGGCAGCGGCCGAAAGGGAAAGATGGGACAAGTGCCCTCGGTTTTAGAGTTTTTTTCCAAATAGCACTAGGAGTATATATATAAAGAAAGATGGAGACATTTACGGGTTAAACCGTCCCTCCAAATAAATCGAGCGGTCGAGAAAAATAGGGTAGGAAGTCCAATTAACAAAACGAAGACGTTTTGTAGATGTTTGGGGATGATCCGGACACAACGGTGGCGACAGTTCGGGTCAGGTCCGGGACAGCTTTTCGGACACGCGCGCGAGAGGTCAGTTGGAACTCGTGGGCTGTGCAGAAGGGCTCAAGCTGAGAGAAGAGAAGAGAGAGAGAGGCCCGACGACTGTTTCCGGAGACCGAAAACGTCCGACGTTAGACCGGCTATAATGCCGCCATAATTTAATGGTTGGGCTATCAAACGAACTCCAAATGCGATGAAACTTGGCAAGCGGCCTACCTACAACATAACAACACCACATGCCGACTTTCAACCCATTCTGAGAACATTTTTGGCCACTTATAAAATAATATTTCGGACATGCCGCGGGCGCGTGCAAGTGTGTCTGGGCTCAGAACGGACAACGGATGAAACGAGGAGACCGAGACGGATGCATGTTTTGAAAACATGATGATGCAATGCACATGATGACATCGCAAGATGTGACACGCAAGCAATTGACAAGGCAACAACAATGAGTAACTGGAAGATACCTGACGCATCGATCTCGGGGCGTCACAACACTCCACCACTACGAGAGGATCTCGTCCCGAGATCTAGACTGGCACTGGAGGAAAAACGGAAGAGAAGGAGAAGAGGTAAACTAAATTGCTTCTTTGACAAACGAGTGAAACCAAAGAACCTTTAGATGATGAACATATTGAAGAAAGAATGCAACAGAGAAGAACGAAGTTGAAAGCACTCCGGTAGGGAAGAGGAACAAGGAAGAACAAATTCGGGCAGCACCCCGGTTGAAGAGTGATATGAAACTTGATAAAATGAAAAGAACTTGAGCAGGGGGCACAACACTCCGGTTAAATGGATAAGCATGAAAAGAACACGATCCTGAATGAAAACAAAAAGATGGGTTGAAGAGAGCAACAACACAATGCCTCCGGAAGAAATGAGAGAATGGAAAGGAATGAACGGAGGAGAAAACAACATCTTCTACCTTAAATGAGCTTGCAAAAGTATCTTTAGGAGAAGGTTCGAACTAAGTTGTTGGTAAACCAACAATGAAAAGAATACGCTTGATATGGTATGGAATACATCTCAAATTATGAGGTGACAACCTGCCACTCACGGGAAAAAGAATTGGATTGATAAGAACAAGGAGACGAGAAACTTATCTCACCGGAAGGATAAATGAAGAACTTGGGTAATTTATAAGCACCATAATTAGCAACAATCCTTAGGGAAAGTTTTAGGTGAAATATAACCCAAGATAACTTCAATGAAGAGATTGATGGATTTAAAATACCCCATTCTTAACAACCTGTGGATCATGAAACATGAACTCAAATAATCTAGAATGACATAATACCACCTCCAATGATATGGAAGAAAGAATTGCACTCCGGATAGCAAGAATAAGAATGCTTGAGCTCCTCTGAAAAGAATCTTGATGAACACTTTGAGAAGGAATTAAATCCTTGATGAACCATCATGTAGAACCTTCATGAAGAACTCCGTTAAACAAAAGAATGATCAACCGGAAGGAAAGAGAAGTTGAAAACACAAGGTGAATCCTTGTACCGATTTAGATGGATCTCCATGTTGAACTAATTGAGAGAACTTGGAACTCCGGGAAAAGAAAGATGAATCAAGTGAAACCGAGAATTTGATGAACCTCCAGAATAAGGAATTGAATTCACTCGATGAAACAAGAATAAGAATTACATTATGCTTATCCTTCACCAATTAAATTGATGACAACCAATGGATTTGGCACACTACTTATTCTCGTAGAAAGGATTAAAGAGAGGTATAGCTCAAACTTGGGAAGATCTTCAACGAATCACCGGTCGGGATTGAAAAGAACGAATGAATTGATATGATAACGAAGGAAGAGACATCTTGAACGAACCCCGTAAGAATTGAAAATGAACAAAGTAAAAGATAACGAAACACCGGGAAGAATTTGCAAATGAACGAAGATGCTTGAGAGAATTTAGATACAAGTGAAACGAAGAGATCCGAGCTGGGAAGATAATACTGGATGACGCACCGGTAAGATTTTTAGAGAAGGTGAGCTGAAAGCTGGAAAGAATAATTCTGAGATGATGGCCTCCGGAGAATCAAACTGAGAAGAATCTTGAATTTCTCCGGATAGGTGAAAAAAAGTTCTCACAATCAAAAAGAATTATGAGAGGATGGCATAAAGCTAGCACCATGAATCTTGAAGAGAATGGAGCAAGATTTAAGAGAAAATCTTCTTCGGTCTTCAAAATCCGAGAATGACGACGAGAAACGCCACTATTAATTATTTAGACGCTCCGGAAGAATCAAAACGAAGAGGTTGAGCCAACGATGAAAAAAATTTGAAAGATCTTGGATAAAGACATATGACTGATGATAATCCATACTTGCGTCAAACTTGGAAAAGAATTTAGGATAGCTCCGGGAAAATTAGAAGAGTCAGGTAAGATCCTGGAAAAAGACCTGTGGGTTAGGACCCACTCAAAAGAAACACCATTGAACTATTTAAAAGAGAGAATGCACCGGTTGAGTTAAATGGCTTGAATGAGATAATAACCTCGAAATAGGTTGAACTAATCTTGAATGAAAAGACGAGCCTTCTGAGATATCTTGAGCACTTCGGGACAATAGAATAGCGAGAGGTGAACGATTAAGAATTGCACTGGCATGAGAAAGCATTGAAATGAGGAAAAAGGGATATGATCAACACCAAAGCTTGAATTGGTTCCACTGGAGAAGAAAAAGAGCAAAAGATGATGAACTTGAGGCTCCATTAGTATCTTCATGAGAATCACCGTATAAGAACATTCAAAGACAAGAATGAAGAGTCTTCACATGAATAAAATGGATACTTGATTAAGACATCGGATTCCTTGAAGAAAAGGGGTGGGAGGGTGGGAAAAACAAAGGCAACTTGGAGACGGAAGAAATGAACACCGTTGAGAAGAACTGATACTTGATCTTGCGGATGTTGAAATGTTCGGATCCACTTGAAAAGAAAACACGCCGGTTGAAAAGAATTAACATGACAATCTCGATTATCATGAAGGATTGGTATTCACATCGGAGTATGAGAACACCGTTTAGAGAAGGTATGGAATCAACATTTGACTTCGAAGCAACTCGAATACCACAACTCAAAACAAAACAAAGGATTGGCTTGCAAAATAAGCCGGAACAAACATATGATAGAGATTTCGTCCGAAGTTTTCATGGTGGGGCCTACACGGGCTCGATCATACAGCACCATCATGTACAAGGCAGTGCACATGACATACGAAGCGTCCCCGAGTCAGCATATCCAAGGACTCTTTAAGACGCAACAAGACCACTGTAAAACCAACCGTGGATAGGCGGACCACTAGACGTCGAACCCCAATTTCGTATCATACATCTGTCGAAAAGATATCCTTAGAGCTACTTGAATTCCCACTTATAGACTCCTGAAACTTTCCGGTTATGCAATCAGGTGTTGGGGATACAGGGGAAGCATAATATCTCACCCAAAACTAAAAAAATCCTAGATCCAGCTGTATCCATCCTTCAACACATAACCAAGAAACCTTCGGAAATCGTTTACCTCAACCTTCGAAAAGCATCCGTTATACGAGTTATGGCAATACTCCTGAACTCCCGCCCCAGTACTGGGCGGTGTCGAGGTTATCTCACCAACAACTGCATAAAAGAGATTTTCGATGTCGGCGAAACTCAGGTATTCCAGAACATTTAGTTACAGTTGCGGTTATTCAGTTATTAACCCGTACTAAGTTACGGTTATTTAGTTATGAAGCAAAATATTTTAGCATGGCATAGGATCAAATTAATGCAAGCAGCATGTTTAAACATTTCAAACATGGATGAAAATGACATATTATGAAACTAGACAAGATTCTAAACAAGTTTCATATATAAAACATTTTAATCAGGTGCACGGATGATGAGTTATTAAATGCACAAACATGGAGGGTTTTTCTGCAAATCTGAAAAACACTGGATACAAGCTAAATTCGTCCCGAGAGAAAAATACTACATGGGCCGAATCCTGTTGGCCCAACTGGAAGAGGGGATCTGGAGGGCGGCTCACATCGCCCTTGAGGCCGGATCCGGCTGGTGGGGCGATAGGGCGGCGAGGTACGTCACTCCGACGGCGGTGCCTGTCCAAGGGCAGAGAGAGCGTCAGGGAGAGAGAGACAGGCGAGGAAGAGGAGCGATGGGGAGCGCTTGACCTGGCGGGGGGATTGGCAAGGCTCATCGGCGGTGAGAGCTTTGGTGGCCGGGGCTACGAACTGGAGGATGTACTCGGGCGGCTCGGCGGCTCGGCGAGCGATGCGTGCAACGAGGAGGAGGGAGCTCGTGCTCCTGCATCTAGGACGAGGAGCGGTCGGGGACTCCGATGCGAAATCCATGGAGGTCGGCGCATCGTGTACTCCCTGTGAGAGAAAAACAGAGAGGTGGAGGGAGTGAGAGGGAGAAGAACTAGAGGAGGAAGGGAAGGAAGAGGTGGCGTGACGGGGCTGGCCTGAGGATGGGGTCGCCGGCTGGTAGGTTCACTGGGGCGGCGCGGCGTTGGAGGAGCTCGGCCTCGGGAGCGCTCAAGCGCGGCTGTGCTGGATGGATGAATCGGTTTGGTTGGATGGAGAACGAGATAGGATGCGGGATTGGCCAGATGGGGAATTCAAGGAAGAGGAGGTGGGTGGATCGGGGAGGATCCCGATGAGAGAGTGGCAGCGGCCAAAAGGGAAAGTTGGGACAAGTGCCCTCGGTTTTAGGGTTTTTTCCAAATAGCACTAGGAGTATATATATAAAGAAAGAGGGAGACATTTGGGGGCTAAACTGTCCCTCCAAATAAATCGAGTGGTCGAGAAAAATAGGGTAGGAAGTCCAATTAACAAAACGGAGACGTTTTGTAGATGTTTGGGGATGATCCGGACACAACGGTGGTGACAGTCCGGGTCAGGTCCGGGACAGCTTTTCGGACGCGCGCGCGAGAGGTCGGTTGGAACTCGTGGGCTGTGCAGAAGAGCTCGAGCTGAGAGAGAGGCCCGGCGACTGTTTCCGGAGACCAAAAACGTCCGACGTTAGACCGACTATAATGCCGCCATAATTTAACGGTTGGGCTATCAAACGAACTCCGAATGCGATGAAACTTGGCAGGCGGCCTACCTACAACATAACAACACCACATGCCAACTTTCAACCCATTCCGAGAACATTTTTGGCCACTTATAAAATAATATTTCGGACATGCCGCGGACACGTGCAAGTGTTTCTGAGCTCAGAATGGACAACGGACGAAACGAGGAGACTGGGACGGATGCAAGTTTTGAAAACATGATGATGCAATGCACATGATGACATGGCAAGACGCGACACGCAAGCAAATGACAAGGCAACAACAACGAGTAACTGGAAGACACCTGGCGCATCGATCTCGTGGCGTCACACCATCCCCTCGACGTCACACCACCGCCGTGCTCAGCAGCGCCCCGGCCATCCCTTTAAGCCTAGCCGTCCTCCAGATCGGGCGCCAGTAGCTCCTAGGCCCCACATACCCCTAAGATAAACACCGAGGCACTGCTTCCCCAGCATAATAGGTAGACTAAGCCCTGTTACGCCAGGGAATGCTTCCTTTAATTGGGAATCAACTGACCAGGAATTCAAATCCAGGGGGCGACGGACCTCTAGCTAAGGTTAAATAGTATATGAGGAGAAACCTTGTGCATCGCGAGTTACTAGGAACATCTTGTAACGCCCCAGATGTAACTTTCCCAATTTGTACTCCAACTCTTGCCGTTTCCGGCGTTAAGTTATATTTATTTCTCGGGTTCGGGTCTTTGTCTCCGTGTGTTGTTTTCGTTTTCATGCATCTCATATCATGTCATCATGTGCATTGACTTTGCATACGTGTTCATCTCATGCATTCGAGCATTTTCCCCGTTGTCCGTTTTGCATTCCGGCGCTTCGTTCTCCTCCGGTGGGCATTTCTAGCTTTCTTTCATGTGTGGGGATTAAACATTTCCGGATTGGACCAAGACTTGCCAAGCGGCCTTGGTTTACTACCGGTAGACGCCCTGTCAAGTTTCGTATCATTTGGACTTCGTTTGATACTCCAACGGTTAACCAAGGGACCGAAAAGGCCTCGTGTGTGTTGCAGCCCAACACCCCTCCAATTTGGCCCAAAACCCACCAAACTCTACTCCATGTCCTAGGGTGTTCGATCACGATCGCGTGGCCGAAAACGGCACCTCATTTGGACTCTCCTAGCTCTACTTATGCCTATATATACCCCCTCCATTTCCGGATCCCGTCTTCCCCGTCCAAACCCTACCTAAAAAAAAACATCTCCTCCGCCGACGGACACGTCCGCCCCGGCCGGACGCGTCCGCCGCCGCCGCGCCCA
>NC_041390.1:371055514-371072929 GCF_002162155.2 Triticum dicoccoides
CGCCACCGCCGCCTCCACGCCGGCCGGCCCACCCCGGCCTCTTCTCCATCTCCGGCGAGCTGCTACAGTAACTCCACGTGCATCGTGAAGCGTGCGGATCTGGACCCAGATCTGAGATATTTTGAATCTCGGTTGACTTTCGTCCCTAACCCTAGTTTTTTATGCATACTTTGACCGATGATATCTCCGCATTCGTAGCTCCGTTTTGGACATATAATATATCAAAATGTTCGCCACGACGAGTACATCATTTCATTCCATTGCATCATTTTCATTTGAGTTCATCTTGATGCCCAAAATGCTGTTAGAAGGAGGCTTCATGAGTTAAATGTCAGATCCATTAGTTCATCCTAGACTTTTGTCATTTTTGCCATGATTAATGTGTGCATGATATGCCTGTGAGTCCTTGAGATGATTTGTTAAGCATTTTGTCTTCTTTCCAGAGGTGCAACCCATGCATTTTTAGGATGTGTGTGGTGACTTGTGCAAGCTTGCAAAGAGGGGCACCTGAGAAATCTGTTTTCAGGGACTTAGTGATTTTCACTAAGTCTGGGATTTTTAGTTCATGATGCCATATGTTCAGCTTGTTTCCTAATGATCCGTGTCTCTTTTGAGGATGATCAGTAAGGGACTTTTGTTAATATTGTTATTCTCTATCCATCCATGTCTTTACTTGCTAGTTTGGTGCAACCTAGCTTGAGTCAATCGAGCTCAACTTTTGCATCATTGTGAATTTGGGCAGATCGTTAACTCTTTTGCGATTTTGCCGGAGCTATTGTAGTTGATCCATGCATGCTATGCCATTGTTCTTGCCATGTGTAGCTAGAATTTTGTGTCTTCTTACTGTATGTATGCTTGCCTTGCCATGTATTGCACCGTGGTGAGTGCATCGAGCTCGTTTACATGCCTTCGTGAGTTAAATTCCAGTATGTCTCAGTTTTCACTAAGTCTGAGAACTGATTGTGTTTCATCTATGTTCGTGTGCTCGTTAGAGTATTTTGTGAACCCTTTTGGCCCCAGGTCATTTTGGGTCTTTTGTTAAGCTTGTTGAGTAGCTCCATGCCATGTTCTTACTTGTCATGTTCAGTTCTTGTATCATGTTGTTTTGCTGCTCCGAAGAGAGCATCGTGGTCTGAAATTTCAGACTAGTGTTAATTTCACTAAGTCTGAAATCTGTTTTGCTTATTCGCTTTTGCCATGCTTGTTTGAACCTCATAATGGATGATTTGGCCGTGGCTCAGTGCTAGTGTTTTGTTAAGCATCTTGAGTACATTACTGCCATGTCTTTTGTTGTCATGTTTGGTGGGTGTAGCATGTTCATTTCATTGCGTTTAGATGCCTACTTACTGCATATCGCAGACCGGTTCATTTCGTAAAACGCTTGCCATTTCCAAACCGTAGCTCCAATTCCAATGATCTTTATATGGTTTTCAAGCGATTTCATCCCCTCTATCCAGTGGCACACTTGGTTTTCCAAGTTGAGGCCAGGTTCTTGCATTTCCTGTCACATCTTGCATTTTGCATCCCGCATTTGCATCCCGCATAGCATACCATCTTTGCATCTTTCTATTTGTCCTTGCACGTGGTTGATTGTATCATTGTTGTTTGTTTGTGTTGTTTGGGTAGAGCCGGGAGACGAGTTTGATACCGAGGAGCCCGTTGAGTGTGCTTTTGAGGATCCAGTCAACTTTGACAGCTTTGCAGGCAAGATGATCATACCCTCGAAATCACTACTATCTTTGCTATGCTAGTTTGCTCGCTCTTGCTATGCCAATGCTACGATGCCTACCTTTTGCTTGTCAGCCTCCCAATTGCCATGTTGAACCTCTAACCCACCATGTCCTAGCAAACTATTGATTGGCTATGTTACCGCTTTGCTCAGCCCCTTCTTATAGCGTTGCTAGTTGCAGGTGAAGATTGGAGCCGTTCCTTATTGGAACATTTATTTACTTGTTGGGATATCATTATATTGCTATGTTATCTTAATGCATCTATATACTTGGTAAAGGGTGGAAGGCTCGGCCTCTCGCCTAGTGTTTTGTTCCACTCTTGCCGCCCTAGTTTCCGTCATATCGGTGTTATGTTCCCGGATTTTGCGTCCCTCACGCGGTTGGGCTATAATGGGAACCCCTTGATAGTTTGCCTTGATTAAAGCTTTGCCAGCAATGCCCAATATTGGTTTTACTATTTGCCACCTATCCTTTTTCTTCCCTTGGGTTTCTGGAGCCCGAGGGTCATCTTTATTTAGCCCCCCATGGGCCAGTGCTCCTCTGAGTGTTGGTCCGAACTAGAGTCCTGTGCAGCGCCCCCTCGGGGAAACTCGAGGTTTGGTTTTAGTTGTATGGAGCGCTCATCTGAGTGTGCCCTGAGAAAGAGATATGTGCAGCTCCTATCGGGATTTGTCGGCACATTCGGGCGGTGTTGCTGGTTTAGTTTTGGCCTGTCGAATTGTCTTGTTGTACCGGGATACCGAGTCTGATCGGTGTGTCTTGGGTGGAGGTCTATTCCTTCGTTGACCGTGAGAGCTTGTCATGGGCTAAGTTGGGACTCCCCTGCAGGGTTTGAACTTTCGAAAGCCGTGCCCGCGGTTATGGGCAGATGGGAATTTGTTAATGTCCGGTTGTAGATAACTTGAACATAATCTTAATTAAAATGAATCAACCGTGTGTGTTACCGTGATGGCCCCTTCTCGGCGGAGTCCGGGAAGTGGACACGGTGTTGGAGTTATGCTTGCGCAGGTTGTTCCCTTAGATTCTCGCTCGCGCTTTGCCTCCTCTTCTCGCTCTCTTCTGCGTATAAGTTAGCCACCATATATGCTAGTCGCTTGCTGCAGCTCCACATATATTTGCCTTATCCTTCCTGCAAGCTAAATAGTTTTGATCGCGAGGGTGCGAGATTGCTGAGTCCCTGTGGCTCACAGATACTATAACTCCAGATGCAGGTCCAGGTGTTTCCGCTCCAGGTGACGAGTACAAGCTGAAGTGGGAGTTCGATGAGGACTCTCAGCGTTACTACGTGTCTTTTCTGGATGATCAGTAGTGGTGCCCAGTTGGGGTTCGATTCAGGGCCTTGTCGCATGTTGCGTTCTTTTCCATTTTGGCGCCGTAGTCGGGCCATGAGTGTCTGTTTGATGGATGTTATTTATGTACTCTGATGTGACGTGGCGAGTGTAAGCCAACTATGTATCTCCCCTTTATTATTTATTACATGGGATGTTCGTGATGATTTCCTAACTTGCGACATTGCTTTCAATGCGGTTATGTCTCTAAGTCGTGCCTCGACACGTGGGAGCTATAGCCGCATCGAGGGCGTTACACATCTAGTATCAGGAAGAAGGTGTAGGAAGAAGCGGTCAACTAGCACTACTAGGGAAAACCTTATACACAACATCTTAGAAGAAGCGCTGGACAAAATGAGGCGCTACTGCTACTTAGTAGTAGCACGTGTAAGTAAACAACACTACTGCTATCACTTTAGCAGTAGCACGTACTAGCAAAACGCGCTGCTGCTAAACTTGAACTGGGCGCACATGGCTAGCCCCACTTAGAAGAAACGCGTATTGGTACCCAGCGCTACTGCTATGCTCCGTAGCAGTAGCACTTTTCTCGAACCTGCGCTACTACTAACCCTACCTTATCGTCCCCATGCGGCCGACCCTCTCACTCTCCCTCTTAGTCACTCTCCCCCGCACGCCCCATCGTCCGCCACCACTGTCGTCCACCACCGCCGCGCTGCTCCTCCTCCACTGCGGTACTACATCCTTCCCTCCTCCTCTCACCGCGCCCTCCTACCTCCTCCTCCGGCCGCCCCTCCTCCCTCCTCCCTCCTCCGTCGGCAGCCCTCCTCCCACCGCCCCCTTTGTCGGTGTCAAAACCGGCGGATCTCGAGTAGGGGGTCCCGAACTGTGCATCTAAGGCGGATGGTAACAGAGGCGGGGGACACAATGTTTACCCAGGTTTGGGCCCTCTCGATGGAGGTAATACCCTACTTCCTACTTGATTGATCTTGATGATATGAGTATTACAAGAGTTGATCTACCACGGGATCATAGAGGCTAAACCCTAGAAGCTAGCCTATGATTATGATTGTTGTTGTCCTATGGACTAAACCCTCCGGTTTATATAGACACCGGAGGGCGCTAGGGTTACACAGAGTCGGTTACAAGGGAGGAGATCTACATATCCTAATTGCCAAGCTTGCCTTCCACGCAAAGGACAGTCCCACCCGGACACAAGACGAAGTATTCAATCTTGTATCTTCATAGTCCAACAGTCCGGCCAAAGTATATAGTCCGGCTGTCCGAGGACCCCCTAATCTAGGAGTCCCTCAGTAGCCCCTGAACCAGGCTTCAATGACGATGAGTCCGTCGCGCAGATTGTCTTCGGCATTGCAAGGCAGGTTCCTTCTCCGAATACTCCATAGAAGATTTTGAACACAAGGATCGTGTCCGGCTCTGCAAAACAAATTCCACATACCACCATAGAGAGTATATTATTCTACAAATCTAATCTGCTGACAACTTTTCATAACGTGACGTCCTGCCGTGGCCCGGTCATTATGAACCGTTTTTCCCAACAAACTACTACACATATTGCGAGGCGGTTTTCTTGGCACGTCTTGTCGAAGCAGAGATCGTGTCCCCTTATCACGGGATTCTCATCAATACAGGTGTGGGTAACCCAACGGCGCCATCGATCACGGCGCTTGGGGAATAAGCGAGTTTACTATGCAGGTGGGGAGGCGCATAGTTTCTTCCACCCTTATAAAGGGACAAGGACTCCTCCTTTTCACCCACGCCTTCTTCTTCCCTGCCCATCCATTCTCGCGTACTTGAGCTCCAACGCCCAAGTTCACATTTTCTCCGCAAAACCACTCCAAACATGTCTAGAGCGGGAGGCAAGTGGATGGTCTCCTCTGTTATGGAGGAGAACATTACGAAGCTCCAGGAAGCCAGATACCTGGCCGCAGATATCGCACACTGGCTCCCAGATGCGGGGCAGATTGTCCCTACCCCCGAACCCCACGAAAGGGTTGTATTCCTTACCCATTTCGTCCGCGGGCTGGGATTTCCCCTCCACCCATTTGTTCGCGGGCTCATGTTCTACTACGGGCTGGACTTCCACGATCTAGCCCCTAATTTCATCCTCAACATCTCGGCGTTTATCGTCGTGTGCGAGGCCTTCCGCCGCATCAAGCCCCACTTCGGCCTGTGGCTGAAGACCCTCAATGTTAAACCGAAGGTGGTGGTCGGCCAGCAAGCGGAGTGCGGAGGTGCCATGGTGGGAAAAATGCCCAACGTCATCTGGCTCGAAGGCTCCTATGTGGAGATAGTGAAGGGGTGGTAATCGGGGTGGTTCTACATCTCCGAGCCGCGTGACACCAACTGGGTGGCGGCCCCCGAATTTCGATCCGGCATCCCCACGCGGCTCACCTCCTGGAAAGAGAAGGGCCTATCCTGGGGTTCATCGGTGGAGCTGACCGGACTCCAGAACTGTGTTAAAAACATGATAAGCAAGAAAATCAAGCTTGTCAACGTGGTCCAGGTCATGCTCTTCCGCCGGATCCTCCCGTGTCAAAGACGGGCATTCAATATGTGGGAGTTCGACCCGGCTAAGCACCAGACATCGCAAGAGCTCTTCGACACGACACACTAGGACATCTGGAGGGTGCTGTTCAAGTCCGCCGAGGTACCTCCTCCCCTTACCGAGGATCGGGAACTCAGTGCAAAGCGCCCTGCCAATCCGGTAAGCTCCTTATATCTCATAAGACGTTTCTTTCCCTAGTATAATCATGTGGGGGATCTAAGCCTCCACGCCATTTAACAGGAATGGGTCGCAACAGCGGAGTGGATCGATTGTTCGGCCCCACCGCCCGAGGATCCAACAAGGGCTCTCTTAACGGAGATGCTGGTTCCGGCGCCCTATGAGGCGCCGGAGAAGAAGGCCAAGAAGAAGGCCACGGGGACCAGGAAAGGTCTCCGGCGCAAGGTCGTATCAGACTCATCGTCCGATAACACCGAGGCGCCCTCCTCCCACGAAAACGAGGAGGAGGAAGAGGAAAGTTCTCCCCCCAGCCGGGGGAGACAAGAAAAGGAAGGCCTCCCCGTGAGGGGAAGTCGAAGGGCCCAAGAAGGGAAGGACTCTCCTTCCGTACTGCTCCACAGCGGCCACTTTCAGCGACGAGGAGTGGTTACCCAGGGACAAGCCCCTGACAAAGTCGTAAGTATCTGGATACCATAATAGTTCTTGGTATGTTTTATTTTATTACTTCTTATCATGCCGAACATGATCATGCAGCCCATCCAAAGCCCGTATCGACGTATCCTCTTCGGATGAGTCTTTGGGCTAATCAGAGATGAACAACGATTCACTCCTCACGCCTCCTCCCCCCTGCCCTACGGACGACATCAAGGTGTTGTCTCAAAGGGTACTGAACCAAGGGGAGACAGTTCCAGAAGCACCCCAAGGCGACATTCCGGACACTGGGCGCACGAGGGAAAAGACTCCCATGGGCTCTAATGCCGGGGCAGCAAGTCTAAGGGGGACAAGCCGTCTGTGCCGATGGCCTCTGTCCATCTAGGGGCATCAAACAATTTTCTAGAAGCGCTTCGCGGCGCCTCCATTAACGAAGAGCACCGCACTATCATGAGTGCGGTGGTCATGAAGGTTCAGTCCGCCAAAAGCAGGCTGACTGAAGCCTGTGCCAGCCTCCTAACAGGCTTCGAGGTAAGTAATCAAATTATGAGAAAATGTTACAACATAGACAGTAGCCACTAATGCTCTGTTTGGTGTTCGAAAGAAAGGCCAAATAGAGGATCAAATAATAATCACATGAGTCTAATCAGAATATGTCTATGTGAATAAGCAGGCTTCACTGCTGGCCGCTGCCACTCACACGGCGGAGGTCTCCGCACTGAAGCGGGACCTTGAGCGGTCCGAGGAAGAGCTCGGCCTTACCAAGAGGCAGCTCGAAGAGAACAAAGGTAAGTTACACCTCGTCTATTTATTGATAAAAAGGAAACTGGTTGTTAGATCACATGATCGTCATGAATTTTGCTAGGGGCCAGGACCGAAGTGGCGACCCGGAAGAAGGCGCTGTCCGAGGCCGAAGGCAAAGTGGCCAAGGAGCGCGAGAAGCAAGAGGCCCGAGTCGGCGAGGTTCAGCAAGAGCTCCAGGAGTTTTTCAAGAAGTACGAGTCCTTGGAGCGTGACTGTATGATGCAAGGGTCCGAGCTTGCGAAGGCCCTCGAGAACGCAGAAAATGCCAAGGCCGAAGCCCAAAAGGTCCTCCAAGAAATTGAGGCGGTCAGGAAGATAGCGGCGGGTAAGGCATTCATTATGCAAAGCAAGAATGTGAAGGAAACTTTCCTTTTACTTACCCGAATTCGGAGTTCTCCAAGAGCGTTCGCAGATCTACCCAGCAGTGTGTCGGATGCCGTGGAGTTCTACCGGGCCGAGGAAGGGAGCTCGACAGAGAGGTTGTTCTGGTCTCAGTATACTGGGACTGAACATCCGATGCCCTTGAGCGACTAGTTGAAGCAACTGGTCGAGCTTCACAAGGCGGCCGAACTGGCCATGAAGGACCTCATAGTCCGGATGTGGCCTGGCGAGCCCCTGCCTGGCAGCTATTTCGGCCTGGTAAGGCGGCTTGTGAATGCCTGCCCACGGTTTGAAGTCATAAAGTGGTCCGTCTGCATTGAGGGTGCGCGTAGGGCTTTTGCCCAGGCGAAAGTGCACTAGGCGAAGATGGACGCCAAAAAGCTGGTGAAGGAGGGGCCGCTGGAGGGCAAGGAGCATCGCCACCCCGAAAAGTATTATGACAGTGTCCTGAAGGGTGCTCGCCTTGTGGCAGAGGAATGTGCTAAGGATATAATATTCGAATGAATGTACTCATGTGATCCTGTAATGTGAAACGAGTTCATGTGCGCTATGTAACGCTTGTTGATTTAAAATATTACCTTCTGTGCGGCCGTTTATAGAATTTGAGAGTTGGCCAGTCGTCGGCGTCTGCCCCCATGTAACTAGTACTGAAGTGTTCGGGATAAACCTGATCACTCTTTATCCCTGTTTTGGGTCCTTCGAAGGAGGTGTTCAGCACAATGAACCAGGCAATCAGACTATAAAGCTTTATCACTCTCTCTTAGCCATAGAAGTCTACAATTTTAAATTTCGGTGAAGCCCCTAGTATCCGGAAGGCCAAACTTGGGGCGCTATGTACGCCTAAATCGGACAAGGCCGACTCCTCGCCCGAAGCAGAAAAAATCTTTAAGGATTTGAGACCTCTCGAATAGCGACCAACTCTCGCCGCATCATGACAGTCCGTTTTCGTCTTTCTCTACTGAGGTGCTCGTCCAGAAGAACCGGGACACAATCGCAGTAGTTCTCCCAGTGCTACCTTAGCCGATATAGCGGAACATAAGGTACCAAAACATGGGAGCCGAGCAAACCCTACTATTTACCCAAGACATGATTCGGAGCTGATGCATATAATGCTATAAGTTCGGGGTGCCGCACTGTCAAAAGTGTTCGGACTTCTCATGCCATGTTATGGGGTATACTGACGCCCCTGGCGCACTAGTCGTATCAGAATGTACCGGTGCGACTTATCGTAAGTAAGTAGACAGGAAAAAAAGATAAAGGAATGCAATAATGATCTTATGCTATACATTGTTATTTAAATGATACGTTAAAGCATATGCATACATGTAGTGCAATAAGTAAAAATAGGACTATTTGACATGTCCAATCCAAGGTCAAGCTGCGTGTGGGTATGCAAAACAGGTATATCGATCGTTATCAGAGACCACCTGAGGATTCCCTTGTACGCCAAAGCTTCTTGCTTCCTTGGTGTTTTCTTCCCATGACGGGTCCGATAATCAGACGATCGGAGAGGGCCTTCAGAGAATAGGGGCCTGAAAGGAAGAAAATATTAAAGGTATACGGGTCCTAAAGCGGTTGAGCCGCAATGTGGGCCGTGCCATGGTCGTGCCTTTGCCTATGCCCATGGTATCTTGAGTGCGTAATTATGTACGCGCGGCGCAAATTTTGCCGCTTGACTGGGACTAGGACGGAGGCCGAATTGCTAGGAGAGCTCTAAACGTGCCCGGCGATCCTCTTGCAAGGTACTATGTACTCGCTTGAAGGTGTCCGGGGTCTTTTTCGCTGAATTGGCAGTTTGCCTCATAAGGCTGCTTTGCGCTTCTGCTGCGAGGGCTGCAGTGTGCTCCTCCATGTGGAGCGAGCGTTCTGTGTTTCCATTAACTGTTATAACCCCGCGAGGTGCTGGCATTTTGAGCTTGAGGTATGCATAATGCGGTACCGCATTGAATCTGGCAAATGCGGTTCGTCTGAGCAGTGCATGATAGCCACTGTGGAAGGGGACGATATCAAAGATTAACTCCTCGCTTCGGAAGTTCTCCGGAGATCCGAAGACTACTTCCAGTGTTATTGAGCCCGTGCAACATGCGTCTACACATGGGATGACACCTTTGAAGGGGGTTTTGGTGGGTTTGATCCTCGAGGGGTCTATACCCATTTTGTGCACTGTATCCTGATAAAGCAAGTTCAGGCTGCTGCCACCGTCAATAAGGACTCGAGTGAGGTGAAATCCGTCAATGATGGGGTCAAGGACCAATGTGGCAGAACCACCATGACGGATACTGGTGGGGTGGTCCCTGCGATCGAAGGTGATCGGACAAGAAGACCATGGGTTGAACTTTGGGATGACTGGCTCCATCGCATAGACGTCCCTCAGTGCATGCTTCCGTTCCCGCTTGGGAATATGGGTTGTGTATATCATCTTTACCATTTTCACTTGGGGAGGAAATTTCTTCTGTCCTCCTATGTTCAGTGGTCGGGGCTCCTCCTCGCCGTCCCTATGCAGCCCCTTTTCCTTGTTTTCGGCATTCAACTTGCCGGCCTGTTTGAACACCCAGCATTCTCTGTTGGTGTGGTTGGCTGGTTTATCGAGGGTGCCGTGAATTTGACACGAACGATCGAGTATATGGTCCAAGCTGGACGGGCCCGGATTGCTTCTTTTGAACGCCTTTTTCCGCTGACCGTATTTAGAGCCACTAAATCCGCCATTAACTGTCGTGTCTTCGGCATTGTCCCTGTTGTTACGGCATTTGTGTCTGTTGCGACGTGGCCCGCCGTTGCTATCTTTGGCATCTGAATTGCCAGGGTTTCTTGATGTGTTGTTGCTGTGAGCCAGCCAGCTATCCTCGCCCGCACAAGAGCGGGTCATGAGTGTCATGAGGGCTGCCATGGACTTAGGCTTTTCTTGGCTGAGGTGTCGGGCGAGCCACTCGTCGCGGATGTTATGCTTAAATGCCGCTAAGGCCTCGGCATCCGGACAACCGACGATTAGGTTCTTTTTAGTTAGGAACCGAGTCCAGAATTTCCTGGCTGATTCCCCTGGCTGTTGGGTTATGTGACTCAAGTCGTCGACATCCAGTGGTCGCACATAAGTGCCCTGGAAGTTGTCAAGGAATGTGTCCTCCAAATTCTCCCAACTGCCAATGGAGTTTGCCGGCAGGCTATTGAGCCAATGCCGAGCAGGTCCTTTGAGTTTTAATGGGAGGTACTTGATGGCATGTAGATCGTCACCGCGGGCCATGTGGATGTGGAGGAGGAAATCTTCGATCCATACCGCGGGGTCTGTTGCGCCATCATATGATTCGATATTCACGGGTTAAAAACCTTCTGGGAATTCGTGATCCATTACTTCATCAGTGAAGCATAGGGGGTGTGGGGCGCCTCTGTGCCGGGCTATATCACGACGCAGTTCATACGAGTCTTGTCTGCTATATTCGGCCCGGCCGGATTTGCTTTTAGTATATCCGGCGTGAGACGGTCGTCGTCACGCGTTGGGGCGCGCCCCCGTGATCCGTACATCGATCTTGTATGTCCTCCTTTGTTTTCCAATACGTCTCGCAGGTCCTGCATGTTGCCCCGGGCCTTGGTGTTTTTGTTTGACTGGCAATGGGGTGTGGGCTGGACTTCGGGCTGATACGCCGCTTTGTCTTGGCCACGAGGTGGCCGGTCAGCCGCATCATACGCTGGTAGTGTAGGCTTTAATGCTTCCTCCTCGAGTTGGGGTAGCAACCCACGCTTTGGGTAACTTTTGGTTGGGTGCTCGAGTTCGTATTCATCGGCTGCCTGCACCTCGGTCCATCTATCCGCCAGCAGATCTTGATCAGCTTGAAGCTGCTGTTGCTTTTTCTTCAGGCTTTTTGCTGTGGCTATAAGCCGGGGCTTGAAGCGCTGATCCTCAGGCGCGATAAATTCTTCGTCGCCGAGGCTCACCTCATCATCGGAGAGGGGAATGTAATTGTCATCCTCCGATTCTCCGGCTGCCGCCTGTCCCTTAGGGCTAGCTTGCCCATCCTCCCGCTCGAAGCCTGGCTGGAGGGGATTGTCTTTGTCTTCGGCACAGTTCGCAACGTTATTGTCTCTTGTGCCGGTATCGCTGCTTTTGCTATGGCGGGGCTTAGAGCGGCGCTGATGACGCCGGTGCTTAGATTGCTTCTCGAGGGGATTATCCTCCGTTGCCTTATTGCCATCGCTTTCTTTGGGGGTGTCCACCATGTATATATCATATGATGAGGTGGTTGTCCAGCGCCCTGTGGGTGGTGGTTCCTATTCTTCTCCTGCATCGTCGTCCATACCGTCGATGTCTTTGGAGCCGAAATCAAGCATGTCGGTTAAGTCGTCGACAGTGGCTATTAAGTGGGTGGTGGGTGGGGAATGAATTTCTTCGTCGTCCGCTTCCCACTCAAGCTGGACACAGTTCGGCCAAGGGTCTCCTGACAAGGAGAGATACCTCAATGAATTTAGCACATTGCCTAAGGGCGAGTGCTGAAAGATATCCGCGGAGGTAAACTCCATGATCGGTGCCCAATTAGATTCGATAGGCACGGACGCAGGCGGTTTGGAGCCTGTGGCTGGGGACGAATCCAAGGGTCCGGCAACACAGGTCTCATAGGAGGTGAAGTCAGTATTTGGCTCTATCGCCGCTGGGTGTGCGGCCCCCGTGGTGGGGTCCATCCACCTATCCTCGGACGACATGATCTTCTCTAGATTGAGGGCCAGAGTAGCCACATGTGTGATCTCCCGAACACCGTCCGACGGCAGAGCTAAGTCATGCTCGTCGTGACTGTGCGGCGCACCTGGCATGGGCTCGAGTCCGTCGAAGATAAAGTCTCCGCGGATGTCGGTAGTATAGTTCAAGCTTCCAAACCTGACCTAATGGCCAGGGGCATAGCTCTCGATCTGCTCCAGATGGCCAAGTGAGTTGGCCCGCAGTAAGAAGCCGCCGAATACGAAGATCTGTCCGGGGAGAAAAACCTCACCTTGGATCGCATCGTTGCCGATGATCGAAGGAGCCATCAAGCCTTATGGTGACAACAGAGTGGAACTCTCAATGAAAGCACCAATGTCCATGTCAAAACCGGCGGATCTCGGGTAGGGGGTCCCGAACTGTGCGTCTAAGGCGGATGGTAACAGGAGGCGAGGGAAACAATGTTTACCCAGGTTTGGGCCCTCTCGATGGAGGTAATACTCTACTTCCTTCTTGATTGATCTTGATGATATGAGTATTACAAGAGTTGATCTACCACGAGATCGTAGAGGCTAAACCGTAGAAGCTACCCTATGATTATGATTGTTGTTGTCCTACGGAATAAACCCTCCGGTTTATATAGATACCGGAGGGGGCTAGGGTTACACAGAGTCGGTTACATGGGAGGAGATCTACATATCCGAATTGCCAAGCTTGCCTTCCACGCAAAGGAGAGTCCCACCCGGACACGGGACAAAGTCTTCAATCTTGTATCTTCATAGTCCAACAGTCCGGCCAAAGTACATAGTCTGGCTGTCCGAGGACCCCCTAATCCAGGACTCCCTCACCCTCCTCCTCCTCTCTCCTCGCACCCCCTCCCTCCTCCGATCCCACTGCCCTCCTCCCCCTCCTCCTCTCTCCTCCCTCCTCCCTCCATCTCTATTTTTTCTATTTTTTACTGTAGTTTTTTTTACTATTGTATAATGTAGTTTTTACTGTTTTTAGTAAGTGTTTAATAGAATTAGTAAGAAAATTAATAGAACTAGTTGAACTAGTTTATTTTTAGTAAGAACTAGCTTATTTTTATTTATAGTAAGTGCTTAGTTGAACTAGTTGAATTAATAGAACTAGTCTAATTAAAATTTTACTATAGAACTAGTTTATATTTAGTAAGAAAATTAATAGAACTAGTTTAATTTTAGGTGTATTTAACAGAGTTTTATGTTGATTCGTTTTGAAGTGGACTTGTCATATTTTGAACATGTCATATTTCTTGTTATTTTTTAGTTAAAGAAATTATTCCCGCATCAACATCGATGATGCCTATCTCGCATCCTCGTCGCCGACTCGGTGGAGGAGGCCTACTTGATCAGAGGGGCCATGTCCAGGACTAGGCTCCGCTGGGCTGGCACTGGGAGGTGCTACCTTCCAGGGGGCGCAACTTGGTGAGGAGCCAGCCCGTCGTTGACCCGAACCTTCTTTGGTGGCGGTCGCGTGGGCCAGTGATGGTGCGGAGGCTTGAGGACCCTGCGGAGGTGGTACATCACCGTGTCAGCGAGGAGGACGAGCACGTCCGTCGCTACATGGTTGCGTTGGAGGGCAGGTTCTCCAATACCTGGCAGGTTCTTCAGGGATCTCACTGCAGCTATGATCTTGTGATGGTTCCTTCTCTTTGGGTGTCCACCGCCCGCACCGATACCCGTTGTTCGCTAGGGTTTTAGCTGCATTAGTGATGTTATATGTATGATACTATTCGAGATCTATTAGTGATAATATTTGACGATTTACGGACATAAAGATGATTTAGTTTTGCTTACTGAATGCATGCTAATTTGAATACTAATTCATTTTTTGATTTGGTTTTGCTTATTGAATGCTCAAATTAGAGAACTACTCCTATTTTGAAAGCTCAAATTGGAGAGCACTATGCAAGGTGTTTGCATTTGATTAGTTGATAGCTTATAGGGTTTTTGTTTTTGCAGAAATCAAGGAGCCCCTCCATCATCCCCGCCGTCGTCCCCGTCATCGACCCCCTCCGACCTCGAGGTGAGACTAGCCAAATCTCCATGTCAATATGAGTCCTATAAGATATTTTGAAATGTTTTTGTTCATATTTTCAACCATTGAAATGCAATGACCATCAAGTTTGAATGCTCATATGATGTAGATATAAACACGTATATCTTGTGTTGCTCAAATAGGATATGTGCTTGCCCAAGTGGCCAGCCATGTTTGCAGGTTACACCTTCGAGTGGCCTATGTTTTGCCGGAGTGTTGATTAACTTCCATTCCGATAAATTTCGGTCGCTCAATATGTCCTTTTTTAGCAAAGGTCATGCCAGATTTTTCCATGAATTTTGGCATGACTTGTGCTAGAATATGTAGGAAATATCGAGTGGCCTGGATTTTCTAGAAATATAATTAAACGACATTTCGGGTTGACTTTAAGTCTCTCGAGGCTCCATACATGATAGTCAATAAATGAGTGAGGAAGAAAGTCTGCACCATATATGAGAGAAGAAGAATCCCGACTGTTGTCGTGGGGGTCATTTTTCCTTATTCTCCTTGTGCTAGACCTTTGTTATGTACTAGGGGAAGGAGGAATAATGAACATCACCGACGGTCGAAAAATCAGTGAGGGAGTGTATCCACCATATATGAGAGAGGACGAAGAATCCCGACTGTTGTCGTGGGGGTCGTTTCTCCTTCTTCTTGTGCTAGACCTTTGTTATGCACTAGGGGAAGGAGGAGTAACGACCATCACCGATGGTCGCAAATCTCAGAGAGGAATCAGTGAGGGAGAGTCTCCACCATATATGAGAGGAGCGATCATCACCAATGGTTGAATGTATACACCACGTGAGCTGAGAGTTTTCAAGAAAAGACTCGGCAGACCAATAGTCAACCCATGATGAATAATAATGATCTAATTTAGTTTTTGTAGTACATATATTTAATTGTACAAGTTTAATATTTGAATTATGAACCTAGGAAATGTTGTCATCGGACGACGGAAGTCTCCCGGGGGAGTGCGACTGGTGCAACGACGACCGGGGTCTGTGCGGCAGGCCTCACCTGGACGAAGGTCGGTGCTTTAGCATTAAGCTCCAGGAGACCTTCGATGTTGAAACGGTATGCAACAACGACAAGTGTTTTTTCGTAATTAAGTATGACTTCTACTACTTCAACGTCTAATTTTCATATTTTACAATTCGACTAGCTTATCCCATGCCATGCAAGACGCTATGTCTTGGAGAGGATGGATTTTGAAGATCATGAAAGTATGGCAACAAAGAAAATTCACTTAAGGACCCATCATGGTATGGATTTTGATGTAAATCTACACAATTCTGAGAGCGTATCCCATTTTTGTTGCCCGAATTGGGAAGCACTTTGCAAGACGTACGATTGTCATGAGGGTATGCTTTTCACCATGGATCTTGGTGATCCTGACATCGCCCAAGACAATATGGACATTTGGGTCCTTGTTCATACGCTTCCAATTCTACCGCTATGTGAGTTTCTCAAACTTAGTTATTAAGTAATTTATATTGTTTATTTCAAAATAGTTGATAGCTTATTTCCATTGATAGCTTATTTTCATTCTTCAAAGAATGTGCAGAAGATGGTAGACCAATCCTACTACACCGATGGCTCAGAATTAACTTATCAGGAGAAAAATCATCTGATCTCATTTATTATTGATCTTGAGAATTACAGTATCTATTATCAAACTCCTCCACATTATGGTCAATCGTGCCACTAGTGCACGTGTTGAACTATGGTAACATCCATGGAGATGTCATGGTAAGATTTTTTACTATTACGACATCCGTGCATCTTTTGCATAAATTCTTCTAAAACTCAACTACATTGCTAACTACGAAGTTATTACTATGTTTTTCAACAGAAAATCCTAAAGGCTTGTGTGCCTCATCTGATGTTTCTGAAAGGTCGCCTTGATGTTTTGAAGTTACGGCCAGGTCATCCTACAAATCACTCCTATTCATATCGGATTTTTAAAATCGATGAATACATGACAATCAAAGATTGGAGAAAAAATGTATGGTCAATCATAGGGAGCTACTTGGATGCAACATTATGCGAAGCGCAAGAATTGGAGACATGATAATCTCCATTCTCCATAATGGAGAGTCAGGGCCTATCTTGTTTTATGCTATTTTACCCAAAAGAGGGTAGTAGGTCCTATGAGAGAGAAGTAGGTCCTAGGTACAATGTGTTATTATGTGCTACAATGTGTTAGAGTTGATGAGATGACGAGGAGTTGTGATTATGACTAGTGACCAACTTGCTATATGTTGTCTTATTGATGAAAATGATGATCATGAGGAGGTGTTATATGACAATGATTTATTATGATGATAAGTTGTTAATGATATGATGATGATGATATTTATTATATCATTGGGTGAAAGAACCGTTCCATCCACTTGAAACTAGTCCATGGTACTTTCATCCAGTGATGTAATAACTCATTATGATGTGAAAACAATCTGTAAATTGCTACTGTATGAAAACTTGTATAAAGGTGTATGAATATGACATGAAATAAAAAAGAAATAGAATACAGAATAATAGCAGTAGCGTGGGCAATGAGACGCGCTACTAGTAATTACCAGTAGCGCCTTTTGCACAAAGTGCTACTACTAAGTGGATATAGCAGTAGCGCGGGTAAACCCATGATACTTCTAACCTTCAGCTGTAGCACCGTAGCAATAGCATGGTCACCCGCGCTACTGGTAGGCCAAAAACCCGCGCTACTGCTAGGCTTTTACCTAGTAGTGTAGTGTCTTCTATGGGATGAATACCGTGCAAGCACACACGTAAGATTTGCACGAATAAGGGAAGAGGAGTACCAGCTGCGGTTGACAGTGCTGTGTCCTCCTGATATTGCGGCGATGTTCTTCTTTTTACTAGGGGAACCGATGTTTTGGAGGAGGGTGGAGCCTTGGACAAACCCATGGCCAAATTGTTGACTGTGTTGCGATGGCCGTCTGATGGTGGAGGGGAAGCAGATTCGATGCGGCGAAGGATGGCATAGCGGAAAAAACTCTGGTGTGGCAGATGGTGGCAACGTTGGAGCGTCAATGGTGAGGCGCAGGACGGTGTGCTTGAACTGGCTCGGGTATGGTGCACATCAGTGTCCTGGAGGTAGCTCGGCCTCGGCTTCAACTACTAGCCGTGGAGGGCATTGCGGTTCCGGTGGACGACGACGTCATGGTATCGGCTCCGGCCTGATGGAGGAGGGTGGTGGTTGATGGGTGGGATGGGGTCGCGGACGAAGGACGCCAGGGATTCGCGGCTGGTGGAGAGGTAGTTTTGGCGCCCGTGAAG
>NC_041390.1:371073375-371117872 GCF_002162155.2 Triticum dicoccoides
GGAGCTAAGGGGTGTTGGGGATATAACTATTGGGTATGAACCGCCCAGGAGGGGCCGGGTCATACCATGGGCGACTTATCAATGAAGATGGCGGCTCATACAAGCCCATTAACGGCCCAAGACCCAGAGGCGACTTGAGGCCCAAGAGGATGAACCGCCACACATGTATAACTTGTATTGTAAGGCAAGATTAGTTAGTCACCGAGCCGAACACGTTGTGTATGAGCCGGTCGGGACTCCGTAAGCCGCCAGCATGAAACTATGTATATAAAGGGATGACCCGGTGGCGAGTTAAGGAAAAGTAACAACAATCGAGAGCTAGGTCAAGCGTATTCGCTCCTTGGTACAAAACCCTTGCAATCCAACACAAAGCAGGAGTAGGCTTTTACCTCGTTGAGAGGGGCCGAACCTGGGTAACTCTCTGTGTCCTTTGTCCGGCTTAACCCCTTCAAGCTAACCTAGCTGCGATGGCTCCGCGACTAAGTCCTTGCGCTAGGACATTTTCCGTGTCAAGTCCACGACAGTTGGCGCCCATCGTAGGCCCAGCGCACAGTGGTTTCATGTTCTTGAAGGGCAGCTTCCCAGGGATCAAGGGATACGCTGTGGGCCGGATGAGCAAGAGTTGTCGCGGCAAGCTCTACAGACGATGCTGGCTGGGGCCCCGAGGCCGGCTCAATTGAGTACGGGTACCGGGTTCCCTTCGGTAGAATCCACGTCTTCATCGGCAAGATTGGCGAACCGGGCCCTGAGCCGGACACCTGCATCGACATCATCGAGATGGCTCAGCGTGGAGGACCCACCCAGGTTCAACCCATCGTGAAGCACGCCTTTGTTGGTTTCATCCATGGGGCAGAATTGGAGGAAGGATCTGTGTCTGGTGGTGAGAAGGCCATCTACTCTGATGGTGAATCGTCCACAAGTGAGACCAATTCAATGTATCAAGTGCAAGATGACCGGCTTGGGGGTTCCGATGGCGACAATATTCTGGACTCCTATGAGCCGCCGAACAGGGTTGCGATCTTCATGGCCAATACACAGCCAGTGTTCGGCTCAGTGACTGCCGCGGCTATGACCTCCAGCTAAACGGCTGCAGCGACAACTGGTGCTAGCGACTCCGCGCGCCCGCCGGTTTAGGTTCTGACGGAGTTATTGGAGGCTTTGGCGACCTTGATGGGGGTAGAAGTGACCCCGGAGACTCAGGAACAACATAAGGTGGATGTTGCAAAGTTACAAGATGAGATAACTCAAGGCAAGGAACAACTGGCGATTGAGAATGCTAGGATGGCCACGGAGCGAGCTGCTTTGGATGCCCAGGCACAACAGATTCAGGCAGATTCTTTCTGGCTCACCTTGGATCAAAATGCTTCAAATGAAGTCATGAGAAGAAGACACCAGAGTCGCTTAACTCTGGAGTATGATGCGAGAATCCTTTTCAACATGCCAGGGGCAGTGACCAGTAACCCGCCCATGGTGAACCGGGCGGTTGAGGCGCCCGTGATTGGAGCGCCGGTTCAGCCGCACGCTATGGATCCTCCTCGTTTGGATATGACTCCGCCTCAGCATGTGCTGACACCGCCGGGTCATTGTTCTAAACCTTTGGATAATATGATTGTTGCGGCGTCACGATTGGTGGATCTTCCAGTTGAAAGCGAGTCTCCAGCTGCGATAGAGATGCGGAGGGCCAGAGAACTTCAGACGGCCATGGCTCAACATGCGTCTTATTCGTATAGTCGTGAATGGATTCACTCAACCCCTCGTCCAAGCCAGAGTTATAGAAGGCATATTGAGTCACCCGCAGTTTCAAGCAGTGAACATCGTCGTAACCAGCCTCGTGTGCATGACCCGACATGCGGTATTGATTCTCAGACTTTGGTAAATCAGGGTAGGGCACATCGGGAGGCAGAGCTGGCGGCTCATCTAGCAGCTCAACAGCAACCTCCGGTTTATCCATCAACATCTGTGGAGGCAGGGGTGACCTCTAGAACCTTGGGTGTGCCATGTTTAGCACCGGCTCTGCGTAACGAGCATTTGCCTAAGGATTTCAAGGGTCCTCGCAAGGTACCTAATTACATAGCAGATGAGCCCCCTGAAGCTTGGATTGAGAGTTATGAGATGGCCATGGAGATGTTGGATGTTATGATGATGCATGTGCTAAGTACTTCACCATGATGTTGGATGGGCCGACTCATACTTGGTTGAAAGGGTTGCCCGCTAACTACATAAGATCATGGGCAGAGTTGAAAGCCCATTTCATCCAAAATTTTAAAGACGCGTGCAAGCAACCCCTGTCGATCCTGGACTTGGATTCCTGTGTGCAAGGTGAGGGCGAGTCAACAACCAATTGGGTGCGCCAGATCTCAACTGTTATACAATCATCAGATAGTATCAATGCCGGTTCAACAGTCCTGATGTTGGAGAAGAATTGCCGTTTCCTCCCCCTTAAGCAGAAACTAGGGCGGCTTAAGCACCACTGCAATGACATGGGGGAGCTCATGGCGGCTCTCGTCAAATATGCCGATTCTGTTAGTATCAAGGACCCCGACTCTGAGGAAGAAAAGGCGGGTAAGGGAAAGAAGAGTGCTAGTGTGAAGGGACAATAGCATAACACGACGGGTCATGGTGGCAATGGCAAGTGTAAGGCAGAGAACAGTCTAGACTTTGTGGCCAGCGCCAATACGCAGAATCATAATCAGCGTCGCAAGGGAAAGATGCCCCGGTTTGGAGGGCCAAAGTTCAACCTTGAAGCCATGATGAACCAACCTTACCCAAATCATGGTACACATGAGAAGCCGACCAATCATATGTGGAAGGATTGCTTCATCATGAGGGAGTATAGGAATTCCATTTTTTTCCAGAATAATCATGGCCCGAATGGAGGTTTAGGATCCGTCTTTCACGGGCCTGGCTTTGGTGGTGGTGGTTCAAACTCTGGTTTCCATGGCCAAGGCAATCAAGGTGATTTTAATCAGCAGTCTGGTCAAGAGAATCAGCAAAAGCAATCTGGTTATCAAAGTAATCCAAAGCAGTTGAATAGTGGATAGTATCACATGTTCACTACGAGTTTGTGTAAACGGGACCAGAAGATTCATAAAAGGGCGGCGAACGCAGTTGAGCCAGTGATTCCCTGCTACTTGCGATGGTCTGAACATCCCATTCTTTGGAGCCGTGAGGATCACCCGCCCCGGGTTTACAATCCGGGTCACTTAGCTTTGGTGGTTGTGCCTCAGGTTGGAGGTTACAAGTTCAGTAAAGTTCTCATTGATGGAGGCAGCAGTATTAATATCCTTTACTATGAAAATTTTCATCGTATGAGTTTGACGCGCAAAGACCTTAAGCCGTCTAACACTGTTTTTCATGGCGTGGTTCCTGGTAAGTCTGCATATCCGGTGGGCACAATAGCTTTGGAAGTGGCTTTTGGTGATGATCACGATTCCAGAGTTAAGACATTAACCTTTGAGGTGGTTAAGATTAAAAGCCCTTATCACACTTTGTTTGGGCGGCCGGCTTATGCTAAGTTCATCGTGAGGCCCTGTTATGTTTATCTGTAGATCAAGATGCTGGGTTACAAGGGTACCATCACAGTGCATGGGAACAGGAAGGTAGCTTTGGAATGTGAAGAGGGTGATGCTGCCTATGCGGAGTCTATTTGTGCAACAGAAGAGCTGAAGTTTTACAAAGATAATGTTGACCCGGCGGACATGACACCTTTGAAGAAGCCAACCACGAGCATGACCCTCTATTGAAGTTTAAGTCGGTAGATGACACTAAGTTGGTTGATTTTGTTCCTGGCGATTCATCCAAGTAGTTCAACATCAGTGCCAATCTGGATCCAAAATAGGAAGGCACGCTCATCGAGTTCATCCGTGAGAACCGGGACATCTTTGCATGGAAACCTTCAGATATGCCAGGTGTACCAAGGGAACTCGCTGAGCACACTCTCAATATTGATCCGAGTTTAAACCAGTCAAGCAATTCCTTTGTCGCTTTAATGAGGAGAGACATAAGGCCATTGGAGAAGAAGTGGCCCGACTCTTGGCAGTTGGGTTCATTGTTAAATTTTTTCATCATGAATGGTTGGGCTAACCCGGTGCTAGTACTTAAGAAAAATGGTACTTGGCGCATGTGTGTGGATTACACAGACCATAATAAGGCCCGTCCGGCTGATCCTTTCGCTCTCCCTCGTATTGATCAGATTATTGATGCTACAGCGGGTTGTGAGCGTTTGAGCTTCTTGGATGCTTATTCTGGGTATCATCAGATCAAGACAGCAGTTAAGGACCAGGGGAAGACAACCTTTATCACTCCCTTTGGAGCCTTATGCTATGTGTCTATGCCTTTCGGGCTCAAGAGTGCCCAGGCGACTTACCAGCGGTGTGTTCAAAATTGCCTTCATGATCATATTGGGCGCACTGTTCATGCTTATGTGGACAATATTGTTGTAAAGTCCAGGAAGAAGGAAACCTTGAGAGATGATTTTAAAGAGACCTTTGACAATCTCTGGGTCTACAAGATGATGCTTAACCTGGCCAAATGTGTATTTGGTGTACCAGTAGGCAAGCTCTTGGGCTTTTTGGTTTCTAAACGAGGCATCGAGGCTAAACTAGAGAAAATCAGGGCCATCACTTCTTTGGCTAAACCGGCATGTATTAATGTTGTTCAGAGTCTGGCGGGTTGTATTGCGGCCTTAAGCCGGTTCATAAGACGGTTGAGAGAAAAAGCTATCCCTCTATACCAGATGATGAAGAAAACATATCACTTTGTCTGGAGTGATGCTGCTAATCAGGCGTTTGAAGCCTTGAAGAAACAATTAGCTGAGCCGCCGATCCTTGCTGCTCCTATTGATAAAAAGCCATTGTTATTATATGTGGCTGCCAATAGCCGAGATGTCAGTGTGGCCGTTGTTGTGGAAAGGAAGGAATCATGCAAGGAATATTTGGTTCAGCGGCCGGTTTATTACATCAGTGAGGTGCTCATTGAATCCAAGCGGAGATATACGCATTGGCAGAAGCTGGTATATGGGGTGTTCATGGCTAGTCGAAAGCTCAAGTAATATTTACTTGGTCATCCCATCACTGTGGTTAGTCTGCTCCTTTAGGGGATATTATTCAGAATAGAGAGGCCATAGGTCGGGTAGCTAAATGGGCCATTGAGCTTGGACCCCATGGTTTGAAATATATGTCTCGGATGGCTATCAAGTCTCAAGAACTTGTGGATTTCATCAATGATTGAATGGAGCTACAGATCTGAGGAGAAGCCGGATAGCACATATTGGACTATTCACTTTGATGGATCCAGGCAGTTGGAGGGCTCAGGGGCTGGAGTTGTCTTGACTTCCCCACGAGGTGATAAATTTTGTTATGTTGTAAGGTTGATGTTCCCTTGTACTAACAATGCAGCTGAGTATGAAGCCTTGCTCCATGGTCTTCGGATGGCTAAAGAGATGAATCTAAGCCAGGTGATGTGTTTTGGTGACTCGGATTTGGTGGCTCAGCAAGATTCAGGCACTTGGGATTCTAAGGACCCACTCATGGAGGCTTACCACCGCGAGGTTGATGCTATTGCTGGTCATTTCAAAGGTTATCAAGTGGAACATGTGGATCACAGGAAGAATGAGGCGGCTAATGCTTTGAGTCAGTTAGGGTCCCAGCGTAAGCCAGTGCCACCTAACGTTTTCCTTGATATCCTGCATAACCCTTCAGTCAAATTGCCTACAGAGGAAGATCTTGCTATTCCTGACCCGAAGGCACAATTGGTGACGGCTCTTCATGCTATTCCTGATTGGACAGTTCCATAGTTGGCTTATATGACCCGGGTCGAGTTACCTGAAGATGAAACTTTAGCTAGGCAGATAACCCGGCGGTCTAAGTCAATGACTATTTTCAATGGAGAGTTGCATCATTGCAGTGTCTTAGGGGCATTTCAATGTTGTGTTTCTCCTGAAGAGGGCCGTGAGATCCTACGAGAGATTCATGAAGGAGACTGTGCTCATCATGCCGGCTCTAAATCTCTTGTAGCCAAGGCTTTCCGTCATGGGTTTTATTGGTTAACGACTCATACTGATGCGGAGGATTTGGTCAGTAAATGTGATGAATGTTAGAAATTTTCAAGATGAGCTCATGTGCCGGCTCAAGAATTGAGGATTATTCCAATTACTTGGCCGTTTGTAGTCTGGGGGCTGGATATGGTTGGACCTTTTAAAAGATCCAAAGATAAAAAGACCCACCTTTTGGTGGCGATTGACAAGTTCACAAAGTAGGCTGAGGCAGAGCCGGTCAGTAAGTGTGACGCGGCGAAGACGGTTCAACTAATCAAAAAGGTGATTTTCCATTTTGGCCACCCTCACAACATTATAACCGATAATGGCACTAATCTGTCTAAAGGTTCTATGAAAGAATTCTGTCAACAAGAACATATTCGTCTTGATGTGTCATCAATGGCTCACCCCAGTCCAATGGCCAAGCTGAAAGAGCCAATCAAGAAATTTTGAGAGGCATAAACCCCCGGCTTATGGTCCCTTTGCAAAGGACAACAGGTTGTTGGGTGGAGGAGTTGCCTTCGGTGCTATGGAGTATCAATATTACCCCCAACAGATCTACAGGTTACACGCCTTTCTTCATGGTTTACAGAGCAGAGGCGGTTCTCCCTAGCGACATCCGTCACGACTCACCCTGTGTGGTGGCTTATGTTGAAGCTGATAATGAAAAAGCACGTCAGGATGCTCTTGACCTATTGAATGAGGAGCGTGACCTTGCGGTGGCTCTTTTGGCAATTTACCAACAAGATCTGCGTTGTTATCATAGCCGCCGGGTTAATACCAGAACCTTTCAAGAAGGGGATTTGGTGCTCTGACTCATCTAGGATCAAACTGACATGCACAAGCTATCCCCACCTTGGGAAGGGCCCTTTGTGGTCAGCAAAAATCTGAATAATGGGTCATACTACCTTATCGATGTTCGAGACCACAAGGACTCACGCACGTCGGAGGAGGAGACCCGCCGGCCGTGGAATATTGCTCATCTTCAGCCTTATTACACATGAGCCACCGGCTCTTGCGATGTACATCTTTTGTCAGTGTATATATTATGATGAATATAATAAAGCCGGCATCCCTGATAATTCAGGGCCTCTGTCGTTTCATTTCTAAGAATAATGAGTCCTTATTGTCACTTCATATGACCACTTCGGGGCTTCCTGCTCATTGAGCATAGCTATGATTACCCTCTTGATCCGGCTTGTACACCATGATTACCAAATACATGGGGGCTTCCTGCTCATTTAGCATAGCTATGACTACCCTACTGATCCGGCTTATACGTCCGAAATTGAATATTACTTGGGGGCTCCTTGTTAATGAACAAAGCTTTGTTGAACCTTGTAATAGGCTTGGACACCAGGTGTATTCACCAAAAAATCCAGGTTATCCTGCCTTTGTTTGCGTGCAACTCCGACTAGGTAATCCTGGAATGACTCACTGTACTCTTGACAATCAATCTTCTAAGAAGACCCCAAGTTTGTCAAAGTTAAAACGACGATTGGTCATGTGAGGTCCGGCTTACGGGTTTGAATTAAGGTTTAACTCAGCGGATACGTGGCCCTTGAATAATGCTTGATATGCAGGCTTGGCAGCCTATGAATGCCTTGTCTGTTTTTCTGGTTTTTATCTGATTTTTTAGATTGATCTTTTGTACCGTGTTGATACATGGTTTAAAACTGATAAAGGCCATGTTTGCCTTATGGTTAATATATGAATCTATCCAAACTTTTGTTAAACCCCGCCTGGCTTTGGACTTTAAGTCACGAGTGTATGATGATTATGTGCTTGGAGTATTGCTTCTAAGCTTTGGGATGTTACCCCTTGCTGCATATGGCGTGATAAGCCGGTGGTATGAATAAAGTGAAGAGGGTGTTGTGCTCTCATCTTTGGGCTGTGATCCTTACTACACGGTGTATCATAAGCCGATAGTATGAAACTAATATCACATGTATGATATTTATTTTATTATGATTATATGAGATTTTCATAAACCGGCCCTAGTTATGGACTATTTAGTCATCAGTGGTTTATATATGGGGTATTGTGACCCGCCCTGGGGTAAACCGACAGGGCACCTGTTATCTGTTTACATGCAGGAAAATTGATAAACATGGTATGTATAATTGATGATATCAATCAGTATAAGTGGAAGATCTTCACATGATGGATCGACAGTGTTATGCAAATAAAGCATGCACGATGACATGACACATCATTGTTTTAATTAACCTATTACAATGCATTTGGCAACCCAAAGAGGATAAGTGTTTTTGAAGCATAGCATCCATAGCACTCTAAACTAGAGCTATAATTGAGGATCTACAGCAATGCAGAAAATATAGTCAATTCTAAACCTAAGGTGGCGGCAGCAGAAAAGTTCATGTGCCCCGATGGGATTTTCTATGAAAAAGAAGTGTTCTGATGTTAAAAACAAATGCTAGACTGCTACCGCATGATACGTCTCCAATGTATCTATAATTTTTGATTGTTCCATGCTATTATATTACCTGTTTTCGATGTTTATGGGCTTATTTATACACTTTTATATTATTTTTGGGACTAACCTACTAACCCAAGGCCCGGTGCAAATTTCTGTTTCTTTGCCTATTTTAGTGTTTCGCAGAAAAGGAATATCAAACGGAATCCAAACGGAATGAAACCTTTGGGAGAGTTGTTTTTGGTACAAACGTGATCCAGGGGACTTGGAGTGGACGTCAAGAAATCAATGAGGAGGCCACGAGGCAGGGGGCGCGCCCTCCACCCTCGTGGCTCCACCAACCTACTTCTTCCTCCTATATATATCCATATACCCCGAAAACATCCAGGAGCACCACGAAACCCTATTTCCACCGCCACAACCTTCTGTACCCAAGAGATCCCATCTTGGGGCCTTTTCCGGAGCTCCGCCGGAGGGGGCATTGATCATGGAGGGCCTCTACATCAACTCCATGGCCCCTCCGATGATGTGTGAGTAGTTTACTTCAGACCTTCGGGTCCATAGCTATTAGCTAGATGGCTTATTCTCTCTCTTTGGATCTCAATACAAAGTTCTCCTCGATCTTCTTGGAGATCTATTCGATGTAACTCTTTTTGCGGTGTGTTTGTCGAGATCCGATGAGTTGTGGGTTTATGATCAAGTCTATCTATGAACAATATTTTATTCTTCTCTGAAATATTTTATGTATGATTCGTTATCTTTGCAAGCCTCTTCGAATTATCAGTTTGGTTTGGCCTACTATATTGATCTTTCTTGCAAAGGGAGAAGTGCTTAGCTTTGGGTTCAATCTTGCGGTGTCCTTTCCCAGTGACAGCAGGCGCAGCAAGGCACGTATTGTATTGTTGCCATCGAGGATAAAAAGATGGGGTTTATATCATATTGCTTGAGTTTATCCCTCTACATCATGTTATCTTGCCTAATGCGTTACTCGGTTATATGAACTTAATACTCTAGATGCATGCTGGATAGCGGTCGATGTGTGGAGTAATAGTAGTAGATGCACGCAGGAGTCGGTCTACTTTTCATGGACGTGATGCCTATATACATGATCATGCCTAGATATTCTCATAATTATTCTCTTTTCTATCAATTGCTCGACAGTAATTTGTTCACACACCGTAATACTTATGCTATCTTGAGAGAAGACACTAGTGAAACCTATGGCCCTCTGGTCTATTCTCCATTATATTAATCTCCCGTCGACAAGTTATTTTTGGCACCGTTTATTTTGCAATCTTTACTTTCAATTTATATCATAAAAATACCAAAAATATTTATCTTATCATTATTATCTCTATCAAATCTCACTCTTAAGTGACCGTGAAGGGATTGACAACCCCTTTATCGTGTTGGTTGCGAGGTTCTTATTTGTTTGTGTAGGTACGAGGGACTTGCGTGTACTCTCCTACTGGATTGATACCTTGGTTCTCAAAAACTGAGGGAAATACTTACGCTACTTTGCTGCATCGCCCTTTCCTCTTCAAGGGAAAAGCAACACAGTGCTCAAGAGGTAGCAAGAAGGATTTCTGGCGCTGTTGCCGTGGAGATCTACGCACAAGTCAAGACATACCAAGTACCCATCACAAACTCTTATCCCTCGCATTACATTATTTTCCATTTGCCTATCGTCTTCCTCTCCCCCACTTCACCCTTTCTGTTTTATTCGCTCTCTTTTTCCGATTGCTTTTTCTTTTGCTTGCCTCTTGCTGCCTTCATGTATGAAATTGGGGAGGTTATCGTTGATAAAGATAATAATATGGAAAACTTTGATGCTATCAATGATCCTCTTGAAAATCCTACTATTTTACACACTAAAAATTTCGGATTAGTAGCGGTAATATTATTGGGAAGGGAGTTATTCAAGATTTCTTTACTTGTGCCGGTGCTTTTCCCACCATGAGCGGGTCTATTCTTCATAAAACTAGTAGTCTCGCGGATGCTATATCTTTGCTCATAGTTGAACTTGAAAGACAATTTTTACATATGCATCCTTCCATACAAAGGATTTTCCTAGAATTTTCTAATATTGAGCATTCTTCTGTTAAGGGAGCAGCGACCATCTTTTTAGCTCATGAGTTCAGATTAATAATAAAAGAGGCGAATGAAATTTTTGCGCATTATAGGGTGGATGCCGGCCGTCCTCCCATAGAAGCAATCCTTTTTATCAAGAAGACATTATGCGTTTATGATCTTTAGATCATGTTGCTTTTAATGAAAACCTTAGAAAAAAAGGTTCCTATCGATGTTCTTATTAACAGGATCTCTGAACTTAATGATAATTTTGCTATCCAGAACAATGGGTTAGGTTTTTTCATTGAACAAAAGCTCATGACTTTTTGCCAAAATAATGCTTATAATAATGAATTGGTTGTGCAATATGAGGGGCCAAAGGAGGAACCAATACCTCCCGAGCTTGATCTTGGGGACTTTTGTCCCATCAAATTTAGCCCTTTTGATTACTTTTGCTTGCCACAAAGAAAGCTTGCTGCTGAACGTAGAGAGTATGAGATGAGTTTTCGCGATTTACCTTATCATTATCATGGCAATACCTAGATCTATTTTTTGCTTTTATGCCTAGCTAGGGGCGTTAAACGAGAGCGCTTGTTGGGAGGCAACCCAATTTTATTTTTGTTCCTTGCTTTTTGATTCTGTTTAGTAATAAATAATTCATCTAGCCTCTGTTTAGATGTGGTTTTATGCTTTTAATTAGTGTTTTTGCCAAGTAGAACCTTTGGGAAGACTTGGGGAAGGTCTTTGCGATCTTGCTGTAAAAAACAGAAACTTTAGCGCTCACGAGATTTGCTGCCATTTTTTACTGGAGAGTGCTATGTAGTTAATTCTTTTTGAAGATGATTAATAGATAAATTCCTCACGTTCAGCAATTTAGTTTAGAATTTTTGGGGTTCCATAAGTATTCTAAACCTACAGATTACTACATATTGTTCTGTTTTTTGACAGGTTCTGTTTTTCGTGTGTTGTTTGCTTATTTTGATGAATCTATGGCTAGTATTTGAGTGTATGAACCATAGAAAAGTTGGAATACAGTGGGTTTAACACCAATATAAATAAAGAATGAGTTCATTATAGTACCTTAAGTGGTGGTTTGTTTTCTTTTACTAACGGAGCTCATGAGATTTTCTGTTTAAGTTTTGTGTTGTGAAGTTTTCAAGTTTTGGGTAAAGATTTGATGGATTATGGAACAAGGAGTGGCAAGAGCCTATTCTTGGGGATTCCCAAGGCACCCCAAGGTAAAATTCAAGGGAAACCAAAAGCCTAAGCTTGGGGATGCCCTAGAAGGCATCCCCTCTTTCGTCTTCTTTTATCGGTAACTTTACTTGAGGCTATATTTTTATTCTAAACATGATATGTGTTTTGCTTGGAGCATCTTGTATGATTTGAGTATTTGCTTTTTAGTTTACCACAATCATCCTTTCTGTACACACGTTTTGGGAGAGACACACATGAATCAGAATTTATTAGAATACTCTATGTGCTTCACTTATATCTTTTGAGCTAGATAATTTTGCTCTAGTGCTTCGCTTATATCTTTTAGAGCACGACGGTGGTTCTATTTTATAGAAATTATGGATCTCTCATGCTTCACTTATATTATTTTGAAAGTCCTTTAGAACAACATGGTAATTTGCTTTGGTTATGAATTTAGTCCTAATATGATAGGCATCCAAGATCGGTATAATAAAAACTTCCATAAAAAGTGCATTGAGTACTAGGAGAAGTTTGATACTTGATAATTGTTTTGAGATATAAAGGTGGTAATATAAGAGTGTGCTTGTTGAGTAGTTGTGAAGTTGAGGAATACTTGTGTTGAAGTTGGCAAGTCCCGTAGCATGCACATATGGTGACCGTTTTGTAACAAATTTGAAACATGAGGTGTTATTTGATTGTCTTCCTTATGAGTGGTGGTCCGGGACGAGCGATGGTCTTTTCCTACCAATCTATCCCCCTAGGAGCATGCGCGTAATGCTTGTTTTTTGATGACTTGTAGATTTTTGCAATAAGTATGTGAGTTCTTTGTGACTAATGTTGAGTCCATGGATTATACGCACTCTCACCCTTCCATCATTGCTAGCCTCTTCGGTACCGTGCATTGCCCTTTCTCACCTTGAGAGTTGGTGAAAACTTTGTCGGTGCATCCAAACCCCGTGATATGATACGCTCTGTCACACATAAACCTCCTTATATCTTCCTCAAAACAGCCACCATACCTACCTATTATGGCATTTCCATAGCCATTCCGAGATATATTGCCTTGCAACTTTCCACCATTCCATTTATCATGACACACATCATCATCGTCATATTGCCTTGCATGATCATGTAGTTGACATCGTATTTGTGGCAAAGCCACCGTTTATAATTTTTCATACATGTCACTCTTGATTCATTGCCCTTCCTGGTACACCACCAGAGGCATTCATATAGAGTCACACTTTGTTCTAGTATCGAGTTGTAATCATTGAGTTGTAAATAAATAGAAGTGTGATTATCATCATTAATAGAGCATTGCCCCCCCCCCCAAAAGAAGGCCCAAAAAAAGAAAAATAAATAAAAAGGGGCAATGCTACTATCCTTTTTTCCACACTTGTGCTTCAAAGTAGCACCATGATCTTTATGATAGAGAGTCTCTTGTTTTGTCACTTTCATATACTAGTGGGAATTTTTCATTATAGAACTTGGCTTGTATATTCCAACAATGGGCTTCCTCAAATGCCTTAGGTCTTCGTGAGCAAGCAAGTTGGATGCACACCCACTTAGTTTCCTTTGTTGAGCTTTCATACATTTATAGATCTAGTGCATCCGTTGCATGGAAATCCCTACTCCTTGCATTGACATCAATTGATGAGCATCTCCCTAGCCCATTGATTAGCCATGTTGATGTGAGACTTTCTCCATTTTTGTCTTCTCCACATAACCCCATCGTCATATTCTATTCCACCCATAGTGCTATACCCATGGCTCACGCTCATGTATTGCGTGGAAGTTGAAAAAAGTTTGAGATTACTAAAGTGTGAAACAATTGCTTGGCTTGTCATCAGGGTTGTGCATGATGAGAGTATTCTTGTGTGACAAAAATGGAGCATGACCTAACTATATGATTTTGTAGGGATGAACATTCTTTTGCCATGTTATTTTGAGAAGACATAATTGCTTAGTTAGTATGCTTGAAGTATTATTATTTTTATGTCAATATTAAACTTTTGTCTTGAATCTTTCGGATTTGAATATTCATGCCGCAATAAATAGAATTACATTGAGAATTATGCTAGGTAGCATTCCACATAAAAAAATATGTTTTTATCATTTACCTACTCGAGGACGAGCATGAATTAAGCTTGGGGATGCTTGATATGTCTACAACGTATCTATAATTTTTGATTGTTCCATGCTATTATATTATCTTTTTTGGATGTTTATGGGCTTATTTATACACTTTTATCTTATTTTTGGAACAAACCTACTAACCCAAGGCCCAGTGCAAATTGTTGTTTTTTTGCCTATTTCAGTGTTTCACAGAAAAGGAATATCAAGCGGAATGAAACCTTCGGGAGAGTTATTTTTTGAACGAACGTGATCCAGGGGACTTGAAGTGGACGTCAAGAAATCAACAAGGAGGCCACAAGGCAGGGGGCGTGCCCTCCACCCTCGTGGGCCCCTCATGGCTCCACCGACCTACTTCTTCCTTCTATATATATCCATATACCCCGAAAACATCCAGGAGCACCACGAAACCTTATTTCCACCACCGCAACCTTCTGTACCCAAGAGATCCCATCTTAGGGCCTTTTCCGGAGCTCCGCCGGAGGGGGCATTGATCACGGAGGGCCTCTGCATCAACTCCATGGCCCCTCCGATGATGTGTGAGTAGTTTACTTCAGACCTTCGAGTCCATAGCTATTAGCTAGATGGCTTCTTCTCTCTCTTTGGATCTCAATACAAAGTTCTCCTCGATCTTCTTGGAGATCTATTCGATGTAACTCTTTTTGCGGTGTGTTTGTCGAGACCCCATGAATTATGGGTTTATGATCATGTCTATCTATGAATAATATTTGATTCTTCTCTGAAATCTTTTATGTATGATTGGTTATCTTTGCAAGTCTCTTCGAATTATCAGTTTGGTTTGGCCTACTAGATTGATCTTTCCTGCAATGGGAGAAGTGCTAAGATTTGGGTTCAATCTTGCGGCGCTCGATCCCAGTGACAGAAAGGGAAATGGCACGTATTGTATTTTTGCCATCGAGGATAAAAAGATGGGGTTTATATCATATTGCTTGAGTTTATCCCACTACATCATGTCATCTTACCCAATGCGTTACTCTATTCTTATGAACTTAATGTTGGGGAATGTAGCATAAATTCAAAATTTTCCTACGTGTCACCAAGATCTATCTATGGAGTCATCTAGCAACGAGGGAGGAGTGGATCTACATACCCTCGGAGGTGCCTTCCCCCTTTAGGACTCTCCCCTCCTCTTGTCCCTTTGGCGCATGGGCCTCTAGGGGCTGGTGCCCTTGGCCCATGTAGGCCAAGGCGCACCCCCTACAGCCCATGTGGCCCCCGGGGCAGGTGGCCCCACCCGGTGGACCCCCGGGACCCTTCCGGTGGTCCCGGTACAATACCGGTGACCCCGAAACTTGTCCCGATGGCCGAAATAGCACTTCCTATATATAATTCTTTTCCTACGGACCATTCCAGAACTCCTCGTGACGTCCGGGATCTCATCCAGGACTCCGAACAACTTTCGGGTTACCGCATACTAATATCTCTATAACCCTAGCGTCACCGAACCTTAAGTGTGTAGACCCTACGGGTTCGGGAGACATGCAGACATGACCGAGATGACTCTCCGGTCAATAACCAACAGCGGGATCTGGATACCCATGTTGGCTCCCACATGTTCCACGATGATCTCATCGGATGAACCACGATGTCAAGGACTTAATCAATCCCGTATATAATTCCCTTTGTCTAGCGGTACGATACTTGCCCGAGATTTGATCGTCGGTATCCTGATACCTTGTTCAATCTCGTTACCGGCAAGTCTCTTTACTCGTTCCGTAACACATCATCCCGTGATCAACTCCTTGATCACATTGTGCACATTATGATGATGTCCTACTGAGTGGGCCCAGAGACACCTCTCTGTCACACGGAGTGACAAATCCCAGTCTCGATTCGTGCCAACCCAACAGACACTTTCGGAGATACCCGTAGTGTACCTTTATAGCCACCCAGTTACGTTGTGACATTTGGCACACCCAAAGCACTCCTACGGTATCCTGGAGTTGCACAATCTCATGGTCTAAGGAAATGATACTTGACATTAGAAAAGCTTTAGCATACGAACTACACGATCTAGTGCTATGCTTAGGATTGGGTCTTGTCCATCACATCATGCTCCTAATGATGTGATCCCGTTATCAACGACATCCAATGTCCATGGTCAGGAAACCGTAACCATCTATTGATCAACGAGCTAGTCAACTAGAGGCTTACTAGGGACATGGTGTTGTCTATGTATCCACACATGTATCTGAGTTTCCTATCAATACAATTCTAGCATGGATAATAAGCGATTATCATGAACAAGGAAATATAATAATAATCAATTTATTATTGCCTCTAGGGCATATTTCCAACAGTCTCCCACTTGCACTAGAGTCAATAATCTAGTTCACATCGCTATGTGATTAACACTCAAGGTCACATCCCCATGTGACTAACACCCAAAGAGTTTACTAGAGTCAATAATCTAGTTCACATTACCATGTGATTAACACTCGATGAGTTCTGGGTTTGATCATGTTATGCTTGTGAGAGATGTTATAGTCAACGGGTCTCAATCTTTCAGATCCGTGTGTGCTTTACAAATCTCTATGTCATCTCCCAGACGCAGCTACCACGTTCTATTTGGAGCTATTCCAAATAACTGTTCTACTTGGAGCTATACTAAATTGTTGCTCCATTATACGTATCCGGTATCTCTACTCAGAGCTATCCGGATAGGTGTTAAGCTTGCATCGACGTAACTCTTTACGTCGAAATCTTTATCACCTCCATAACCGAGAAACATATCCTTATTCCTCTAAGGATAATTTAGACCGCTATCTGGTGATCTACTCCTAGATTACCTTTGTACCCTCTTGCCAGATATGTGGCAAGGCACACATTAGGTGCGGTACTCAGCATGGCATACCGTATAGAGCCTATGACAAAAGCATAGGGGACGACCTTCGTCCTTCCTCTTTCTTCTGCCGTGGTCGAGCTTTAAGTCTTAACTTCATACCTTACAACTCAGGCAAGAACTCCTTCTTTGACTGATCCATCTTGAACACCTTCAAGATCATGTTAAGGTATGTGCTCATTTGAAAGTACCATTAAGCGTTTTGATCTATCCTTATAGATCTTGATGCTCAATGTTCAAGTAGCTTGATCCAGGATTTCGATTGAAAACACTTTCCAAATAACCCTATATGCTTTCCAGAAATTCTATGTCATTTCTGATCAACAATATGTCAACAACATATATTTATCAGAAATTCTATAGTTCTCCCACTCACTTCTTTGGAAATACAAGTTTCTCATAAACTTTGTATACACCCAAAATCTTTGATCATCTCATCAAAGCATACATTCCAACTCCAAGATGCTTACTCCAGTCCTTAGAAGGATTGCTGGAGCTTTGCATACTTATTAGCATCTTTCAGGATTGACAAAACCTTCCGGTTGTATCACATACAACCTTTCCTCAAGAAAATCGTCGAGGAAACAATGGTTTTTGACATCCTATCTGCAAGATTTCATAAATAATGCAGTAATCGCTAACATAATTCCAACAGACTCTCAGCATAGCTACGAGTGAGAAAGTCTCATCGTAGTCAACTCCTTGAACTTGTCGGAAAACATTTTAACGACAAGTCGAGCTTTCTTGATGGTGATACTTACCATCATTGTCCGTCTTCCTTTTAAAATCCATCTGTACTTAACAGCCTTACGACCATCGAGCCGTTCTGCCAAAGTCTACACTTTGTTTTCATACATGGATCCTCTCTCGGATTTTATGGACTTGAGCCATTTATCGGAATCCGGGCCCACCATCGCTTCTCCATAGCTCGTAGGTTCATTGTTTTCTAGCAACATGACTTCCAAGACAGGATTACGTACCACTCTGATGTAGTACGCATCCTTGTCATCCCACGAGGTTTGGTAGTGACTTGATCTGAAGTTTCATGATCACTATCATAAGCTTCCACTTCAATTGGTGTAGGTGCCACAGGAGCAACTCTTTGTGCCCTGCTATACACTAGTTGAAGTGACGGTTCAATAACCTCATCAAGTCTCCACCATCCTCCCACTCAATTCTTTCGAGAGAAACTTTTACTCGAGAAAGGACCCGCTTCTAGAAACAATCCCTTATTGCTTTCGGATCTGAGACAGGAGGTATACCCAACTGTTTTGGGTGTCCTATGAAGATGCATTTATCCGCTTTGGGTTCGAGCTTATCAGCCTGAAACTTTTTCACATAAGCGTCGCAGCCCCAAACTTCTAAGAAATGACAACTTAGGTTTCTCTAAACCATAGTTCATACGGTGTCATCTCATCAGAATTACGTGGTGCCCCTTTTAAAGTGAATGTGGTTGTCTCTAATGCCTAACCCATAAACTATTGTGGTAATTTGATAAGAGACATCATGGTATGCATCATATCCAATAGGGTGCAGTTATGATGTTCGGACACACCATCACACTATGGTGTTCCAGGCTGTATTAGTTGCGAAACAATTTCCACAATGTCTTAATTCTGTGCCAAACTCGTAATTCAGGTATTCATCTCTATGATCATATCATAGATATTTTATCCTCTTGTCACGACAATCTTTCAACTTCACCCTGAAATTACTTGAACCTTTCAATAATTCAGACTCGTGATTCATCAAGTAAATATACTCAACATCTACTCAAATCATCTGTGAAGTAAGAACATAACGATATCCACTGCATGCCTCAACACTCATTGGACTGCACACATCAAAATGTATTACTTCCAACAAGTTGCTTTCTAGTTCCATTTTACTGAAAACGAGGCTTTCAGTCATCTTGCCCATGTGGTATGATTTGCACGTCTCAAGTGATTCAAAATCAAGTGAGTCCAAACGGTCCATTTGCATGGAGTTTCTTCATGCATATACACCAATAGACATGGTTCGCATGTCTCAAACTTTTCAAAAATGAGTGAGTCCAAAGATCCATCAACATGGAGCTTCTTCATGCGTTTTATACCAATATGACTTACGTGGCAGTGCCACAAGTAGGTGGTTCTATCATTACTATCTTTTGGCATGAACATGTGTATCACTACGATCGAGATTCAATAAACCATTCATTTTAGGTGTAAGACCATTGAAGGTATTATTCAAATAAACAGAGTAACCATTATTCTCCTTAAATGAAGAACCGTATTGCAATAGACATAATCCAATCATGTCTATGCTCAACGCAAACACCAATCTCGATGGTAGAGGGAGCGTACGATGCTTGATCATATCAACATTGGAAACACTTCCAACACATATCGTTAGCTCACCTTTAGCTAGTCTCCGTTTATTCCGTAGCTTTTATTTCGAGTTACTAACACTTAGCAACCGAACCGTTATCTAATACCCTGGTGCTACTAGGAGTACTAGTAAAGTACAAATGAACACAATGTATATCCAATATACTTCTATCGACTTTGCCAGCATTCTCATCTACCAAGTATCTAGGGTAATTCTGCTCCAGTGGCTATTCCCCTTATTACAGAAGCACTTAGTTTCGGGTTTGGGTTCAACTTTGGGTTTCTTCACTAGAGCAGCAGCTGAATTGCCGTTTCATGAAGTATCCCTTCTTGCCCAAACTAGTGGTTTCACCAACCATCAACAATTGATGCTCCTTCTTAATCTCTACTTTTGTGGTGACAAACATCGCGAATATCTCAAGGATCATCATATATGTCCCTGATATATTATAGTTCATCATGAAGCTCTAGCAGCTTGGTGGTAATGACTTCGGAGAAACATCACTATCTCATCTGGAAGATTAACTCCCACTCGATTCAAATGATTGTTGTACTTAGACAATCTGAGGACAAGTTCAACAACTGAGCTTTTCTCCCTTAGTTTGCAGGCTAAGAAAATCATCGGAGGTCTTATACCTCTTGACGTGGGCACGAGCCTGAAATCCCAATTTTAGTCCTTGGAACATCTCATATGTTCTGTGATGTTTCAAAAACGTCTTTGGTGCCTCAATTCTAAACCATTTAGCATTACGCACTAAACTATCATGTAGTCATCAAAACGTGTATGTCAGATGTTCGCAACATCCACAGACGACGTTCGAGGTTCAGCACACTGAGCGGTGCATTAAGGACATAAGCCTTCTATGAAGCAATGAGGACAATCCTCAGTTTACGGACCTAGTCCGCATAATTGCTACTATCAACTTTCAACTAAATTTTCTCTAGGAACATAACTAAACAGTAGAACTGAAGCGCGAGCTATGACATAATTGCGAAGACCTTTTGACTATGTCCAGGATAATTAAGTTCATCTTATGACCTCCCACTCAGATAGACATCCCTCTAGTCATCTAAGTGATTACATGATCCGAGTCAACTAGGCCGTGTCCGATCATCACGTGAGACGGACTAGTCAACATCGGTGAACATCTTCATGTTGATCGTATCTTCTATACGACTCATGCTCGACCTTTCGGTCTTCTGTGTTCCGAGGCCATGTATGTACATGCTAAGCTCGTCAAGTCAACCTAAGTGTTTGCATGTGTAAATCTGTCTTACACCCGTTGTATGTGAACGTTGGAATCTTTCACACCCGATCATCACGTGGTGCTTAGAAACGAACGAACTGTCACAACGGTGCACAGTTAGGGGGAACACTTTCTTGAAATTTTAATGAGGGATCATCTTATTTACTACCGTCGTTCTAAGCAAATAAGATGTATAAACATGATAAACATCACATGCAATCAAATAATAGTGACATGATATGGCCAATATCATATAGCTCCTTTGATCTCCATCTTGGGGCTCCATGATCATCTTGTCACCGGCATGACACCATGATCTCCATCATCATGATCTCCATCATCGTGTCTTCATGAAGTTGTCTCGCCAACTATTACTTCTACTTCTATAGCTAACGGTTAGCAATAAAGTAAAGTAATTACATGACGTTTAAGTTGACACGCAGGTCATAAATAAATAAAGACAACTCCTATGGCTCCTGCCGGTTGTCATACTCATCGACATGCAAGTCGTGATTCCTATTACAAGAACATGATCGATCTCATACATCACATATATCATTCATCACATCCTTTTGGCCATATCACATCACATGGCATACCCTGCAAAAACAAGTTAGACGTCCTCTAATTGTTGTTTGCATGTTTTACGTGGCTGCTATGGGTTTCTAGCAAGAATGTTTCTTACCTACGCAAAACCACAACGTGATATGCCAATTGCTATTTACCCTTCATAAGGACCCTTTTCATCGAATCCGATCCGACTAAAGTGGGAGAGACAGACACCCGCTAGCCACCTTATGCAACTAGTGCATGTTAGTCGGTGGAACCAGTCTCACGTAAGAGTACGTGTAAGGTCGGTCCGGGCCGCTTCATCCCACAATGCCACCGAATCAAGATTGGACTAGTAACGGTAAGCATATTGAACAAAATCAACGCCCACAACTACTTTGTGTTCTACTCGTGCATAGAAACTACGCATAGACCTAGCTCATGATGCCACTGTTGGGGAACGTAGCATAAATTCAAAATTTTCCTACGTGTCAGCAAGATCTATCTATGGAGTCATCTAGCAACGAGGGAGGAGTGGATCTACATACCCTTGTAGATCGTGCGCGGAAGCGTTCAAGAGAACGGGGTTGATGGAGTCGTACTCGTCGTGATCCAAATCACCGATGATCCTAGCGCCGAACGGACGGCACCTCCGCGTTCAACACACGTACGGAGCAGCGACGTCTCCTCCTTCTTGATCCAGCAAGGGGGGAGGAGAGGTTGATGGAGATCCAGCAGCACAACGGTGTGGTGGTGGAAGTAGCGGGATTCCAACAGGGCTTCGCCAAGCGCTGCGGGAGGAGGGAGATGTGTCATGGGAGGGAGAGGGAGGCGCCAGGGCTTGGGTATGGTTGCCCTCCCTTCCCCCCACTATATATAGGGCCAAGGGAGAAGGGGAGGGCGCAGCCTTGCCCCTTCCTCCAAGGAAGGGTGCGGCCAAGGGGGGGAGGAGTCCATCCTCCCCAAGGCACCTCGGAGGTGCCTTCCCCCTTTAGGACTCTCCCCTCCTCTTGTCCCTTTGGCGCATGGGCCTCTAGGGGCTGGTGCCCTTGGCCCATGTAGGCCAAGGCGCATCCCCTACAGCCCATGTGGCCCCTGGGGCAGGTGGCCCCACCCGGTGGACCCCCGGGACCCTTCCGGTGGTCCCGGTACAATACCGGTGACCCCGAAACTTGTCCCGATGGCCGAAATAGCACTTCCTATATATAATTCTTTACCTTCGGACCATTCCGAAACTCCTCGTGACGTCCGGGATCTCATCAGGGACTCAGAACAACTTTCGGGTTACCGCATACTAATATCTCTATAACCCTAGCGTCACCGAACCTTAAGTGTGTAGACCCTACGGGTTCGGGAGACATGCAGACATGACCGAGATGACTCTCCGGTCAATAACCAACAGCGGGATCTGGATACCCATGTTGGCTCCCACATGTTCCATGATGATCTCATCGGATGAACCACGATGTCAAGGACTTAATCAATCCCGTATACAATTCCCTTTGTCTAGCGGTACGATACTTGCCCGAGATTCGATCGTCGGTATCCCGATACCTTGTTCAATCTCGTTACCGTCAAGTCTCTTTACTCGTTCCGTAACACATCATCCCGTGATCAACTCCTTGATCACATTCTGCACATTATGATGATGTCCTACCGAGTGGGCCCAGAGACACCTCTCCGTCACACGAAGTGACAAATCCCAGTCTCGATTCGTGCCATCCCAACAGACACTTTCAGAGATACCCGTAGTGTGCCTTTATAGCCACCCAGTTACGTTGTGATGTTTGGCACACCCAAAGCACTCCTACGGTATCCGGGAGTTGCACAATCTCATGGTCTAAGGAAATGATACTTGACATTAGAAAAGCTTTAGCATACGAACTACACGATCTAGTGCTATGCTTAGGATTGGGTCTTGTCCATCACATCATTCTCCTAATGATGTGATCCCGTTATCAACGACATCCAATGTCCATGGTCAGGAAACCATAACCATCTATTGATCAACGAGCTAGTCAACTAGAGGCTTACTAGGGACATGGTGTTGTCTATGTATCCACACATGTATCTGAGTTTCCTATCAATACAATTCTAGCATGGATAATAAACGATTATCATGAACAAGGAAATATAATAATAATCAATTTATTATTGCCTCTAGGGCATATTTCCAACACTTAATACTCTAGATGCATGCTGGATAGCGGTTGATGTTTGGAGTAATAGTAGTAGATGCAGGCAGGAGTCGGTCTACTTGTCACGGACGTGATGCCTATATACATGATCATGCCTAGATATTCTCATAATTATTCGCTTTTTCTATCAATTGCCCGATAGTAATTTGTTCACCCACCGTAATACTTATGCTATCTTGAGAGAAGCCACTAGTGAAACCTATGGCCCCCGGGTCTATTCTCCATTGTATTAATCTCCCGTCAACAAGTTATTTCTGGCACCGTTTATTTTGCAATCTTTACTTTCAATCTATATCATAAAAATACCAAAAATATTTATCTTATCATTATTATCTCTATCAGATCTCACTCTCGTAAGTGACCATGAAGGGATTGACAACCCCTTTATCGCGTTTTTTGCGAGGTTCTTATTTGTTTGTGTAGGTATGAGGGACTTGCATGTAGTCTCCTACTGGATTGATACCTTGGTTCTCAAAAACTGAGGGAAATACTTACGCTACTTTGCTGCATCACCCTTTCCTCTCCAAGGGAAAACCAACACTGTGCTCAAGAGGTAGCACCGCATAAGTTTCATATTGTGCTCAGATCAAAGGTTGCTCGAACTAAAGGAGAAAACAAAAAACAGTGAAGAATACCGATGAACAAGTCTAACCCTAATGCAGATGGTGAAGGAGATGAACACTTGCGGTTGCAGATGGACTACGGTGGAGCGCCGGCGTTCTCTGGTCTGGACATGTCGATATAGCTGCCTGAGTTGATGTAGTAGTCGGAGATCGTGGCGGCGGAGCTCGGGGGGCAGAGGAGAAGCAAGAGGAACACGAAGGCGATGAGGCAAAGGGGGGAATGGAAAAGACCGGTGTCCCTATTTGTAAGAGGGTGGATACAAGGCATGCACGGGAATCGAGGAGGCCGAAGTCCTCATGTGGCTATATGGATGCCTCGGTTTTCGGGATGCTCAATAAAATAAGGACCAGTTAAGATGTTTTGGGCCTCGCACAAAATTAATGCGAAATGACGTCATGGCGGTTTAAGAAAATTCGGTGAGCTGACGTCATGGAGGGTCACAGCAAAATTATCAAACACGGTATTGAAGATTGATATGAACAAGTTCAAATCAACCTGGGGCCTAATGTTGGGGATATAACTATAGGTTATGAACCGCCCAGGAGGGGCTGGGCCATACCATGGGCAACTTATCAATGAAGATGGTGGCTCATACTAGCCCATTGACGGCCCAAGACCCAGAGGCGACTTGAGGCCCAAGAGGATGAACCGCCACACATGTATAACATGTATTGTAAGGCAAGATTAGTTAGTCACTGAGCCGGACACGTTGTGTATGAGCCGGCCGGGACTCTCTAAGCCGCTAGGCGTCAACCTATGTATATAAAGGGACGACCGGCGGCGAGTTAAGGACAAGTAACAACAATCGAGAGCTAGGTTGAGACGTCTCCAACGTATCTATAATTTTTGATTGTTCCATGCTATTATATTATCTGCTTTGGATGTTAATGGGCTTATTTATACACTTTTATATTATTTTTGGGACAAACCTACTAACCCAAGGCCTAGTGCAAATTGTTAATTTTTTTTGCCTATTTCAGTGTTTCGCAGAAAAGGAATATCAAACAGAATCCAAAAGGAATGAAACCTTCGGGAGAGTTATTTTTGGAACAAACGTGATCCAGAGGAGTTGGAGTGGACGTCAATAAATCAACGAGGAGACCACGAGGTAGGGAGGCGCACCTGCCCCCCTGGGCGTGGCTCCACCGACCTACTTCTTCCTCCTATATATGTCCATATACCCCGAAAACAGCCAGGAGCACCACGAAACCCTATTTCCACCGCCGCAACCTTCTGTACCCAAGAGATCCCATGTTGGGGCCTTTTCCAGAGCTCCGCCAAAGGGGGAATCCATCATGGAGGGCTTCTACATCAACACCATAGCCTCTCTAATGATGTGTGAGTAGTTTACTTCAGACCTGCGGGTCCATAGTTATTAGCTAGATGGCTTCTTCTCTCTCTCTTCGGATCTCAATACAAAGTTCTCCTCGATCTTCTTGGAGATCTATTTGATGTATCTCTTTTTTGCGGTGTGTTTGTCGAGATCCGCTGAATTGTGGGTTTGTGATCAAGATTATTTATGAAGAATATTTGGTTGTTCTCTGTATTCTTATATGTATGATTGGTTATCTTTGCAAGTCTCTTCGAATTATCAGTTTGGTTTGGCCTACTAGATTGATCTTTCTTGTAATGGGAGAAGTTCTTAGCTTGGGGTTCAATCTTGCGGTGTACTTTCCAGTGACAGCAAGGGAAGCAAGGCACGTATTGTATTGTTGCCATTGAGGATAAAAAGATGGGGTTTTTATCACATTGCTTGAGTTTATCCCTCTACATCATGCCATCTTGCCTAATGCATTACTCTGTTCTTATGAACTTAATACTCTAGATGCAAGGTGGATAGGGGTCAATATATGGAGTAATAGCAGTAGATGGAGATGAAGGAAATATGCCCTAGAGGCAATAATAAAGTTATTATTTATTTCCTTATATCATGATAAATGTTTATTATTCATGCTAGAATTGTATTAACCGGAAACATAATACATGTGTGAATACATAGACAAACTTAGTGTCACTAGTATGCCTCTACTTGACTAGCTCGTTAATCAAAGATGGTTATGTTTCCTAACCATGAACAAGGTGTTGTTATTTGATTAACAAGGTCACATCATTAGTTGAATGATCTGATTGACATGGCCCATTTCATTAGCTTAGCACCCGATCATTTAGTATGTTGCTATTGCTTTCTTCATGACTTATACATGTTCCTATGACTATGAGATTATGCAACTCCCGTTTACCGGAGGAACACTTTGTGTGCTACCAAACGTCACAACGTAACTAGGTGATTATAAAGGAGCTCTACAGGTGTCTCCAAAGGTAGATGTTGGGTTGGCGTATTTCGAGATTAGGATTTGTCACTCCGATTGTCGGAGAGGTATCTCTGGGCCCTCTCGGTAATGCACATCACATAAGCCTTGCAAGCATTGCAGCCAATGAGTTAGTTGCGAGATGATGTATTACGGAACGAGTAAGGAGACTTGCCGGTAACGAGATTGAACTAGGTATTGGATACCGACGATCGAATCTCAGGCAAGTAACATACCGATGACAAAGGGAACAACGTATGTTGTTATGCAGTCTGACCGATAAAAATCTTCGTAGAATATTTAGGAGCCAATATGGGCATCCAGGTCCTGCTATTGGTTATTGACCGGAGATGTGTCTCAGTCATGTCTGCATTATTCTCGAACCGTAGGGTCCGCATGCTTAACGTTGCGATGACAGTTATTATGAGTTTATGCATTTTGATGTACCGAAGTTAGTTCGGAGTCCCGGATGTGATCACAGACATGACGAGGAGTCTCGAAATGGTCGAGACATAAAGATTGATATATTGGAAGCCTATGTTTGGATATCGGAAGTGTTCCGGGTGAAATCGGTATTTTACCGGAGTACCAGGAGGTTACCGGAACCCCCCGGGAGCTGTATGGGCCTTAATGGGCTTTAGTGGAAAGGAGAAGGGGCAGCCCAAGATGGGCCGCGCGCCTCCCCCTTCCCCTAGTCCTATTAGGACAAGGAGAGGTGGCCGGCCCCTCTCTCTCTTTCCCCCTCAGCGAATCCTACTCCAACTAGGATTGGGGGAGGAATCCTACTCCCAGAGGGAGTAGGACTCCCTTGGCGTGCCCTCCTTGGCCGGCCGGCCCCCTCCCCTTGGCTTCTTTATATACGGAGGCAGGGGACACCCCTAGACACAAGTTGATCATGGAGATTGTTCCTTAGCCGTGTGCGGTGCCCCCTGCCACCATATTCCACCTCGATTATATTGTAGCAGTGCTTAGGCGAAGCCCAGCGACGGTAGAACATCAAGATCGTCACCACGCCGTCGTGCTGACGGAACTCCTCCCTGACGCTTTGCTGGATCGGAGCCCGGGGATCGTCATCGAGCTGTACGTGTGCTAAGAACTCGGAGGTGCCGGAGTAACGGTGCTTGGATCGGTCGGATCGGGAAGACGTACGACTACTTCCTCTATGTTGTGTCAATACTTCCGCAGTCGGTCTATGTGGGTACGTAGACAACACTCTCCCCTCTCATTGCTGTGCATCACCATGATCTTGCGTGTGCGTAGGAAAATTTTGAAATTAGTACGTTTCCTAATAGTGGTATCAGAGCCTAGGTTTTATGGTTTGATGTTATATGCACGAGTAGAACACAAGTGAGTTGTGGGCGATATAAGTCATACTGCCTACCAGCATGTCATACTTTGGTTCAGCGGTATTGTTGGACGAGATGACCCGGACCAACATTATGCGTACGCTTACGCGAGACCGTTCCCCCGACGTGCTTTGCACATAGGTGGCTTGCGGGCGACTATCTCTCCAACTTTAGTTGAACCGAGTGTGGCTACGCCCAGTCCTTGTGAAGGTTAAAATGGAGTCTATTTGACAAACTATCGTTGTGGTTTTGATGCGTAGGTGAGATTGGTTCTTGCTTAAGCCCGTAGCAGCCACGTAAAACTTGCAACAACAAAGTAGAGGACGTCTAACTTGTTTTTGCAGGGCATGTTGTGATGTGATATGGTCAAGGCATGATGATGAATTTTATTGTATGAGATGATCATGTTTTGTAACCGAGTTATCGGCAACTGGCAGGAGCCATATGGTTGTCGTTTTATTATATGCAATGCAATCGCGATGTAATGCTTTACTTTATCACTAAGCGGTAGCGATAGTCGTGGAAGCATAAGATTGGCGAGACGACAACGATGCTACGATGGAGATCAAGGTGTCGCGCCGGTGACGATGGTGATCATGACGGTGCTCAGGAGATGGAGATCACAAGCACAAGATGATGATGGCCATATCATATCACTTATATTGATTGCATGTGATGTTTATCTTTTTATGCATCTTATCTTGCTTTGATTGACGGTAGCATTATAAGATGATCTCTCACTAAATTATCAAGAAGTGTTCTCCTTGAGTATGCACCATTGCCAAAGTTCGTCGTGCCCAGACACCACGTGATGATCGGGTGTGATACGCTCTACGTCCATCTACAACGGGTGCAAGCCAGTTTTGCACACGCAGAATACTCAGGTTAAACTTGACGAGCCTAGCATATGCAGATATGGCCTCGGAACACAGAGACCGAAAGGTCGAGCGTGAATCATATAGTAGATATGATCAACATAACGATGTTCACCATTGAAAACTACTCCATCTCACGTGATGATCGGTTATGGTTTAGTTGATTTGGATCACGTGATCACTTACAGGATTAGAGGGATGTCTATCTAAGTGGGAGTTCTTATGTAATTTGATTAATTGAACTTAAACTTATCATGAACTTAGTACCTGATAGTATCTTGCTTGTTTATGTTGATTGTAGATAGATGGCTCGTGCTGTTGTTCCGTTGAATTTTAATGCGTTCCTTGAGAAAGCAAAGTTGAAAGATGATGGTAGCAATTACACGGACTGGGTCCGTAACTTGAGGATTATCCTCATTACTGCTCAAAAGAATTACGTCCTGGAAGCACCGCTGGGTGCCAGGCCTGCTGCTGGAGCAACACCAGATGTTATGAACGTCTGGCAAAGCAAAGCTGATGACTACTCGATAGTTCAGTTTGCCATGCTTTACGGCTTAGAATCGGGACTTCAACGATGTTTTGAACGTCATGCAGCATATGAGATGTTCCAGGAGTTGAAGTTAATATTTCAAGCAAATGCCCGGATTGAGAGATATGAAGTCTCCAATAAGTTCTATAGCTGCAAGATGGAGGAGAACAGTTCTGTCAGTGAGCATATACTCAAAATGTCTGGGTATAATAATCACTTGATTCAGATGGGAGTTAATCTTCCAGATGATTGCGTCATTGACATAATTCTCTAATCACTGCCACCAAGCTACAAGAGCTTCGTGATGAACTATAATATGAAAGGGATGAACAAGACTATTCCCGAGCTCTTTGCAATGCTGAAAGCTCCGGAGGTAGAAATCAAGAAGGAGCATCAAGTGTTGATGGTTAACAAGACCACTAGTTTCAAGAAAAAGGGCAAAGGGAAGAAGAAGGGGAACTTCAAGAAGAATGACAAGATAGTTGCTGCTCAGGAGAAGAAACCCAAGTCTGGACCTAAGCCTGAAACTGAGTGCTTCTACTGCAAGCAGACTGGTCACTGGAAGCGGAACTGCCCCAAGTATTTGGCGGATAAGAAGGATGGCAAGGTGAACAAAGGTATATGTGATATACATGTTATTGATGTGTACCTTACTAGAGCTCGCAGTAGCACCTGGGTATTCGATACTGGTTCTGTTGCTAATATTTGCAACTCGAAACAGGGACTACGGATTAAGCGAACACTGGCGAAGGACGAGGTGACGATGCGCATGGGAAACGGTTCCAAAGTCGATGTGATCGCGGTCGGCACGCTACCTCTACATCTACCTTCGGGATTAATATTAGACCTAAATAATTGTTATTTGGTGCCAGCGTTGAGCATGAACATTATATCTGGATCTTGTTTGATGCAAGACGGTTATTCATTTAAATCAGAGAATAATGGTTGTTCTATTTATATGAGTAATATCTTTTATGGTCATGCACCTTTGAGGAGTGGTCTATTTTTGATGAATCTCGATAGTAGTAACACACATATTCATAATGTTGAAGCCAAAAGATGCAGAGTTGATAATGACAGTGCAACTTATTTGTGGCACTGCCGTTTAGGTCATATCAGTATAAAGCGCATGAAGAAACTCCATACTGATGGACTTTTGGAACCACTTGATTATGAATCACTTGGTACTTGCGAACCGTGCCTCATGGGCAAGATGACTAAAACACCATTCTCCGGTACTATGGAGAGAGCAACAGATTTGTTGGAGATCATACATACAGATGTATGTGGTCTGATGAATATTGAGGCTCATGGCGGATATCGTTATTTTCTCACCTTCACAGATGACTTAAGCAGATATGGGTATATCTACTTAATGAAACATAAGTCTGAAACATTTGAAAAGGTCAAAGAATTTCAGAGTGAAGTTGAAAATCATCGTAACAAGAAAATAAAGTTTCTACGATCTGATCGTGGAGGAGAATATTTGAGTTACGAGTTTGGTGTACATTTGAAAATTGTGGAATAGTTTCACAACTCATGCCACCCGGAACACCACAGCGCAATGGTGTTTCCGAACGTCGTAATCGTACTTTACTAGATATGGTGCGATCTATGATGTCTCTTACTGATTTACCGCTACCATCTTGGGGTTATGCTTTAGAGACGGCCGCATTCACGTTAAATAGGGCACCATCAAAATCCGTTGAGACGACACCTTATGAACTGTGGTTTGGCAAGAAACCAAAGTTGTCGTTTCTTAAAGTTTGGGGCTACAATGCTTATGTGAAAAAGCTTCAACCTGATAAGCTCGAACCCAAATCGGAGAAATGTGTCTTCATAGGATACCCAAAGGAGACTGTTGGGTACACCTTCTATCACAGATCCGAAGGCAAGACATTCGTTGCTAAGAATGGATCCTTTCTAGAGAAGGAGTTTCTCTCGAAAGAAGTGAGTGGGAGGAAAGTAGAACTTGACGAGGTAACTGTACCTGCTCCCTTATTGGAAATTAGTACATCACAGAAAACTGTTTCTGCGACACCTATACCAACTAGTGAGGAAGCTAATGACGATGATCATGAAACTTCAGGACAAGATACTACTGAACCTCGTAGATCAACCAGAGCGAGATCCGCACCAGAGTGGTACGGTAATCCTGTTCTGGAAATCATGCTGCTAGATCATGATGAACCTACGAACTATGAAGAAGCGATGGTGAGCCCAGATTCCGCAAAGTGGCTTGAAGCCATGAAATCTGAGATGGGATCCATGTATGAGAACAAAGTATGGACTTTGGTTGACTTGCCCGATGATCGGCAAGCAATTGAGAATAAATGGATCTTCAAGAAGAAGACTGACACTGATGGTAATGTTACTGTCTACAAAGCTCGACTTGTCGCAAAAGGTTTTCGACAAGTTCAAGGGGTTAACTACGATGAGACCTTCTCACCCGTAGCGATGCTTAAGTCTGTCCGAATCATGTTAGCAATTGCCGCATTTTATGATTATGAAATTTGGCAGATGGATGTCAAAACTGCATTCCTGAATGGATTTCTGGAAGAAGAGTTGTATATGATGCAACCAGAAGGTTTTGTTAATCCAAAGGGAGCTAACAAAGTGTGCAAGCTCCAGCGATCCATTTATGGACTGGTGCAAGCCTCTCGGAGTTGGAATAAACACTTTGATAGTGTGATCAAAGCATTTGGTTTTATACAGACTTTCAGTGAAGCCTGTATTTACAAGAAAGTTAGTGGGAGCTCTATAGCATTTCTGATATTATATGTGGATGACATATTACTGATTGGAAATGATATAGAATTTCTGGATAGCATAAAGGGATACTTGAATAAGAGTTTTTCAATGAAAGACCTTGGTGAAGCTGCTTACATATTAGGCATAAAGATCTATAGAGATAGATCAAGACGCTTAATTGGACTTTCACAAAGCACATACCTTGACAAGATTTTGAAGAAGTTCAAAATGGATCAAGCAAAGAAAGGGTTCTTGCCTGTGTTACAAGGTGTGAAGTTGAGTCAGACTCAATTCCCGACTACTGCAGAAGATAGAGAGAAAATGAAAGATGTTCCCTATGCTTCAGCCATAGGCTCTATCATGTATGCAATGCTGTGTACCAGACCTGATGTGTGCCTTGCTATAAGTTTAGCAGGGAGGTACCAAAGTAATCCAAGAGTGGATCACTGGACAGTGGTCAAGAACATCCTGAAATACCTGAAAAGGACTAAGTATATGTTTCTCATATATGGAGGTGACAAAGAGCTCACCATAAAAGGTTACGTTGATGCAAGCTTTGACACTGATCTGGATGATTCTAAATCGCAAACCGGATACATGTTTACATTAAATGGTGGAGCTGTCAGTTGGTGCAGTTCTAAACAAAGCGTCGTAGCGGGATCTACATGTGAAGCGGAGTACATAGCTGCTTCGGAAGCAGTGAACGAAGGAGTCTGGATGAAGGAGTTCATATCCGATCTAGGTGTCATACCTAGTGCATCGGGTCCAATGAAAATCTTTTGTGACAATACTGGTGCAATTGCCTTGGCAAAGGAATCCAGATTTCACAAGAGGACCAAGCACATCAAGAGATGCTTCAATTCCATACGGGATCTAGTCCAGGTGGGAGACATAGAGATTTGCAAGATACATACGGATCTGAATGTTGCAGACCTGTTGACTAAGCCTCTTCCACGAGCAAAACATGATCAGCACCAAGGCTCCATGGGTGTTAGAATCATTACTGTGTAATCTAGATTATTGACTCTAGTGCAAGTGGGAGACTGAAGGAAATATGCCCTAGAGGCAATAATAAAGTTATTATTTATTTCCTTATATCATGATAAATGTTTATTATTCATGCTAGAATTGTATTAACCGGAAACATTATACATGTGTGAATACATAGACAAACTTAGTGTCACTAGTATGCCTCTACTTGACTAGCTCGTTAATCAAAGATGGTTATGTTTCCTAACCATGAACAAGGTGTTGTTATTTGATTAACGAGGTCACATCATTAGTTGAATGATCTGATTGACATGGCCCATTTCATTAGCTTAGCACCCGATCATTTAGTATGTTGCTATTGCTTTCTTCATGACTTATACATGTTCCTATGACTATGACATTATGCAACTCCCGTTTACCGGAGGAACACTTTGTGTGCTACCAAACGTCACAACGTAACTGGGTGATTATAAAGGAGCTCTACAGGTGTCTCCAAAGGTAGATGTTGGGTTGGCGTATTTCGAGATTAGGATTTGTCACTCCGATTGTCGGAGAGGTATCTCTGGGCCCTCTCGGTAATGCACATCACATAAGCCTTGCAAGCATTGCAGCCAATGAGTTAGTTGCAAGATGATGTATTACGGAACGAGTAAAGAGACTTGCCGGTAATGAGATTGAACTAGGTATTGGATACCGACGATCGAATCTCGGGCAAGTAACATACCGATGACAAAGGGAACAACGTATGTTGTTATGCGGTCTGACCGATAAAGATCTTTGTAGAATATGTAGGATCCAATATGGGAATCCAGGTCCCGCTATTGGTTATTGACCGGAGATGTGTCTCAGTCATGTCTGCATTATTCTCGAACCGTAGGGTCCGCACGCTTAACGTTACGATGACAGTTATTATGAGTTTATGCATTTTGATGTACCGAAGTTAGTTCGGAGTCCCGGATGTGATCACGGACATGACGAGGAGTCTCGAAATGGTCGAGACATAAAGATTTATATATTGGAAGCCTATGTTTGGATATCAGAAGTGTTCCGGGTGAAATCGGTATTTTACCGGAGTACCGGGAGGTTACCGGAACCCCCTGGGAGCTGTATGGGCCTTAATGGGCTTTAGTGGAAAGGAGAAGGGGCAGCCCAAGATGGGCCGCGCGCCTCCCCCCTCCCCTAGCCCTATTAGGACAAGGAGAGGTGGCCGCCCCCCCTCTCTCTTTCCCCCTCAGCGAATCCTACTCCAACTAGGATTGGGGGAGGAATCCTACTCCCAAAGGGAGTAGGACTCCCTTGGCGCGCCCTCCTTGGCCGGCCGGGTCCCTCCCCTTGGCTCCTTTATATACGGAGGCAGGGGACACCCCTAGACACACAAGTTGATCATGGAGATCGTTCCTTAGCCATGTGCGGTGCCCCCTGCCACCATATTCCACCTTGATTATATTGTAGCAGTGCTTAGGCGAAGCCCTGCGACGGTAGAACATCAAGATCGTCACCACGCCGTCGTGCTGACGGAACTCCTCCCCGACGCTTTGCTTGATCGGAGCCCGGGGATCGTCATCGAGCTGTACGTGTGCTAAGAACTCGGAGGTGCCGGAGTAACGGTGCTTGGATCGGTCGGATCGGGAAGATGTACGACTACTTCCTCTATGTTGTGTCAACGCTTCCGCAGTCGGTCTGCGTGGGTACGTAGACAACACTCTCCCCTCTCGTTGCTGTGCATCACCATGATCTTGCGTGTGCGTAGGAAAATTTTGAAATTACTATGTTTCCCAACAGGAGAATCGTTTGGGTATACTTGTCACGGACGTGATGCCTATATACATGATCATGCCTCGATACTCTCATGATTATGCACTTTTCTATCAATTGCTCGACAGTAATTTGTTTACCCACCGTAATACTTATGCTATCTTGAGAGAAGCCACTAGTGAAACCTATGGCCCCCGGGTCTATCTTTTATCATATAAGTTTCCAATCTATTTTACTTTGCAACCTTTACTTTCAATCTATATCATAAAAATACCAAAACTATTTATCTTATTATTATTATCTCTATCAGATCTCACTCTCGTAAGTGACCATGAAGGGATTGACAACCCCTTTATCGCGTTGGTTGCGAGGTTCTTATTTGTTTGTGTAGGTACGAGGGACTTGCGTGTAGTCTCCTATTGGATTGATACCTTGGTTCTCAAAAACTGAGGGAAATACTTACGCTACTTTGCTGCATCACCCTTTCCTCTTCAAGGGAAAACCAACGCAGTGCTCAAGAGGTAGCAAGAAGGATTTCTGGCGCCGTTGCCCGGGAGATCTACGCACAAGTCAAGACATACCAAGTACCCATCACAAACTCTTATCCCTCGCATTACATTATTTGCCTTTTGCCTCTCATTTTCCTCTCCCCCACTTCACCCTTGCCGTCTTATTCTCCCTCTTTTTCCATTCCCCTTCTCTTTTCTAGTTCGTCTCTTTTCGCTTGCTTCTTGTGTGCTTGTGCGTTGGATTGTTTGCCATGATGGCTCAAGATAATACTAAATTGTGTGACTTTTCTAATACCAACAATAATGATTTTATTAGCACTCCGATTGCTCCCCTTACCGATGCCGAATCTTGTCATGAAAGATCCATTTTCCGGCCTTCCTAGTGAAGATGCTGCTAGCCATCTGAATAGCTTTGTTGATTTGTGTGATATGCAAAAGAAGAAAGATGTCGATAATGATATTGTTAAATTGAAGCTATTCCTTTTTTCGCTTAGAGATCGTGCTAAAACTTGGTTTTCGTCTTTGCCTAAAAATAGTATCGATTCATGGAATAAGTGCAAAGAAGCTTTTATCTCTAAGTATTTTCCTCCCGCTAAGATCATCTCTCTTAGAACCGATATTATGAATTTTAAGCAACTTGATCATGAACATGTTGCACAAGCTTGGGAGAGGGCAAATTTAATGATACGTAATTGCCCTACACATGGTTTGAATCTTTGGATGATTATACAAAAAATTTATGCCGGATTGAATTTTGCTTCTAGAAATCTTTTAGATTCGGCCACGGGAGGCACTTTTATGGAAATCACTTTAGGGGGAGCTACTAAGCTCCTAGATAATATTATGGTTAATTATTCTCAATGGCACACTGAAAGATCTACTAGTAAAAAGGTGCATGCAATAGAAGAAATTAATGTTTGAAAGGAAAGATGGATGAACTTATGACATTGTTTGCTAATAAGATTGTTTCTTCTGATCCTAATGATATGCCTTTGTCTACTTTGATTGAGAATAATAACGAATCTATGGATGTGAATTTTGTTGGTAGGAACAATTTTGGTAATAACGCGTATAGAGGTAATATTAATTCTAGGCCTTTTCCTAGTAATTGCTCTAATAATTATGGTAATTCCTACAACAATTCTTATAGAAATTATAATAAGATGCCGTCTGATTTTGAATCTAATATTAAAGAATTTATTAGTTCACAAAAGAGTTTCAATGCTTTGATTGAAGAAAAACTGTCTAAGATTGATGAGTTGGCTAGGAACGTGGATAGAATTTCTCTTGATGTTGATTCTTTTGGACTTAGATCTATTCCACCTAAGCATGATATCAATGAGTCCCTCAAAGCCGTGAGAATTTCCATCGATGAGTGAAAAGAAAGAACCGCTAGGATGCGTGCTAAAAAAGATTGCTTTGTGAAAGCGTGTTCTTCTAGTTTTCATGAGAATAAGGATGAAGATCTAAAAGTAATTGATGTATCCTCTATTAAATCTTTTTTTTTCAATATGAATCTTGATAATGATGGGACTAGAGACGAGTCAACTTTAGTTAAAAGGCGTCCCAATGATTCGGAGCTTTCAGATTTTAATGCTAAAATTGGTAAAAGTGGGATCGGAGAGGTCAAAAGTTTACATAGCAATGAACCCACTATTTTGGATTTCAAGGAATTTTATTATGATAATTGTTCTTTAATAGATTGTATTTCCTTGTTGCAATCCGTGCTAAATTCTCCGCATGCTTATAATCAAAATAAAGCTTTTACTAAACATATCGTTGATGATTTAATACAATCTTATGAAGAAAAGCTTGAATTTGAAGTTTCTATCCCTAGAAAACTTTATGGTGAGTGGGAACCCACTATTAAAATTAAAATTAAATATCATGAATGCTATGCTTTATGTGATTTGGGTGCTAGCGTTTTCACAATTCCAAAAACTTTGTGTGATGTGTTAGGTTTCTGTGAATTTGATGATTGTTCTTTAAATTTGCACCTCGCGGACTCCACTATTAAGAAACCTATGGGAAGAATTAATGATGTTCCTATTGTTGCAAATAAGAATTATGTGCCCGTAGATTTCATTGTTCTTGATATAGATTGCAATCCTACATGTCCCATTATGCTTGGTAGGCCTTTCCTTAGAACGATTGGTGCAATTATTGATATGAAAGAAGGGAATATTAGATTCCAATTTCTGTTAAGGAAATGCATGGAACACTTTCCTAGAAATTAAATTAAATTACCTTATGAATCTATTATGAGTGCCACTTATGGATTGCATACCAAAGATGATAATACCTAGATCTATTCTTGCTTTTATGCCTAGCTAGGGGCGTTAAACGATAGCGCTTGTTGGGAGGAAACCCAATTTTATTTTTGTATATTGCTTTTTGGTTCTATTTAGTTATAAATAATTCATATAGCCTCTGTTTAGATGTGGTTTTATGCTTTTAATTAGTGTTTGTGCCAAGTAGAACCTTTGGGAAGACTTGGGGAAAGTCTTTGCGATCTTGCTGTAAAAAACAAACTTTAGCGCTCACGAGATTTGCTGCCCTTTTTTATTGGAGAGTGTAATTAAGTTAATTATTTTTGAATATGATTAATAGATAAATCACATGTCCAGAAATTTATTTTAGAATTTTTGGGGTTACCGAAGTATTCGAAACCTACAGATTACTAGAGACTGTTCTGTTTTTGGCAGATTCTGTTTTTCGCGTGTTGTTTGCTTATTTTGATGAATCTATGGCTAGTATCGGAGGTTATGAGCCATAGAGAAGTTGGAATACAGTAGGTTTATAACCAATATAAATAAATAATGAGTTCATTACAGTACCTTAAGTGGTGGTTTGTTTTCTTATACTAACGGAGCTCATGAGATTTTCTGTTTAAGTTTTGTGTTGTGAAGTTTTCAAGTTTTGGGTAAAGATTTGATGGATTATGGAATAAGGAGTGGCAAGAGCCTAATATTGGGGATTCCCAAGGCACCCCAAGGTAAAATTCAAGGACAACCAAAAGCCTAAGCTTGGGGATGCCACGGAAGGCATCCCCTTTTTCGTCTTCTTCTATCGGTAACTTTAATTGAGGCTATATTTTATTCACCACATGATATGTGTTTTGCTTGGAGGGTCTTGTATGATTTGAGTCTTTCCTTTTTAGTTTGACACAATCATCCTTGCTGTACACACCTTTTGGGAGAGACACACATGAATTGGAATTTATTAGAATACTCTATGTGCTTCACTTATATCTTTTGAGCTAGATAATTTTGCTCTAGTGCTTCACTTATATCTTTTGGAGCATGGTGGACGTTTTATTTTATAGAAATTATTGATCTCTCATGCTTCACTTATATTATTTTGAGAGTCCTTTGGAACAACATGGTAATTTTCTTTGGTTATAAAACTAGTCCTAATATGATAGGCATCCAAGATGGGTATAATAAAAACTATCATAAAAAGTGCATTGAATACTATGAGAAGTTTGATACTTGATGATTGTTTTGAGATATGAAGATGGTGATATTAGACTAATGCTAGTTGAGTAGTTGTGAATGTGAGAAATACTTGTTCTAAAGTTTGTGATTCCCGTAGCATGCACGTATGGTGAACCGTTATGTGATGAAGTCGGAGCATGATTTATTTATTGATTGTCTTCCTTATGAGTGGCAGTCGGGGACGAGCGATGGTCTTTTCCTACCAATCTACCCCCCTAGGAGCATGCACATAGTATTTTGTTTCGATAACTAATAAATTTTTGCAATAAGTATGTGAGTTCTTATGACTAATGTTGAGTCCATGGATTATACGCACTCTCACCCTTCCACCATTGCTAGCCTCTCTAGTACCGCGCAACTTTCGCCGGTACCATAAACCCACCATATAACTTCCCCAAAACAGCCACCATACCTACCTATTATGGCATTTCCATAGACATTCCGAGATATATTGCCATGCAACTTTCCACCGTTCCGTTATTATGACACACTTCATCTTTGTCATATTGCTTTGCATGATCATGTAGTTGACATTGTATTTGTGGCAAAGCCGCCGTTCATAATTCTTTCATACATGTCACTCTTGATTCATTGCATATCCCGGTACACCGCCGGAGGCATTCACATAGAGTCATATTTTTTTCTAAGTATTGAGTTGTAATCTTTGAGTTGTAAGTAAATAAAAGTGTGATGATCATCTGTAACACCCCGGATGTAACTTGCCATATTTGTAACTCCGACTCTTGCCATTTTTGGCTTTAAGTTATGAGATTCCCTTCGTGGTAGGGTTTTTGTCTTCATTTTTCTTTTTGTTCATTTCATGCATTTCATATCATGTCATCATGTGCATCGCATTTGCATTCGTGTTCGTCTCATGCATCCGAGCATTTTCCCTGTTGTCCGTTTTGCAATCCGACACTCCCACATGCATCGGCGCACCCCTCTTGTCTCTTTTCGTTATCGGGTGTTAAACGTTCTCGGAATGGACCGAGATTTGCCAAGTGGCCTTGGTACATCACCGGTAGACCGCCTGTCAAATTTCATTCCATTTGGAGGCCGTTTGATGCTCCAACGGTTAACCGGGTAACCGCAAAAGCCTCTGGTGTGTTACAGACCAATAACCCATCTAAACCATCTCCATGTCCTCCGTCGTCGGATCACGATCGTGTGGGCGAAAACCGCACCTTATTTGGACACTCCAAACTCCCTCTACCTATAAATTAGTCTCCCCCGTCCAAATCTGAGGCAAACTCCAACCCTAACACTAAACGCCTCAAAATCCGCGCCTCCACAGTGCCACCGCCGCCTCCCACCATGCGGGCCCGCCAAGCCCATCTCTAGCCCACCCGAGCCCATCTGGGCCCGAGCGCGCCGTCGCCCGCGCCCGCTCGCCGGGGCTCGCCGCATCGCCGGAGCACCCCGTTGGTGACCACCTGGCCGCGAGCTCGATGTCTGTGCCCCGCCTCCCTCGTCGGATTCGCTGGTGAGCCACGCGCCGTCACCGTCCGGCTTCCTCCTCTCTCTCTCCCTGACCCCGTCTCTCTCTCTCGCACAGGGTCGCTGGCCCCCGTCGCCAGAGTTAGCCAGGCCGCCATCGTCGAGCTCGTCGCCGGCCTCCTCGCCCTCTACCTTCGCCGGATCCGGGACCCCCACGCCCGGAACTATCCGTTCCCATCGAGCTCCACCGCGCCCGTCGCCGGAATCCCTCGCGTCGCGCCCTCCGGACTTCCTCACCGTCGCGGCCTCCGTCGTCGTCCCCGTGTGCGAACACACGCGTAGCCGACCCACAGCGTCGCCAGCCCTCTCCACTGCCCTGTGCCTCGGGCCGCTAGGTCAGAATCCCCCAGCCTGCCCCGTTGCTCTATCCGACGCCCTGGGCGTAGGATAGTATCATGCGTTCATTTGTGTTGTCTGCGATTTTGGCTAAGTCCCTAAAAATCTGCACTATGTCAGCATGTTTGAGTGGTCGTTACTTTGTGCATGAGTGTCCGAATGTTATGATCTTGATATGTGAATGTTCGTCTCGTCGAGCTCTTCATGTTAGAAGCATTTCCATACATGTTACTATCTGTTATGATGCCATTTTTATTGATGCAAGTGTGCTATAAAATGTTAACTACTGTTACTTATCATATCATGGTGATTTGTCATTCTTGTCACATTTGATGTGTGCATCGTATGAGTTTGAGGTCTACATGTGTTGTGAACTACATCATGCCATCTTTACAAGTGTGCTATAAAATGTTCTTGACCGAATGTTAACATGTTAGTCAATATTTCCATGGTTGTTGGTAGTGATCCATGAATCCCGTGAACTTGTTCTTGCCATGGTTAGCTTCGTGAACATGTTATCTTGCTGTTGATATGCTTAGATTCTCATGCAATGCTTTGTGGTGAGTGGTTTGAGCTCGTAAAGTTGCTATCATAATTCTGTTTATGACATGCTCTGTTTTTCTGCGAAGTTTGAAACTGTTAATAAAACTTGCTATGTTTACATGGGTGCCATCATATCTTCTGTGACTTTTTGGCTCATGATCAGTAAGGGACTTTTTATCTATGATTTTAGTAGATTCATGCCATGACTTTTTTTCTATGATATGTTCCTGTAGCATGTTGTTTGCTTGCTCTAAATAGTGCTTCCTGATGTTGTTTTTGACATGTTAGTATTTTCACTAAGTCTGTGAAGCTGATATCTTTTGCACTTTTGCCATGCTTGTTTGAACCTGCTCTTGCGTGATTTAGCCGTAGCTCAGTGTTCATGCTTTGTCAAGCATCTTGTGTACTTCACTCCCATATGCTTTCTTGTTATGTTGGAGTGCAGCTTAGTTTCTTGTTGCATGCTAAGTAGCCTCGTGCTGTTAATTACAGTTTTGCACCATCCTTGTTTTGCTTGCCATTTGCAAACCATGCATTCGTTTCCAGTGATCTTTATATCGATTTCTATCGAAATCATCTCATCTTTCCAGAGGCATACTTGGTTTGCCAATTTGATGCCTTGATCTTTCTTTTCCTTCTGGAGCGCGCATATGCATTGCATATCACATCTCGCATATCATGCCATATATTGCATCATGTTGCTTGTGCATTGCACCGTGATTGATTGTTGGTCCTTTGATTGTGTTCCTGCTTTGGGTAGAGCCGGGAGACAAGTACGTGACCGAGGAACCTGTTGAGTACGCTATCGAGAATCAAGCTTTCGACAACTCTGAGAACTTTGTAGGCAAGATGACCATACCCATCGAAATCACTTCTATCTTTGCTTGCTAGTTGTTCGCTCTATTGCTATGCTGTGCTACCTACCACTTGCTATATCATGCCTCCCATATTGCCATGTTGTGACACCCCCGATTCAATCGTACACTTATCATGCACGCAAATGTGTACGATCAAGATCAGGGACTCACGGGAAGATATCACAACACAACTCTAAAACATAAATAAGTCATACAAGCATCATAATACAAGCCAGGGGCCTCGAGGGCTCGAATACAAGTGCTCGATCATAGACGAGTCAGCGGAAGCAACAATATCTGAGTACAGACATAAGTTAAACAAGTTTGCCTTAAGAAGGCTAGCACAAACTGGGATACAGATCGAAAGAGGCGCAGGCCTCCTGCCTGGGATCCTCCAAACTACTCCTGGTCGTCGTCAGCGGGCAGCACGTAGTAGTAGGCACCTCCGGTGTAGTAGGGGTCGTCGTCGACGGTGGCGTCTGACTCCTGGACTCCAGCATCTAGTTGCGTCGACCAGAAAGAAAGGAAAGGGGAAAAAAGGGGGGAGAAAGCAACCGTGAGTACTCATCGAAAGTACTCGCAAGCAAGGAGCTACACTACATATGCATGGGTATATGTGTAAAGGGCCATATCGGTGGACTGAACTGCAGAATGCCAGAATAAAAGGGGGATAGCTAATCCTGTCGAAGACTACGCTTCTGGCACCCTCCGTCTTGCAGCATGTAGGAGAGAGTAGATTGAAGTCCTCCAAGTAGCATCTTCAAGTAGCATCTCCAAGAAGCATCTCCAAGAAGCATCGCATAGCATAACCCTACCCGGCGATCCTCCTCTCGTCGCCCTGTAGAAAAGCGATCACCGGGTTGTCTGTGGAACTTGGAAGGGTGTGTTTTATTAAGTATCCGGTTCTAGTTGTCATAAGGTCAAGGTACAACTCCAAGTCGTCCTGTTACCGAAGATCACGGCTATTCGAATAGATTAACTTCCCTGCAGGGGTGCACCAACTTACCCAACACGCTTGATCCCATTTGGCCGCACACACTTTCCTGGGTCATGCCCGGCCGCGGAAGATCAACACGTCGCAGCCCCACCTAGGCACAACAGAGAGGCCAGCACGCCGGTCTAAACCTAAGCGCGCAGGGGTCTGGGCCCATCGCCCATAGCACACCTGCACGTTGCGTACGCGGCCGAAAGCAGAACTAGCCCCCTTAATACAAGAGCAGGCTTACGTTCCAATCCGGCGCGCGCCACTCAGTCGCTGGCGTCATGAAGTGCTTCGGCTGATACCACGACGCCGAGTGCCCATATCTTTCCCACGTAGTTGGTTAGTGCGTATAGGCTCGTAGCCAACTCAGATCAAATACCAAGATCTCGTTAAGCGCGTTAAGTATCCGCGAACGCCGAACAGGGCCAGGCCCACCTCTCTCCTAGGCGGTCTTAACCTGCCCTGTCGCTCCGCCACAAAGATCCACACAGAGGGCCGTCGGGACAAAGGTCCTTTCAGCCCCCAATCCGTGAATCACTCGCGGGTACTCTTCGAGCTGACCCGACTTTAGTCACCATCTGTAAAGTATGTATGTATGTATAGTATATACCCGTGATCACCTCCTGAGTGATCACGGCCCAATAGTATAGCAAGGCAGACTGACAAGAATGTAAGGCCAATGATGATAAACTAGCATCCTATACTAAGCATTTAGGATTGCAGGTAAGGTATCAACAGATGTAGCAACAATGTCAGGCTATGCGTCAGAATAGGATCAACGGAAAGCAGTAACAGGCTACACTACTCTAATGCAAGCAGTATAGAAGAGAATAGGCGATATCTGGTGATCAAGGGGGGGGGCTTGCCTGGTTGCTCTGGCAAGAGAGAGGAGTCGTCAACTCCGTAGTCGAACTGGGCAGCAGCAACGTCGGTCTCGTAGTCTACCGAAGAGAAGAGGGGGAAAAACAATAAATACAGTGCAAACATAAGCAAGACGATGCAAGACATGACAAAGAGCGGTGCTAGGTGTGTCCTAACGCAGTATGAGGTGATGCTGGCGAAGGGGGAAATCATCCGGGAAAGTATTCCCGGTGTTCCGTGTTTCCGGGCAGAGGAGCCGGAGGGGGAAAGTTGCGAGTTTGATATGTTAGGGGTGTGTGGCGGACGAACGGGTTGCGTATCCGGATTCGTCTCGTCGTTCTGAGCAACTTTCATGTTGAAAATATTTTAATCCGAGTTACGGATTAAAAGATATGATTTTCTAAAGATTTTATTAATTTCTGGAATTTAATTAATTATTTAATCCAACATTATCCAGAATAGTAAATGATGACGTCAGCATGACATCAGAGTGATGTCAGCAGTCAACGTTGACCATTGACCTGGTCAACCTGACGTGTGGGTCCAGTGGGACCCATCTGTCATTCTCTGTTTAGGTTAATTACAGATTAGTTAATTTAATTACTATTTAAATAACCTAACTAGTTAATTAAATTAATTAAACCGGATTAATTAACTTAATTAATTCATTAGATAATTAATTAATTGATTAATAATTTTATTAAATCATTTTTATTTTTATTTATTAATTTTATTTTTAATTCTCTTTTTTTTTATAAAACGTTATGGGGCGTGGGCCCCTGTGGTCAGTGGCACAGAGGCCATTTCGGGTCGGGCCACGGGTGTGGGTGCGGGCGAGCGGGTGTGGCGCCCGACTGGGCATTCGCCCAAATTGCCGGGGCGAGGAGGACCGGGGCAAGGCCGGGCGGCCACCGGAGGGGAAACGCCGACGGGGGAGCAGCCGGGCGCCACCGGCGACGCGGGCCGGCAGGAGCTGCCCATACGGCGGCGAGCAAAGGGGGGGGGTGGCCAGGACGGTGCGTCGGGGCGGACGAAGCGAGGCCGGGGCGAGGTGGTGGGGGTTCAGGGGAGGAGGAGGAGCGAGGGAGGCCGGTGGCCACGGCGAGGGGAACGGCGCCGGCCAGGAATGGGCGCAGGGC